>NC_061512.1:265056629-265344679 GCF_022539505.1 Lolium rigidum | reverse complement strand
TCATGGCCCAACGCAGGGTTCAGAGCCCACCGACAGGACACCAGGCGACTTCTCAGGATCGAAGCGCTACATCTTGCTCCTTGGGCGCCGGAGCGGCATGATCTGGCCTGCCATGCACCCGTGGAGAAGCATTGTCCACAGTGCGAGGCATGTTCCGATACCTGCCATCGCACTCTGGCCCAACCTTTGAAGAATGGAGGGCCACTATGGATGGCTTGATCGACATGGCTTCCCATGGTGGTGGTGTGGTGGGATAATGGCATCTCCAGCGGCACGACGCATTTCAGACACCCAAAATGTCTGCGGGCGTCCGTTTGCGTCGCTTGGCGGACGCGGAAATGGTCGCGCGTCCGTTTGTGCCTGGGGCTGGCTCCAGCGGGGCAACGCATATTTGGCGCAGGCCAAAATTCAAAAAAGAGGAACTAGCGACAACTTTGCACGAAATTTTACAGCCGCAAATTGAGGGCTGAAACAAGTTCATCACACTTTGCACATGTCACAGCGCAAAGTGGAGTCCAAAAGGGGCACAACAAGGCCTGAACAGCAATAAAAATGTCCAAAAGGAGGCCAAGGTGCTGGGCGCATGGCGCCGGCGATCAGGCGTCTCACGCGCGGATTTCAGCGCACCTCTTGATGAACCAGGCCCTGGTGTCGTTGTCGATGTTGCTCAAGTCGGCTAGCATGATCCTAGTGTCCTCTGCAAGGATCTTGGCCTTGGCGTCCATCCTCCTAGCCTCTCCGTCAAGCAATTTGGCCTCGGAGTCTGCCTTCTGGACCTCAATTACCTCTTTCGCGAGGTTGTGGTAGATGGCAGTTGCGGCCTCTTTTTCCAGACGCCTCTTCTCGTCCCTAGCAGCCAAGGCGACACAATTGTCGGCCATTATCTTCTCCATGCTTTGGGTGAACGCAATGGACTGCACCTCCCGGACAAGATCGGCCTTGGTAGCCTTATGGCCTCGTGGACGAGGTGGAAGGGCTGGACGGCATTGATCGTCGTCTTCGCCGTCGAGGTTGATTGCTGTCCCATTCCTCACAGCTTAGTTGTAGGACGCAAAGCTTATCATCCACTTGTTGTTGTTCTTGAGCACGTCCCAGCAATGGATCATATGGAAGCCCTTCTTATGCGTCGCCCTGAACTTCTTCAAGGCGCGGGATAACTGCAATCATAGCCGCCAATGATGTACATACAATGATGCAAATAGTGTAGAATGATGATGGTTGTATCGTGTTTACCACTTTCATGACGCCAGCGCCGCTTACGGGGTTGTTAATAGCATGTTCGACCGCCGAGCAGAACTTGCTTGTCTCTTGTTTGACGTAGTTCCATCTTTTTCGGAGGGACTCTTCCGTCCGAGGGCTTGTGATATGGTAGGGCGGATGCATCCTGGTCTCGTTGTACTGCTGCAAGACCTTGGCCCAATAGACCTTGCCCTTTTGCTGCGCGCCATTAATACAATCATGGGTCGTTGCCAGCCACGCTTCACACTAACACTTATCCTCGTCGTCGACGAAGCCTTGTGTCCTGTGACTCTCCCCCTTCTTCTTCGTAGCAATGTCAGGCTGTGTTGGCGCGTCGTCAAAGTCGTCGACGGACACGGGTGTTGGCTGCGTCTGCTGGGTGGCGAACAGCCGTGTGATGGCGTGTATTTCACACGTTCGTTGGGCAACCCCAAGAGGAAGGTATGATGAGCACAGCAGCAAGTTTTCCCTCAGAAAGAAACCAAGGTTTATCGAACCAGGAGGAGCCAAGAAGCACGTTGAAGGTTGATGGCGGCGGGATGTAGTGCGGCGCAACACCGGAGATTCCGGCGCCAACGTGGAACCCGCACAACACAACCAAACTACTTTGCCCCAACGAAACAGATGAGGTTGTCAATCTCACCGGCTTGCTGTAACAAAGGATTAACCGTATTGTGTGGAAGATGATTGTTTGCGTAGAAAACAAGTAGAACAAGTATTGCAAGTAGATTGTATTTCAAGAAAGAGAATTGGACCGGGGTCCACAGCTCACTAGAGGTGTCTCTCCCATAAGACGAACAAGCATGTTGGGTGAACAAATTACAGCTTGGGCAATTGACAAATAAAGAGAGCATGACAATGCACATACATATCATGATGAGTATAGTGAGATTTAATTGGGCATTACGACAAAGTACATAGACCGCCATCCAACCGCATCTATGCCTAAAAAGTCCACCTTCAGGTTATCATCCGAACCCCTCCAAGCATTAAGTTGCAAGCAAATGCACAATTGCATTAAGTATGGTGCGTAATGTAATCAACAACTACATCCTTAGACATAGCATCAATGTTTTATCCCTAGTGGCAACAAGCACAACACAACCTTAGAACTTTCGTCACATCGTCCCGGTGTCAATGCATGCATGAACCCACTATCGAGCATAAGTACTCCCTCTTGGAGTTACAAGCATCTACTTGGCCAGAGCATCTACTAGTAACGGAGAGCATGCAAGATCATAAACAACACATAAGCATAACTTTGATAATCAACATAACAAGTATTCTCTATTCATCGGATCCCAACAAACGCAACATATAGAATTACATATAGATGATCTTGATCATGATAGGCAGCTCACAAGATCCGACAATGATAGCACAATGGGGAGAAGACAACCATCTAGCTACCGCTATGGCCCCATAGTCCAGGGGTAGACTACTCACTCATCACACCGGAGGCGACCATGGCGGCGTAGAGTCCTCCGGGAGATGAATCCCCTCTCCGGCAGGGTGCCGGAGGCGATCTCCGAGGATCCCCCGAGATGGGATCGGCGGCGACGGCGTCTCGGCAATGTTTTCCGTATCGTGGCTCTCGCACCGGGGGTTTCGTCACGGAGGCTATTTGTAGGCGGAAGGGCAAGTCGAGAGGCGGCACGGGGGCCCACACCACAGTGGCCGCGCGGCCAAGGGGGGGCCGCGCCGCCCTAGGGTTTGGCCACCCCGTGGCCCCTCTTCGTCTCGTCTTCGGTCTTCCGGAAGCTTCGTGAGAAAATAGGCCTCTCGGGCTTTTATTTCGTCCAATTCCGAGAATATTTCTTTACTAGGATTTCTGAAACCAAAAACAGCAGTAAAACAAAGAATCGGCACTTCGGCATCTTGTTAATAGGTTAGTTCCGTAAAATGCACGAATATGATATAAAGTGTGCATAAAACATGTAGATAACATCAATAATGTGGCATGGAACACAAGAAATTATCGATACGTTGGAGACGTATCAGCATCCCCAAGCTTAGTTCTCGCTCGTCCCGAGCAGGTAAAACGATAACAAAGATAATTTCTGGAGTGACATGCCATCATAAACTTGATCATACTATTTGTAAAGCATATGTAGAGAATGCAGCGATCAAAACAATGGTGATGACATGAGTAAACAAGTGAATCATAAAGCAAAGACTTTTCATGAATAGCACTTCAAGACAAGCATCAATAAGTCTTGCATAAGAGTTAACTCATAAAGCAATAATTCAAAGTAAAGGTATTGAAGCAACACAAAAGAAGATTAAGTTTCAGCGGTTGCTTTCAACTTGTAACATGTATATCTCATGGATATTGTCAACATAGAGTAATATAATAAGTGCAATAAGCGAATATGTAGGAATCAATGCACAGTTCACACAAGTGTTTGCTTCTTGAGGTGGAGAGAAATAGGTGAACCGACTCAACATTGAAAGTAAAAGAATGGTCCTCATAGAGGAAAAGCATCGATTGCTATATTTGTGCTAGAGCTTTGATTTTGAAAACATGAAACAATTTTGTCAACGGTAGTAATAAAGCATATGCATCATGTAAATTATATCTTATAAGTTGCAAGCCTCATGCATAGTGTACTAATAGTGCTCGCACCTTGTCCTAATTAGCTTGGACTACCCGGATTATCACCGCAATACATATGCTTTAACCAAGTATCACAAAGGGGTACCTCTATGCCGCCCGTACAAAGGTCTAAGGAGAAAGCTCGCATTTGGATTTCTCGCTTTTGATTATTCTCAACTTAGACATCCATACCGGGACAACATAGACAACAGATAATGGACTCCTCTTTTAATGCTTTAAGCATTCAACAACAATTAATTCTTTTCTCATTAGAGATTTGAGGATGTTTGTCCAAAACTGAAACTTCCACCATGGAACATGGCTTTAGTTAGTGGCCCAATGTTCTTCTCTCACAATATGCATGCTCAAACCATTCAACTCAGTGTAGATCGCCCTTACTTCGTACAAGACGAACATGCATAGCAACTCACATGAAATTCAACAATGAGTTGATGGCGTTCCTCAAGCAAACATGGTTATCGCACAACAAGCAACTTAATAAGAGATAAAGTGCATAATTACATATTCAATACCACAATAGTTTTAAGCTATTTGTCCCATGAGCTATATATTGCAAAGGTGAATGATGGAATTTTAAAGGTAGCACTCAAGCAATTTACTTTGGAATGGCGGGAAAATACCATGTAGTATAGGTAGGTATGGTGGACACAAATGGCATAGTGGTTGGCTCAAGTATTTTGGATGCATGAGAAGTATTCCCTCTCGATACAAGGTTTAGGCTAGCAAGGCTTGTTAGAAACAAACACAAGGATGAACCGGTGCAGCAAAACTCACATAAAAGACATATTGAAAGCATTATAAGACTCTACACCGTCTTCCTTGTTGTTCAAACTCAATACTAGAAATTATCTAGACCTTAGAGAAACCAAATATGCAAACCAAATTTTAGCATGCTCTATGTATTTCTTCATTAATAGGTGCAAAGCATATGATGCAAGAGCTTAAACATGAGCACAACAATTGCCAAGTATCACATTACCCAAGACATTTATAGCAATTACTACATGTATCATTTTCCAATTCCAACCATATAACAATTTAACGAAGGAGAAACTTCGCCATGAATACTATGAGTAGAAACCAAGGACATATTTGTCCATATGCTACAGCGGAGTGTGTATCTCTCCCATAAAGTGAATGCTAGGATCCATTTTATTCAAACAAAACAAAAACAAAAACAAACCGACGCTCCAAGAAAAAGCACATAAGATGTGGCCGAATAAAAATGTAGTTTCAGGGGAGGAACCTGATAATTTGTTGATGAAGAAGGGGATGCCTTGGGCATCCCCAAGCTTAGACGCTTGAGTCTTCTTGATATATGCAGGGGTGAACCACCGGGTGCATCCCTAAGCTTAGAGCTTTCACTCTCCTTGATCATGTTGTATCATACTCCTCTCTTGATCCTTGAAAACTTCCTCCACACCAAACTCGAAACAACTCATTAGAGGGTTAGTGCACAATATAAATTGACATATTCAGAGGTGACACAATCATTCTTAACACTTCTGGACATTGCATAATGCTACTGGACATTAGTGGATCAAAGAAATTCATCCAACATAGCGAAAGAGGCAATGCAAAATAAAAGGCAGAATCTGTCAAAACAGAACAGTTCGTATTGACGAATTTTAAAATGGCACCAGACTTGCTCAAATGAAAATGCTCAAATTTAATGAAAGTTGCGTACATATCTGAGGATCATGCACGTAAATTGGCATAATTTTCTGAGCTTCCTTCAGGGCAGTGGGCTCAGATTCGTGACAGCAAAGAAATCTGGAACTGCGCAATAATCCAAATCTAGTACTTACTTTTCTATCAACGGCTTAACTTGGCACAACAAAACTCAAAACTAAGATAAGAAGAGGTTGCTACAGTAGTAAACAACTTCCAAGACACAAAATAAAAACAAAGTACTGTAGGTAAAAACATGGGTTGTCTCCCATAAGCGCTTTTCTTAACGCCTTTCAGCCTAGGCGCGAAAGTGTGTATCAAGTAACATCGAGAGATGAAGCATCAACATCATAATTTGTTCTAATAATAGAATCATAAGGTACCTTCATTCTCTTTCTAGGGAAGTGTTCCATACCTTTCTTGAGAGGAAATTGATATTTTATATTACCTTCCCTCATATCAATAATAGCACCAACAGCTCAAGAAAAGGTCTTCCCAATATAATTGGACAAGATGCATTGCATTCAATATCCAAGACAACAAAATCAACGGGAACAAGATTATTGTTAACGGTAATGCGAACATTATCAACTTTACCCAAAGGTTTCTTTGTAGAATGATTAGCAAGATTAACATCCAAATAACAATTTTTCAGCGGTGGCAAGTCAAGCATATTATAAATTTTCTTCAAGCATAACGTAAATACTTGCACCAAGATCACATAAAGCATTACAATCAAAATCTTTAACCTTCATCTTAATGATGGGCTCCCAACCATCTTCTAGCTTTTTAGGAATAGAGGCTTCGCGCTCTAGTTTCTCTTCTCTAGCTTTTATGAGAGCATTTGTAATATGATGCGTGAAAGCCAAATTTATAGCACTAGCATTAGGACTTTTAGCAAGTTTTTGCAAGAACTTTATAACTTCAGAGATGTGGCAATCATCAAAATTCAAACCATTATAATCTAAAGCAATGGGATCATCATCCCCAATGTTGGAAAAAATTTCAGCAGCCTTTATCACAGTGCGTTCAGCAGCTTTAGCAAGCTTCAGTAGCTTTTCGCGCTTTGCATTAGAAGTGGAAACATTGCTAACACCAATTCTTTTATTAGTATGAGTAGGAGGTGCAGCAACATGTGTAGCATTAGCATTACTAGTGGTGGTAATAGTCCAAACTTTAGCTATATTCTTCTCTTTAGCTAGTTTTTCATTTTCTTCTCTATCCCACCTAGCACGCTAGTTCAGCCATTAATCTTATATTCTCATTAATTCTAACTTGAATGGCATTTGCTGTAGTAACAATTTTATTTTCAATATCCCTATTAGGCATAACTTTCGATTTCAAAAGATCAACATCAGAGGCAAGACTATCAACTCTAGAAACAAGAATATCAATTTTATTGAGCTTTTCCTCAACAGATTTGTTAAAGGCAGTTTGTGTACTAATAAATTCTTTAAGCATGGCCTCAAGTCCAGGGGGTGTATTCCTATTATTGTTGTAAGAATTCCCATAAGAATTAGCATAACCGTTACCATTATTATAAGGATATGGCCTATAGTTATTACTAGAATTGTTCCGATAAGCATTGTTGTTGAAATTATTATTTTTAATGAAGTTTACATCAACATGTTCTTCTTGTGCAACCAATGAAGCTAATGGAACATTATTAGGATCAACATTAGTCCTATCATTCGCAAGCATAGACATAATAACATCAATCTTATCACTCAAGGAAGAGGTTTCTTCGACTGAATTTACCTTCTTACCTTGTGGAGCTCTTTCCGTGTGCCATTCAGAGTAGTTGATCATCATATTATCAAGAAGCTTTGTTGCTTCACCAAGAGTGATGGACATAAAGGTACCTCCAGCAGCTGAATCCAATAAATTCCGTGAAGAAAAATTTAGTCCCGCATAGAAGGTTTGGATGATCATCCAAGTAGTCAGTCCATGGGTTGGGCAATTTTTAACCAGAGATTTCATTCTTTCCCAAGCTTGAGCAACATGTTCAGTATCTAATTGTTTAAAATTCATTATGCTACTCCTCAAAGATATAATTTTAGCAGGGGGATAATATCTACCAATGAAAGCATCCTTGCATTTAGTCCATGAATCAATACTATTCTTAGGCAGAGATAGCAACCAATCTTTAGCTCTTCCTCTTAATGAGAAAGGGAACAATTTTAGTTTAATAATATCACCATCTACATCTTTATATTTTGCATTTCGCATAGTTCAACAAAATTATTAAGATGGGCAGCAGCATCATCAGAACTAATTCCGTAAAATTGATTGTTCATGACAAGATTCAAGTAAAGCAGGTTTAATTTCAAAGAATTCTGCTGTAGTAGCAGGTGGAGCAATAGGTGTGCATAAGAAATCATTATTATTTGTGGTTGTGAAGTCACACAACTTAGTATTTTCAGGGTTGGCCATTTTAGCAACAGTAAATAAAGCAAACTAGATAAAGTAAATGCAAGTAAACTAATTTTTTTTGTGTTTTCGATATAGCAAACAAGATAGCAAATAAAGTAAAACTAGCAACTAATTTTTTTGTGTTTTGATTTAGTGCAGCGAACAAAGTAGTAAATAAAGCAAGACAAAAACAAAATAAAAAGATTGAGAAGTGGAGACTCCCCTTGCAGCGTGTCTTGATCTCCCCGGCAACGGCGCCAGAAAATATGCTTGATGGCGTGTATTTCACACGTTCGTTGGGCAACCCCAAGAGGAAGGTATGATGAGCACGAGCAAGTTTTCCTCGTAAAGAAACCAAGGTTTATCGAACCAGGAGGAGCCAAGAAGCACGTTGAAGGTTGATGGCGGCGGGATGTAGTGCGGCGCAACACCGGAGATTCCGGCGCCAACGTGGAACCCGCACAACACAACCAAACTACTTTGCCCCAACGAAACAGATGAGGTTGTCAATCTCACCGGCTTGCTGTAACAAAGGATTAACCGTATTGTGTGGAAGATGATTGTTTGCGAGAAAACAAGTAGAACAAGTATTGCAGTAGATTGTATTTCAGTAAAGAGAATTGGACCGGGGTCCACAGCTCACTAGAGGTGTCTCTCCCATAAGACGAACAAGCATGTTGGGTGAACAAATTACAGCTTGGGCAATTGACAAATAAAGAGAGCATGACAATGCACATACATATCATGATGAGTATAGTGAGATTTAATTGGGCATTACGACAAAGTACATAGACCGCCATCCAACCGCATCTATGCCTAAAAAGTCCACCTTCGAAGTTATCATCCGAACCCCCTCCGATATTAAGTTGCAAGCAACAGCACAATTGCATTAAGTATGGTGCGTAATGTAATCAACAACTACATCCTTAGACATAGCATCAATGTTTTATCCCTAGTGGCAACAAGCACAACACAACCTTAGAACTTTCGTCACCGTCCCGGTGTCAATGCGGGCATGAACCCACTATCGAGCATAAGTACTCCCTCTTGGAGTTACAAGCATCTACTTGGCCGGAGCATCTACTAGTAACGGAGAGCATGCAAGATCATAAACAACACATAAGCATAACTTTGATAATCAACATAACAAGTATTCTCTATTCATCGGATCCCAACAAACGCAACATATAGAATTACATATAGATGATCTTGATCATGATAGGCAGCTCACAAGATCCGACAATGATAGCACAATGGGGAGAAGACAACCATCTAGCTACTCGCTATGGACCCATAGTCCAGGGGTAGACTACTCACTCATCACACCGGAGGCGACCATGGCGGCGTAGAGTCCTCCGGGAGATGAATCCCCTCTCCGGCAGTGGTGCCGGAGGCGATCTCCGGGATCCCCCGAGATGGGATCGGCGGCGACGGCGTCTCGGTAATGTTTTCCGTATCGTGGCTCTCGGTACTGGGGGTTTCGTCACGGAGGCTATTTGTAGGCGGAAGGGCAAGTCAAGAGGCGGCACGGGGGCCCACACCACAGGGCCGCGCGGCCAAGGGGGGGCCGCGCCGCCCTAGGGTTTGGCCACCCCGTGGCCCCTCTTCGTCTCGTCTTCGGTCTTCTGGAAGCTTCGTGAGAAAATAGGCCTCTGGGCTTTTATTTCGTCCAATTCCGAGAATATTTCTTTACTAGGATTTCTGAAACCAAAAACAGCGAAAACAAAGAATCGGCACTTCGGCATCTTGTTAATAGGTTAGTTCCAGAAAATGCACGAATATGATATAAAGTGTGCATAAAACATGTAGATAACATCAATAATGTGGCATGGAACACAAGAAATTATCGATACGTTGGAGACGCCGTGCGGTTTCGATGTCCTCCGCATCTTGCGTTGCTGCCGAATCATCATGCGGGCCTGTCCCGGCCCGATCATCGCGAACGAAGCCGCTGCCGTAGATAATTTCTTGGATGTCTGAATCATGGCGGTCCTTCCAATAGTCCTACGAACGACCGGACATCAGACGCATGATACACGACACTCGCACACATTGATAGAGCTCACGTACCGGGTCGTCCATCGTCGGGGCAGGCGGCGCCATTTCGTCGAATAGGATGCGGGGCTACGGCATGCTCTCCTCCGGCACCTGGCGCGTCTTCTGTGTCGCTCCCGGGCAGGAGTCGCCGCTTCTAGGCGTCCGGTTGAGGTCGGGAACCGCCGTCCCAGTCAACTTCACCGGCGGCAGGCCGGAGGCGAAGCGCGACGCCGCGTGGCCCTGCAAGGGAGCGGGAGTTCTAGGGCGCAGCTGGGAACTTACCGAGCTCACCGACGAGGCCGGAGGCGCGACGCCGTCGATCCCCTCTCTCTTGACGAGCATGTAGCTCTCCGCTAAGGTCGGATGGAGGGCTACTTGCGCGACGCCGGCTTTGATCTGCATCTGCCAGGCCTGCTGGTTGGCGGCCGCGGCAGTCTTGATCTTCTGGTTCTTGCGCCGGCCGCGACGCTTCGTGGCCTCCATGATTTTCTCCTCCAGGGAGAGCACCTTCTTTGCCGCCTTCGGCTTTGCCTCCCGGCTGCCGCCGGTGGCGGCCCGCTTTGCTTCCGCGGGAGCTGCAGCCTCCATTGTGGCTATGGTCGTGGCTACGGGGGAGTGTGGGGCGGCGACGGGTACGAGGGTTTGCTCCGCATCCATGGCGGTGGTTGCGGTGGCGAGGACGTCCATCGCTTCTGGACTGCTCGCGCCGGTCTAGTTTGCAATTTCGCGCGGGGAATGGCCAGTGGCGGGAATAATATCGGCCTCCTGCCACTGACGCGCGGGTCCTACGTCTTTTTCGGCGGACACTCCGCGCGACCGCCGAGCGTCAGCGGAGATGCAAACATGGCGCATATTTGGGCCAGGTTTGCGTCTCCGTGGACGACCCTATCACTTTGCGTCGCCCCGCTGGAGCAGACCCCATACGCATTTCCGGTCACGGCGGACGAAAACGGTCGCCCAGCGACCATTTGCGTCGCGCCGCTGGAGATGCCCTAAGAGAAGGTATGCCTTCTCTACCACTAGATTTTGATGTGCGCCTTGGCGCACGATCCCGTAAATTTCGAAGCGATTTACATGTAAATGAGAATACATTTTATAGGATTTGAAAAAAACAAATTTAATAGGATGAAATAGGATTAAACACATGAAATCAGAACGGAACAACAATTCTTATACATAATGAGGGAAATAGCAAAATATATTACAATAACTAACTCTATGGGTTTTTTTTAGAGTAATAGAAGGTAATAATAACAAAAGTAACATTTACATAAGTTCTGTGCAAAAGTAACATTTACATAAGTCCAGGCGCACAGAAAATCTAATTCTATTAGTTAGTTGCACCGCCGAAAGCTAACACCACTACAAATTTCTTTAGAAGATAGAAACCAACTCAGCTTCGAGATCTTATGGGTTTCAACTCTAGCCTACCCCAACTTGTTTGGGACTAAAAGGCTTGGTTGTTGTTGTTGTTGTTGTTGTTGTTATAGAAACCAACTCAATCAATTGACGTAGATGGTGGGTTTAGCCTTTGGGCTCTGTGCCGTCTTTCACACTATGAACGACTCATAAAGTAAAACGCTATGCTAAGAATTAATATAAATCAATGATTAGGAGCGAACAAACACATAAGTGAGTCGATCGTAACACAACATATTTTATGATATAAAACAGATGAATCTTTCTTTTTGGAGGTAGACTTAGTGGATATCTCATTTTGAGGAAAACTATGTTTTCCTTTAGAATTCTCGTCTGAGTAATAATTTAAGCGTAATTACAATAAAGCTTCAATTCCATTGCTCCCTCAGTTCTAACTATGAACACCACCAAATATCACACATTTGCGTGCATAGAAGCCATTTTGATAAGATGATGAACTTTTTTGTTTTGAGGGAAAGCATTGATGGGTAAGAATCCTTGCATCATTTATTACAAAACGCAAAATATAACCTGGAGGGTCACCGATCAACTTATAGAACTTGATGGCCTAAATGACTAAGAAATTTTCCACCAATATCATGTACCCTCAGTCTTAAAAAAACTGCTCAACCTATCTAGAACAAAAATATGTATATATACCTCCATATCTAAACAAATTTGAGCAGCCTTTTTTAGAGACGGAGTACTTATCTATCCAGCTTCGGGGCAATATGCCCTTATCTGCTACAGCACATCGTCTATCCCGGGCAGGATATTACGTGTCCCATTTTCTTGTAGCACAAAAAATATTAGATATGTATACAGAGCCTTATTTGGGATGATGTGATGCATGCCACCTACAAATGGAAGTAAAAAATATAATCAGTGAAGGAATGGTCACAAATGCAAATAGAAATTAAACAGAGTTGAGCCAGACTGCAAAACACGATGCTGGTAGCTGGGCCCATTGATAAAAAAGACACACAATATTTATTTGCTTGTCTCTTTATCTCCTTAAATAAGAACTGATCACCCTCTTGTTAACGTTGTTTTCAAAAGCTGCAGCAAGTTCAGAGTCCTCAAAACACACAATGGCGACGTGTGATTGGGGAGCAGAGGAGAACGCACCTTGAGGGTGATATTAGTGAAATCAAGGAGAGCGTGTTCATGGATCTGCAGATGTTTTTTGATTTGCTAAATGAGGTATCATTTTCTACCAATATAAAGATATCAAAGATTAATAAACTGTAATTGCAGAAATAAATGAGAAATAAACAATTGGTGAATTTCCTTGGCTAATGTAATACAGGGAAGTCTGACACATGAATATTTGATTTCATATTTCATTGTATCCTAATATAGTTGAAAAAAAAACCATATCAAATATCATGCTTCTATATCATACTCATATCAAATATCCGCAAAATAACAAATGAAAAAACTTCCCTGTATTACATCATCTCCCCCCAAACCCATAAGTAGCCTACCAAAAAACCCATGATTCTATTGTGACTTTGCGAGATAGTCACAGGCTCACATATACAAATGCAACTGCGCATGACCTTGAATATATAAAACATTGATCACGAATTTCGATACCGGAGTATGATATAAAGCTACACGCTTCCCGATATACAAATGAAATCCTCTCCCTGCACATACTATGAGTGACTTGCAACAGACTAACAATTTTCTTCCTGACTAACATACACCGCTAGACTTCAATTTTACGACTAAAACATAAGGTGGAAAGACCGCCCTATGAATACAGAACTTTCCAGGAATAGGTTCAGCATATAGAATGCTCTACATCGTTTGAAAGAGAAACCAGAACAATTTAAGTATATGATAAAACTTAGAAGCATATACTCGACAATGCCCGCATTTCAGCAGGCAGTGTGACAATATATAGCTCTAGATAAAGCTACAAACCAGCCTATCTTGATGCTAAGTGTATGCATAATTGGATGGACGACTTGTTCGGTCGACAGTTTTGTTCGGTCGACATGTTCGGGAAAGACTGGAGATGAGTCGTGACCTGGGGCTGAAGATAAAAAAAAAACTATGAGCTCACAGTTGCCTTCTCCTCTTCAACGTAGGCTCTTCTTCACCAAAACAGAGACGTCCGTCCATCGAGCCCTATGGTTGCACTATCGCGCGTTGTCCCACAACCATCAGTCCTCACCACATATATCTGCAAACAATGTAGTAAGCATACAAAATGTTTGAAGCTATCCAAATATTTAATCTGTAGCAAACAAGCAAACACCCTCAAGAAGCGTTTAGGGCAGGAAAATAACAGCGCCCCTATTATATATATATATATTTTCTCACAAAGCCACTTACAACAACAACGATCATAAGATAACCGCATGGACCCCTAAAATAATTTGCACAAGTTACTAAAATGCACCAATTGAATTTAAATAATATATTCTGTGTCTAAGAAGTAAGAACTGCATAATAATTATTTCAATGCAACCCAATCAAGTAATAAACATGGATCTTTAGAAGGGGAGAATGTCACTCCCCAGGATACACTTGAAAAATAAGAATATGAGAACAAGGAAGCTGCAAGTAATTGGTCAAATGGTAGGAGCCCGAGACAAGTATAATAAATTCAGTTTATGTCTAATCCAATAATCTGTGTGTCATGCAAGGCTAAGCTGTACTTTTGTGAACGTATGAACAAAAAGAGAAAATCTTCAGTACACACGCTGATGAAATTTGTGAAATAAAAAAAAATTCAGTGGTAAATGATAATGATAATCCAAATACTAAGCTGAACAAGATCCATTTGAATTGCAATGCAAACAACTTCCTCTTGAGGTCCTGAAACAGAGCATTCACAGTATTGGATATGACAGAAAGAAAGATAGTAAAATTAAAGAATAGAAATGCATCATATACTCTAACATTCAGATCCCACTTCAACAAATAATAGAGAGCATAGTCCATCAAGGAACTTATATTCTATCCTTCTATAAGCAATAACTCTTCTCTAAATGATAATTATAAAGAACTCTCTTGAGTAAAAGGAAGTACACATAGGAAAACAAAAGCAAGTAACTGGAATGGCTACAGGCCGCGTCTACCAGTAACATTCACCCAATATTGCAACACCCCGAAGCGCGTGGAAATGAATCTAAAAAAGGCCGGAAGAGGAAATATATGAAATGATATATGTTATGAGACTTAACTTACCAAGTGTGCGTGTGTGTGCATAATTCCCTATCTGAGTATCTGCAAACCTGCTGCGATAAAGATAACCTTCAGAATATTAGCAAGTAATAAATAATGTGTGCCTTTACGCACACGTAGAAAATTGTGTCGCCAAGCAAATTAGTGAACCCAAGCAAAAACATGACTTTGTCTAGCATCAGCTTGACAAGTGAGAGAGCTCTTGATTGTTACATGCCCTCACCTTTCATGGAGATCCACTCGACGAATCCACATTTCTACGCAACCGTGGGTGCATCAGAGTACTGAACAAAAAAAACACAGGATTAGAGCCTTGCTCTTCGCATGGACACACATCCGAGAGACATGTACAGAGGACACATAGTTTTTGCAGCAACCGCACGGAGTGGATGGGATTAAATAGCAAGGTTATATAACAGCTAGAAATAGAGAGAAACAATCCTACAACAACCACAAGACATAAAATGATCAGCTGGTCAAGGTAGTACTCATTGAACATTCCATCAATGTGTATACTTTAGCAAAGTAACCAATCGAAATATGATTCGCAACATATTTTTTTTTCAAAAGTTAGGCATCGAGAAAAATCAAAGAGAAATAAATGAGATGCTCCAAAACGGACCTCCTTCAGCACCATGGACTACGTAAACAATGGATAATCTGAAACAACGGTTTTCCGCGTGCCACCTGCATCATCGGATGATAGCTCCATGAGCTAAACATTCGCCGATTGGTCACTCGCTCCCGAGTAACATAAATATTGATATCATCTCGTTCCAAGAATTAGTTTCTCAATTAGTAGAGCCATATAATCCAAGGAAATCGTAGTTCATTTAAAATGTTTAAGATCCAAATAAAATTGTAGAGCCTTATGTTCCAGAAACCAATGCTTTTCTTAGAAATTCAAATACCATCTTTTAGGAAAAAAAGTTTAAGCGCTGAATTTTGGATTCGAGCAAACAATATTCAATAAAACTAACCTTATAACGCCTAATGTAGGGCCTATTGTTGTTAGCAGAACCAAGTGATAATAACACATCGGCAAAAAAAAGTATCAGTTGCCTCACATAACTTATATGCTGGAGAATCAATTTTATATCCTAACCAGCAGATACCCCACATAATTAATACAAGTATGGCATTAGTTTCATTTCCTAACCTACGGATGCCTCACGTAGTTAATATGTGTCGTCACCCCTGCACCCAAGCATAACTAATGTGTCATAGAACATAGGTGGAGAACACTCACCGTCTAATATCGCCAAATGGAGGAACTTGTGTGGGCACTGGAATTCCCCTACATCGCCATTGAAGATCTCTCGCTCTGGGAGCAGCCTCAACAACAACGTTTCTCTAGCCTTTTACCTCGCAAGCCACGGTCTTACTCCCCTTCCCAAGCCACCGCAGGAAGAAGGGTATATTCATTGAGCACATTAGGAGAGAGTGAGATGAAAATTATATAATGCATAGGACAGCCCCTGAAGAACATTGTTTTGAGCATATACTCATGTATCAGTTATCTTATATAATCAACCTTCCATTATATGAATGAATAAAAGAGACAAAAGATCAAATGTAAAGAAAATTCGTGCAAATGTTTGTACCTCAAAACATAATAGTGTCCTTAGTTTTTTTGTGCTCTATAATTCTTCCATACGCAATCTGCACCTCATATTCATGGCCTATTACCTAATTATAGCTAATTAAAAAGAAAGTAAAGAATGGCAATAAAAATTTCATGATGCAGACATGAAATCCCAGATTAACTTGCTGAAAAGTGAAACCTGACCTAAACATATATCCAAATTAGTAGATGAATCAGAAAGAATAAATAAACTGATGAACATTAAATGAAAAGGGGAAGGATGGGGATGAAAACATAGCCTTCCTGCACCCAAGCTGACCAAACTAACCAGACTAACGAACAACTATTTTCTCGTAGGCTAATTTTCCTACTTCCTTAGTCTTCCTTATGCAGCATCATTTACGTATCAGCAATAGCTATGCGTATGTGTAAGCACAACATGATTACTCAGTAACAGATTCATGAAAATGGTAAGGATCTATTTATTTATTTTTGCAAATAGATGCTATAAGCTGCAGGAGTAAACCGCTCTCATCATACATACATGTATTCTACAAAACAGTAAATCCAACTTAAAGGCCCTGTCAGCCTGGTCACACATCACCATAAACGGACACAACACAAAGAATTTCATCCCTAGCAAATAGTGCAGATCATAATCTTTTTTGTCAACAGCTCCATTTCCCCGTAGTACCGAGGTGTACAAAAAAAGAAAAAGTTGAATAACTTGAACAATTTGACAAGCAATAACCGAGAAGGACCTAGCAATCCGAAGCTCACCTCAATCAACATTGAATCCAAGTGGTGTTCATCTCAGCCCACACAACGTCCGACCAGCCAGCCACCGCGCACCAAGAAGAGGGGCAAGCGATATAGGCGGCCCCGTGCAAGCTGGGATGGACGCGGGCTACCGCCTGCTCCTCCTGGCGAGGGCACGGCACGCAGTGGTGGCGCAAGCTGCAGGATGTACTACTCTTCCATCAAGACAACCACATGAGGCAAGGGCGGAGCAAGCCTGAAAAAAAGGAGATACATCAATAATTTATCATTTCCTTCCTAAGTCGATGTCACCTTCCATCACCTGCAACAATTCTGGCAATATGCAAAATTGCTTGTCTGTAGCCATTTCATTTCATCGAACTTGTTTTATGCGCAAGATCAAATGAAAATGAAGGGGAACTGGATTGAACCAGTTGTGCATCCATTACGTGGATTGGGACACATGGGCTACCTTTGTATCCACTATCTGTTCCCACACGTATTAGGTGTTCTTTATGGGCTTGCTCTTGATCAGCACAACACGCACCGAGAAGCTGCTGCCGCTACAGCATAATTAATCATCATTGAAGGAAACCAGGACAAGTTGCACATAAAACGGCAGCATGTTGTAGCTTAGAATAGATACAGAATATTACATTGCAAGAAAATTTAGAAATTTGTAGCTGTAAATAAGACGAGATAGAAATTATCAACTCTCGACAAGTTCATCACTAATCAGGTTTGATTAATTAGGCATGTAGCTGACATCTCATTGGAAATCTGTACGAAAAACTAAAAAAAATGTGGTGTATGCATATATACATAGGATCTGCACTAGCATACATGATTTGGGGGATTAGAAATACGAGAGAGGGGATTAGGAGAGAAGATCTTGAGCACCTGTGTTCCATATGAGATTGGACGTGGCAGTCCTTTGCCGCTGCAGGCCCAACCGCGCCCGTCGTCGGGTCCGCGAGGCGGCCATCTCTGCCACCAGGTGGCCATCTTCAACTACCTCTCGGCTCGTCCATCCATGGCGCCACTTCCGCCCTCCGCCTCACCGCACGACTCGCTCACCGCACTCATTCCGCACGGTATCCCGTCGCGGCCTCGCGCCGGCGCTCAACCGGTAGGAGGTGTGAGCAGCGAGCAGGAGGGAGACGTGTAGCAGCGAGAAGAGGAGGCGGAGCGCCCCGGTGGAGGAGAAGAGGAGGTGGACCACGGGAAGGGGATTGGGGGAAACGTGAGAGGGCGGGGATAGGGAGAGAGGGACGCGGATCGGGGCCGGGCCGCCATTGGAAGAAGATTGGGGGAGGATGAACGGGAGGATTGGAGGAGGAGGCGCCGCAGGGATTGTGGAGGAGGAGGGGCGACGGGATTGGGAGCCGGCGGCGGCGGCGGCGATGGGAGGGGCGCGAGGGAGAGGCGGACGTGCGAGGCGGGCGAGAGCGGAGCGAATGGAACGGCCGCGCGGGCTCGTCCCCCGACCCGTGGATAAAACGCGGGTTCGTGGGAGGGCCTCGCGCCCTGGACGAAATCGACGGCGGAGATCGCGCCACGTCAGCTCGATCTGACGGCCGAAAATCCAAAGCGCTGTGAGACCCCCTATGGGGGGCATCATATACACCTTTAGATTGTAAAATGCCCTAAGGGTAAGACCAGAAATACCATAAACGACAGGGGCTGAAAGAGAAAAGCGTCAAATCCTTCTCGCAGCCCCACACGTCAGCCCGACTCCACCACGTCATATTTGCACAAGGCCCCTCCAAGTCTCCGGACAGACCCCTTCCACCAAATCGCACCGACGACGACTCGCGTGCTCCCCCACACCACCCCTCCGCCGCTTCGTCGCCGAAACCCTAGCTCGCCGGCGCGGCCGCCCCAAGGGGGATTGGGAGCGGGAGGCATGGGGAAGAAGAAGAAGCGGGCGGAGAAGGTGTTCTGCTACTACTGCGACCGGGAGTTCGACGACGAGAAGATCCTGGTGCAGCACCAGAAGGCCAAGCACTTCAAGTGCCACGTCTGCCACAAGAAGCTCTCCACCGCCGCCGGCATGGCCATCCACGTCCTACAGGTCCACAAGGAGTCCGTAACAAAGTACGCCCACCTCCATCCCCCTCTCTCCCACCCATGGATCTGCGTCCGCCTCTGCCCGGAGGTGCTCAGATCAGATTTGGGATCTTATATTCGCCTCCTCCAATTGCTCGCCTGATTAGATCCTGGCGTTGCCCATGATGTTTTTTTAGTAATGTTTAATTTGCTGCGCTAGTATGTGAGTTTTATGTGCTCGCCCGTGATTCAGATGGGCGCCTCTACGTCTGTGGGCATGCTGCTTATCGCAATATTATGCGCGGACTGGATTGATTGGCCCCGTTCGTTATTACTCACTCATGTACAAATCTGTTTGTTTTGGCTGCAGGGTTCCAAATGCCAAGCCCGAGAGGGATTCCACCGAGATTGAGATCTTCGGCATGCAAGGGATTCCTTCAAATATACTCGCTGCGCACTACGGAGAAGGTACTGCCAACAGCTACGTCTCTGATGCAGCTAA
Organism: Lolium rigidum; assembly: GCF_022539505.1. Classification (NCBI taxonomy): domain Eukaryota; kingdom Viridiplantae; phylum Streptophyta; class Magnoliopsida; order Poales; family Poaceae; genus Lolium; species Lolium rigidum. The sequence goes on along the minus strand of NC_061512.1, from coordinate 265,325,188 downwards.
CTTTATTTAGAAACCAAGGTAGCTGCTCAGTTAATGTTATCTTGAATGGCACCGTGGACTGTCAAGGATTATGAGCCGCTTGACTTGTTGTGGCTTGTGGCGCGACTTGTCGGCTGTCGCAACCTCACTGTCGACAACCTGGAGCGACACGACTAGTTGTCGAAGTTGTCGATTGACAAGTTGACTAGATGACGACAAATCATTGCGAGTCTCTGCTTTTGACTCGAGCAACTAGTTCTGGGCTGGGAAAAAAAGGCCTGCCCGTGAAATCCTAACCCTCAGGATCGAAACAGACCCCTCCCACCACCCAGCCGCCTTTCCTCCGGCTTCCCTTCCCCTTGTGCCGCCTCTCACCTGGCAGCTGCCAGCTCGCCTATGCCATCACACAAGTGGAGGCCCTGCCCACTGGACGCAGTTGCCACAGTATTAGGTTGCTTGCCACTCCCCTATGCCATAAATATATTGTAGTATACTACCATTAGTAGCCTATTTACTTTGTATTTATTTAGTAGTTACAACTCGACCACATGTCGACAAGACTAGTCTGTGAGTCGGTACCCCAGCGACAAGTTGCGACGCAGCAACTCATAATCCTTGGTGACTGTCAGCTAGTCTCGCTAATGATGATGACCAGTCATGGTGGAAACTATCGGGTTCTTTAATGTTGTCTAGACACCTCACATGTGAGCACAATTATCGATATGTAAACTAAAGCATGCACATGAAAGAACACCATTTTTTTCTGAAGAGTTTAACTTGGCATGATATTTCTCTGCAGTAGCATGTTGTTTATCCTTTACAAGTAATTTTCCTCAAGGGCCAAACTTGCCATTTTCCATTTTCCTCCAATAGCATGCTATTTAACCTGTACATGTAATTTTACCTGAGTGCTGAACTTGACATGTTATTTCTCCACAATGGCATCTTTTTGAACCTTTACATGTAATTTTCCTCAAGTGCCGAACTTGCCATGTTATTTCTCTCCAGTAGCATGTTATTTAACCTTTGTAGTTTCCGTTGAGTGCCGAACTTGCCATGTCATTTCTCTCCAGTAGCATGTTATTTAATCTTTGTAGTTTCCGTTGAGTGCCGAACTTGCCATGTCATTTCTCCCCAACAGCCTCTTATTTAACCTTTGCATGTAATTTTCCTCAAGTGGTGAACTTGCCATGTTTTTTTCTCTGGCAGTCGAAGAGCATGTTGTTTAACCTTTACACATGTTCCACATGCAGAGGAAGAACCTTCATCGAAGATGGCCAAAGTAGAAGTGCCGACAATAAGGCCTCCTATTATGCCTAATCATCCACTAGGCATGACTTTCCCTCCACGGCCATATGGTGTACCCCGACCTATGTATGTGTTCTTTATCCTTCTTTTACTTAAGTAGCAGTTTACTTTAAAATGGGTCTGCTATCCATTACAACTTGTGTAATCACATCATGGATTTGTACGCGCTCCTTTTGGAATATTTTCACATTTCCGTCACATTTATTTACAGGTATAACCCTGCAATGATGGTTCGACCTCCTCTTTGGCCTCCTCAGCCACCACAAGCTTGGTTTACTCAACAACCAGCAATGCCAGTTCCTCAAATGGTTCCTGGGCAGGCACCACAGCAACCACTATTCCCCATTCAAAATATGCCCAATCCTATGACATCAGCACCTGCTAATTTACTTCAGACATCATTCGCTATGACTGCTACTGGGGTTCCTTCACCTGTTACCCCTCAGGTTTCCCAGCCTTTGTTTCCTGTGAACACAACTGGCAATGGGGCAGCACATTCCCCATTCAGTTTATCTGTTTCACCTGCAACTATTCCAGCCAGTTCTCCAGCATCAGTTGTTAATGCAGGATTTGGATATGTAGCCAATAACCAAGGTATGTTGATTATCCCAGAATTTTTGACTCTACCTTTGTGAACCCACTGAGATGTGCTAGCTTTTCGTCCGTGATGGACAAAAATAGCACATACACCATGTATTTGTTGTATGTAGATGGAATCAGAGAACAATATGGACTAATTTAATCTTATTTGGAACACCTCTCGAGAGGAATCTAGTCAATATTTTCTATGTTATTAAAGATATATTACTTAGATTAGGGGCAATATATGTAGCTCTCTTATGTGAATGGACAATTCTGTATTGACATTCTATATTTGCATCTGATATTCATCTTTGTTCTTGGTGTTAGGCATGCCCCTTGTGAATTTACTTGTGCATGCATCTGTTCCAGGTACAGGAGGTCCTGCAGTTGGACTTCCACCTGCACCTGCCACTAATAGTAAAGCGTCTGGTACTCAACCCGCTACGAGCGAGGTCTATCTGATGTGGGATGATGAAGCAATGTCAATGGTATTATTCCGTAATCTTTTTTTTTTCTTAAGTTACTGTTCTTATGGTGTAACATGGGAATTTGGGAGATTATCCAGATTACAAGCCTAATTTCTAAAATGTTTATTGACATGTGTAGGAAGAAAGACGGTTGTCGCTGCCCAAGTACCTGGTTGTTCATGATGAAACTAGCCAGGTAAGTTCTGATTTTAATGTTATCAATACCAATGATCTCTTGCACATCATTGGGCACAAACAGAATCCTTTGTGATGAACTTGTGACACAACTTGAACAACATATGCGAACTTTGAAAGGGTGAAACAGACATTAAACCAAATATATTCTTTCAGTAGTTGCATATGTGAGATGGTTCCTACTATATTGCACCTTCTACATTTTCACGGCATCTTGTTGGTGTTTATTTGACCCTGCTGATTTCGCGCACATCAGGAGTTCCAAGTAGGTATTTACATTGTTCTTCCTGCTAGTAACTTTTTCACAATCTGACAAATCTCATGGTGCTAATGACTTGAGGGTTATCAGCCAAGCCCTGGACAGTACACAAACGTGTATGTATTAATTTCAGTTGAAGCATTACTTTTTGTTTATTACCATTCACCACGTGCAAATATGGGTTTGTAACAAGAACCAAGGTTGCTGAGCTTCTGCCAGTACCGTAGCATTTATAACTTAGTTTTGACCGAGAATGTGCCGAGAGTTTGGTTCCAGGTCAGCTTTCATTTGGCCCGTGAGCCTGATACTTTTTGTTTCCAAGAAGGAACTTCACATGCTTATTTGTTCCTATGTTACAGAGCTCCAATCTAACATTGTCTTTCTTGTCTCAAAACTTGTGTGAACAGATGAGCTCGGTAGATGCAGCATTTGATCTAAGAGTATCAGGGCTTGCTGCACACATGGTCCTATGAACAAGCTTGGCTCCATGCTCAGTAAACAGCCTGATGTGAATGACCAACAGGCTCAGGCTCAACAGGCTCAGGCTCACCTGCGCATCCATAGGATAGACGCCGTGCAGCTGATGATCCTGTATCCCCTGTTGTCGATTTGTTATTTAGTTATTGACTGAGCCACAGCAGTTGAAAGAATGTATTAATCCGACTTGGGGATTTTCATCATCATTTGTCCTATCTTTTTGTACCAAGAGTAAAAATTGGTTAGCCTAGAAATCATTTGTTCCGTTGTTGGTGTCTTGAACTCTGTAAACTGGTGACAAGTTGGTGACATCGTTTCACAAGTTGTTGCTTGATTGTATTGATTTAGTAGCAAATCAAACAAGCAGTTTATGTTTCTGGTCTGTGGCTCTGTTATTCCTCTGCTAATACATTCTTTACTTTTTGACAAGCTGGTGTACCATCAGGTCATCTTGATTGCCTGTCAAATGCAAATCAAACCAAATGCTTTGTTCAATTGCATGGATTTAGGAGCAAATTAGCAGATGAGTATATTATGAGTGTCTTCAACTCAAGCCAGTTGCAAATTAGCACCATCTTTTCACAAGTTGTTACTTGATTGTATTGATTTAGTAGCAAATCCAACAAGGAGTTATGTTCCTGCTCTTGGTACTAATAATTTACATGAGAATGTCAGACTAAGAACTGTGTGGTGCTCTGCTATTGGTCTACTCATACGTTCTCTACTTTCTGGCAAGCTGGTGTATCATTCGGTTAACAAGATTGCGTGTGAAATGCAATGCCTGACCCAAGGCTTTGTGCAATTGGAACCAAATTTTGCGCGCTTAATAAGTTTTTCTTCTTCTTCTTCAACAAACCTTAGTAAGATTCTTACATGCATAAGAAACCCACGACACATCATCATCTGCTAATAGTGATTTGTGCTTGAGTGGATCCCAAGCAAATGAAGAACAAAGGGCTCACAAGAGCTGGTGAGAAAGGATCATCTCCATTTCTTTCTAGGCAGCAAGCAAAGCACCTGTGCCAAAACTGCCAAAGGAGCAAAGGTGCAAAAGCGAATCCAAAACCTCCGAACCACCAACGAATCCAAATCATCTCCATGCTCAGAGGTCAGTGTAGCTACTACTACCAAGCACAGAAAAGCTCACTCTTTCACTTCACTTACGCTAGTAGCTTTACAATGTCTCCTCCCTTTAACCTTTGCGCCAATGCGCCATGGCTATATCAACAGCCCCAGCTCCATCTCCTCTGCACAGAAAGCACCTCCCATGGAGGAAGGCAAGATGCACCGTCTCCTCTCCATCGCCATTGTCGTATTCGCCTTCGCCTTCGCGACACAATGTGGTATGTTCCGAGTTCTTCCTTCTTACATTACTTTGTAGCATGTGTAGAAGAAGTGTAGTTGTGTGAGAATGTGGAGTGCAAGGGTTCTGTACTTTCGCCTTTCGTTTTTGATGATGTTTTGCTGAATTTTATGACAGTATATTTGAACTTCTTGACCTTGACATGCTAGTAACATACATGGTCTGTTACTCTGTTTGCTGAGCAGGAGCAAGAGTGTTGACGGTGGACGAGCTGCTGGACCAGTACTCCGAGTCCGACACATACTCGCTGGCTCACCACGAGGACGCCTCGCCGTCGCCGGGCTCCCCTGGCTGCGGCCCGGTCGCGCCGCCTGTCATGCCGGCGCCGGCATTCGCCTATCTGTCGCCTCCGCCGCCGTCAACACCGCTCTACTCCCCGCCACCTCCACCGATGGAGTTCTACTCGCCTCCGCCACCAGAGGTCGTGCCTAGCCCGCCCGAGATCGCGCCGCTGCCGCCGATCGTCAACCCGAGCCCCCCGGAGGTCGTGCCAAGCCCGCCGGAGATCGCGCCGAGTCCGCCCGAGATCGCGCCGTTCCCGGGCCCGCCGGAGGTCGCGCCCAGCCCACCGGAGATCGCGCCGCTCCCTGGCCCTCCGGAGGTCGCGCCCAGCCCGCCGGAGATCGCACCGCTACCGCCGATCGTGTACCCGAGCCCGCCGGAGGTCATACCGGTTGCCACCGGAGGTTGCGCCCAGTCCACCGGCGATCACGCCGTTTCCCGGGCCACCGGAGGTTGAGCCTAGCCCGCCGGAGGTCACGCCGATCCCGGGGCCACCGGAGGTTGAGCCTAGCCCACCGGAGGTCACGCCGATCCCGGGGCCACCGGAGGTTGAGCCTAGCCCGCCGGAGGTCACGCCGATGCCAGGGCCACCGTACGTCGCTCCCAGCCCACCGGAAGTCACGCCGTTCCCAGGGCCACCGTACGTCGCTCCCAGCCCACCGGACGTCACGCCGTTCCCAGGGCCACCGTACGTCGCTCCCAGCCCACCGGAGGTCACGCCATTTCCAGGGCCACCGGGAGGAACACCCAGCCCACCGGAAATCGTGCCGAGCCCACCGGACTACGCCCCGTACCCACCGCCGGACTCGTCGACGGGGTCGCCCCCGAGCCCGCCGGGCGGCAGCTTCCAGCCGCCGGTGGTGTTCCCGCCAACGTCCGGGCCGCCGTCGCCGTCGTCGGGGCACGCCGAGTGGTGCGTGGCGAAGCCGTCGGTGCCGGGGCCGATCGTGCAGCAGGCCATGGACTACGCGTGCGCGTCCGGCGCCGACTGCGACTCCCTTAAGGCCGACGGCGCCTGCTTCAAGCCGGACACCATGACGGCGCACGCCTCCTACGCCTTCAACAGCTACTGGCAACACGCCAAGTCCACCGGCGCCACCTGCGACTTCGGCGGCACCGCCATGCTCATCACCAAGGATCCAAGTATGCTTGCCACCATTATGTTCCTCCTCCACTGCTTTACATTAATTCTTGAAAATATTTTCAGTGATGACCAATTAGTCTAACAGTTCTTGTAATCATACTGTTGCTTTCTTGATCTTGCTTTTCAGGCTATGGTGACTGCCATTACACTGTGATGTGAAGAACAGCCCCAAAGAGGACGCAGCATAGCCATCAACTGTTTTGGAAGCTGGACAGCAATTTCCTCTCAAGTTCAGAGGGTAGTACAGATATACAGAGATACATGTTGTCCTGAATGTCACCAAGGTTGTTTTTGTGTAGTATTCTAACTTCTGATTCCTTTTGACACTTATTGTTTTGTATTATATTCAGAATAATTTTATATACTTTTTTCCATCTTAGTAAATTTAGTGATCCTTGAAAATTGTATGTTCTAACGGAATTGCTAAACATCAGTCGACTGATAATTTGTTAAGTCTCACTCGATCAAAAATCGGCGATGCATAGCGTGGCGACGTGCGGATGCGATGTTGCTGTGCTAGCAAACGACGTGGGCCTGTGTTTCTGGGCTCTTGTTTTCTTGTAATTTGTCTTGAAATATTCTAAAATAACCGTCTGAAACGGTCTGAAATAGCTGAACTGCAGTGATCATTGGGGAGATCGTAGCCTAAACCGCACCCTTTCCTAGCCAGGTTTTTGCTTTTCTCTTTCTTGGCTCTGGGCATGTATATCCTCTTTACTCCCGCCATATACATATACAAGGCAAAACTTTTACCTTGTTTTATAAGAAGACAGTTTGAAGTGGAGGGCACGAACACACTTGTCAAGCTTTATTCTATTGTATAATCTGCATGATGATATTGTTTGAAATGGAGAGCATAACAACCACACTTGTCGAGTTTATTGTAAATTGGTTTTGCAGAATGTGCGATAATCAACATACAGAAACATCTAGATGTATCTAGATGCTACCATGCCCTTGCTCAGGCTGGAGCTTCATTTGAAGAAGGGTATGTCTGCAGAACATAAACTGGGTCGCCGACCTTGACGATCCTCCCTTTGCCCTTTGCTGACACTGATTCCTTGCAGACCAGATTTTGCCCAAAATAAACCTACAAAACAAGATAAAAATAGGAGCGGTTAACAACATGTTCTACTCTTGAAGGTAGTAGCAGTAGAATAGGTCGTAGGGGATGATTACCTTCTGTTTGTTCTTGTGACTCGGACGGATCACTTCACCAGACCGGAATGTCAGCATAGTTTCAGTTGGTTCAGTACCAAATGTTCCTCTCTCTGGATCCACAGTAGGCACCTGAAAATTCAAATTCAGAAACTAAGCATAGAGTATACTACTGTTAATATTGCCTTGTGAATATTGAGTGTACATGTCTTTCTTGATAGAATTTAATTCTGGTGGTGTAAAGTTTATATGCGACAAATGAACAAGTTAATTATTATCAGTTTTATAGAAATTATCGCGATCAAGCATCCATTGTCGAGTTAGTTGCAAGCTCAGGCGTACTTCTCAATATCATAAAGACTGCCTTAGGAGACCAGCACTAAGCACTCATCACTCACTCCCTTGCACCTAAATAACTCTAGGACTAAAGAGGATTTTTGACACCTCTGACTTTAGTATGTTGCTTATTTTGATACTGAAAGAAGAGTGGAAAAGAAAAAGAAGCAACCATTTGACTGTCCGTTGTCATGTTTATTTTCCAGACAATGATTGCAGAATTATGTTTTAAGCTAGGAGAGTAATTTTACCTTGCAACGGTCGCACAACTTCACACCTTCAAATGTTAGCTTGTTTATCTTTAAGGTTTTCCAGAGATCCTCTGAGTATGGGTGGCATCCATCCACTAAAATACTGCCAAAAGAAACTATGCCTGTAAGAAAGCACGCAGTGTAATTGCAGTAGAATGTAGCTAAGCACAGTGCGCCGCTTACTTTGGTCTGAATCGATTGATTGTTACAGGTTCTTTAAGAAGCTCGTTTAGTGCATCCAGTGAGCCCTGTCAACATGAGTTGTGTGTTTAGCAACATATGCACATAGCCTTCATAAATAGAACAGTTCAAACAACTCAGAACTCTGGACTGTACCTGGGAGGCTATCAGGAATGGGAAACAATCCGTAAACGTGATCTTGTATCCTTGAGCGTAGTCCGGATTAGTCGGTCTGATTTCGGTCTCTGCCAAACATATGAAACACATACCGTTGTCCATAAGTGACAGAGATCATATCATTGCAAAAACTCACTATGGAAAAATAGAAAGGCGTCCAGAGTCATTTTTGACAACCTTCTTTAAACCGCACGAGCCGAGTTGGCTTCCCAAAGTACGCGGAGAACCATTCGGCTGCTTCAGTTCCTTCATCATAGGCAGAACCAGACCACTCCCACAAGGATACATCGTCAAGCGTGGCACGTTCCACGGCAAGAGGGACCTTCAATGGGTCCATCCCTGGCGCTCTTATGACTGCATTTAGCAAAGGGTTAAATGAAATTGGTACCTCCAGGACTGTCCTCTGGACTATAAAAACGAAATTTAATCTGTAAAAAAAATTATAAACCAAATAGCATCACAATTCGCGCTATGATGAAGATGCTTTGATCAAATTTACTGTAGTATGACTTGTTGAGAAAACAACAGCAGAAATCAGCAGGAGAAGAAGATAAAACATCCCATAGGGAATTGAATTAGTCTGACCCACAAAAAGAAAAATTAGTCTGAATAAATCGGCTGTCAAACCCAAGCTAATGACAAAATTAGAACTAATGCCAATTTTTCTTTGAGGTTTATAGGCGTTAATTCCGAGTCTATTGTTAGTACCACTATATCAGTTGGACCAAATTAAATGTCAGATGAAAATAAGAAACAGAGGAAGAAGAAGTAGTACCCAGGCAGGAGTCCGGCGTTGGCTGCCAGTCCTCGTCGAAGGCCTCCGGCGGGAGCTCCACCTCGACGAGCGCCATCTTGGGCTCCACCCGCTGCGTGCAGGCCCTCCCTTTGGCGTTCACCACCAGCCACTGCCGATCCCACTTGAACCCTGCACGCCGCCGCCGCCGCCGTCAGCCTCAGATCAGAGCTCTGCAAAACACGGAGACGGAAAAAGAAACAGTACCGAAGGAGGTGACGGGGGCCTGGGGCACGGAGACGCCCCTGCAGGACTTGATCGGGTATATCAGGATCGACGCCACCGTCGCTGCTGGGTCTCCCGCAGGTGCATCGCCGCCGCCGCCGCCGAGGAGGGAGGAGAGGAAGGACGCCGCCTTCTCCATCGATCGTCGCAAGCAGAGGAAGAAGACGAGACTGTGAGTGAGTGCAAAGTGGACGCACGAGAGCGACGAAGCTTATCTCACCATTCACCAACCACGCCCGCAAAAATCCGACAAATGCTGTTCGGTATATTTGGATTTGGTGCAGTTCTGTTGAGTGTGACGTCATATATGTTGATGTGTACGCTAACTGATCCATCGCCGCACAGTATTGTCTCTGTTATATTGGGCCTGCTCATGTTTCGCTGAACGTGGCTCGAGCGAGGGAGATGGGCTGGCCTGACTTCCTTCAGGCCATTAGTCGTTTGTGGACCTTTTTCAAGTATGCTTATTTTTATGGAAACCCCGGGGGATCTGATTCCCCAGCCCCCGGGTCCCCAGCCGTCGGATCAACTATTTTGACGGTTAGATTTGCATGTAGCAAAAAAGCATCTCCGGTAGCAAAAAATCACCCCCGGCAGCAAATGACTGAAGCAAAAAACGGTTCGTTCAGAAAAGAAAATAAAAAGGCTGGGCTCGCCGGAGACCTCGCCGGAGACCACGTAGCAAACATATTACGTAGATGTAGCAAAACCGCAAATAAATTGTAGCAATTTTTTTTATTCATATGTTGCAGATCCTCTAAAACATCAACGGAGACATCGCCTGCAGCCGGCAGCAACGTCGTCCAAGGTTGTAGCAACTCCGGACGTCAAGGACAACGAACGCCACAATCCGCTAGTAGCAACGCCCTATGCCTATGGTAGCAAAAATCCACCCTCCGCGGGAAAATCGTAGCAAACTCAACCTCGTCGGAAATCTTAGCATAATTTTGTACCAAAAGTAGCAAAACAGTTTTAATAATTGTAGAAAAAAAAATACTATTGTAGCATCATGGCTTCGTAGCACTTTGAGGTAGCAAAAATAGCAAAAGTATATATCTATGTAGTCAGGCGGAGCAAAATCCCAAATCAGGACACCATACAATAGCAACTCGGAATACTATGTGTAGCTTGCCCGGCCAGCGTTGGTAGCACCCTTGTTGGCCAATGGTAGCACTATGGTTGGAACATCCAGGAAAGCCAGACTCACACCCGCGACGGTGCAAAAGGCAGTCATCCAGGAATCATAGCAGGAGGCGCAGAGAGCCCGGCTGGACGCCGTAGCTGTCGCCACTGAGGAGCTCTACCGCGTCGTGAGCCCGATCGGCGGCGGCGAGCTAGGCGGGCGACGCCGTCGCGGCCGGTCCAAACGTCGGTGGCGCTTCGCAGCAGCGTCGTCGTGAGCCACGAAGCGCGGCGGCAGCCGGCCAGCGGCGACAGGATCTCCGGCGCCCGATCTCCCATCAAGGTGGTCCATGGCGGTGTGGTTTCGCCCGCAGGCAGAGGAGTAGCACGGGGGACGGCGCGGGAGGAGCAACTCCGGGGTGTGGGACGACGGCAGAGGAGCAGCACGGCGCCGAGCGGGGGGGCAAGGCTGTAGGCGGCGCGCTGGTGGACGAGCAAGGCGGCGGCGCAGTGGTCAACGATGGGGAATCGAAGGGGAGGTGGGGAGCGGCCGTCTGCAACTCCCAAATTATCTGGATGAGGACGAGGGGATGACGCGTCGTGGGTGGGCCCGCAGGGACGCGTGTGGATCGGAAGCCAGACGATGGCCACAATCGGACAGTGCGGGATCCGGAGGTTGCGATGGTGAGCAGCCCCCGGGGGCATACAATCATTTTCCTATTTTTATTGCTCCCTCTGGTTCATATTACTTAATCCTAAAATAGATGTATCTAGACATATTTTAATTGAAAAACGCTCCCTGGCAATCGATCGCTGGAGCGATCACTTTCCTTGGCGCGGCAACGCTCGCGCCATGCGCGAAATCAATTCCCTTTTTGTCTTGTAGTGTTTAATTACGTTCACATGTAGCTTTATGTTCACACTAACAGCCCACGTTCCCATTTGCAAGTTGCATACAGCCAGGAGCGTTCACACTGCATGCATAAATTATCTCATGGGTTTGCATTTAATGAGCCAACTTTTCAGCACGAGGCTAGCTCTCACAAGTTGCTGCATTCATGCACAAAGCATCTCGCTCTTTTTTTTTCAGCACGACGCATACTTTCAATTCTCTTTATTTGCAATTCCCTTTTGACAATTCTCTTTTTTTGCGATTCTCTTTATGTTGTTATTTCGTACGGTAATTCATGTTTTTCTGGATTAATTTTTATATTTCCCTTTTTCGGGCCAGTGGTTTTTAAGGGGGAAAATAACGGGTGGGGAGATCCACTTGCAACTCAAATGAACTACCACTTGCTACTCAAATTAAGTACTGTTTTAAGTTGTAAGGTAACAAAAGTTGCTAAAATATTCTATTTAGGGTTGCTAGGTATTTATTTACCGTTGATAAATAACGGGGCACCGGGTTGATAACTTGTAAACAAAAAAAGAGTCGCTACATATTTTTAAATTAAATTAATTTTTTAGGGTTGACATTTATTTATATTTACCATTGATAAATTGCGGGCAACCGGGTTGATAGCTTGTAAACTAAAAGAGAGTCGCTAAAATATTCTAAATGAAATACTTTGTAGGGTTATTATTTATTTTATATTTACAGTTGATAAATAACGAGGCACCAGGTTGATAGCTTGTAAAATAAAAAAAATGTTCGTTAAAATATTCTAAATGAAATACTTTTTACGGTTGCTAGTTTTTTTTATAATTACCATTGATAAATAACGGAGCACCAGGTTGATAACTTGTAAACTAAAAAGAGTCGCCAAAATATTCGAAATGAAGCTAGATTTTTAGGATTGGTAGTTATTTATATTTACTGTTGATAAATAACAGGACACAAGGTTGATAGCTTCTAAACTAAAAAAATATTCGCTAAAATGTTTAAAATAAAATTAACTTTGGGGTCGATAATTTTATACATTTTCCGTTGATCACTCAAGTACGGAGGGGTTGATTATTCAAAACAGAGAGGCTTGATAGCTTTTAGCCCGAATTTTTTTTTCTCGAAACATATCAACATGGGTGCTAGTTTTGAAGATCTCGCCGAGACGGATTTATTGGTGAAAGCGAATCTTAATTTGGAGTTGTTGTTTGAAAGTTAAAACGTTTTAAATTTTCAAATTTGGAAAAGATTTCGCTGACATCAGCAGATTCGTCTATTTGTGCAAGCATGCAGAACTTTTCCTCAATACCCTGCACCAGATTGATAATTTTATACATTTACCGTTGATCACTCAAGTACGGAGGGGTTGATTATTCAAATAGAGAGGCTTGATAACTTTTAGCCCGAATTTTTTTTTCTCGAAACATATCAACATGGGTGCTAGTTTTGAAGATCTCGTCGAGACGGATTTATTGGTGAAAGTGGATCTTAATTTGGAGTTGTCGTTTGAAAGTTAAAACGTTTTGAATTTACAAATTTGGAAAAGATTCCGCTGATATCAGCAAATTCGTCTATTTTGTGCATGCATGCAGAACTTTTTCTCAATAGTCTGCACCATGTTGATAATTTTATACATATACCGTTGATCACTCAAATACCAAGGGGTTGATTATTCAAATAGAAAGGGTTGATAACTGTTAGCCAGAAAAAAAGTTTGTCGAAACATATTAACATGGGTGCTAGTTTTGAAGATCTCGTCGAGACGAATTTATTGGTGAAAGCGGATCTTAATTTGGAGTTGTCGTTTGAAAGTTAAAACGTTTTGAATTTTCAAATTTGGAAAAGATTCCGCTGACATCAGCAAATTCGTCTATTTTTGTGCATGCATGCAGAACTTTTTTCTAAATAGCCGTTGATAATTTTATACATTTACCGTTGATCACTCAAGTACGGAGGGTTTGATTATTCAAATAGAGAGGCTTGATAACTTTTAGCCCGAAAAAAAGTTTCTCGAAACATATTAACATGGGTGCTAGTTTTGAAGATCTCGTCGAGACGGATTTATTGGTGAAAGTGGATCTTAATTTGGAGTTGTCGTTTGAAAGTTAAAACGTTTTGAATTTACAAATTTGGAAAAGATTCCGCTGACATCAGCAAATTCGTCTATTTTGTGCATGCATGCAGAACTTTTTCTCAATAGTCTGCACCAGGTTGATAATTTTATACATTTACCGTTGATCACTCAAATACCAAGGGGTTGATTATTCAAATAGAAAGGATTGATAACTTTTAGCCAGAAAAAAGTTTGTCGAAACATATTATCATGGGTGGTAGTTTTGAAGATCTCGTCGAGACGAATTTATTGGTGAAAGCGGATCTTAATTTGGAGTTATCGTTTGAAAATTAAAACGTTTTGAATTTTCAAATTTGGAAAAGATTCCACTTACATCAGCAAATTCGTCTATTTTTGTGCATGCATGCAGAACTTTTTTCTAAATAGCCGTTGATAATCTTATACATTTACCGTTGATCCCTCAATTACGGGGGGTTGATTATTCAAATATAAAGGGTTGATAACTTTTAGCCCGAAAAAAAAGTCGTCGAAACATATTAACATGGATGCTAGTTTTGAAGATCTCGACGAGACCGACTCATAGGTGAAAACAGATCTTAAATCGGAGTTGTCGTTTGTGAGATAAAACGTTTTAAATTTTCAAATTCGGAAAGATTCTCGCTTACGTCATCAAATTCGTCTGTTTCTACATGCATGCAAAACTTTCCCTTAGGGCATGAGCAATGGGGGCAGTATCATGTAACGGCCCCACCCAATCCATATAGATATTGGTTGTGAAGCTACAGGTCAAACTCGTCATCACTCAATGCAAACGGTAGCCTCTACACCCTGCGTTGGAAGCTTTTTCTCTCATCCTGGTCTACTTTTCTTTTTTCCTTCGCCCTCTTCTCTCATCTCTCTCCTCCTTTTCTCTTGCTTTTTCCATGGAGCAGCGGTCTCCTCTGCAGGAGATCACTTCACTCTGCAAGCATACGTCTTTTTCGGGCTCACTTCCACTTCAGCTGATTCTCCAACGTGGATCTGTGAGGCAGCGGTCCAGCATGGAGCGTTGGCCATGCCCTTAATAGCCTCCAATATAGTCCAAATTTTGCCAAAAATAGAATTTTTTTTTGTTGAAAACTGAGCGCTCATTCCCTCCCTAGCGCTCGAGCGCTAGCTAGGGCAACCCATTTTAATTGTAGATACAACTATTTTAGCATCAAATAATATGAGTCGGAGGGAGTATTATTATATATGGACTTTGCTACATCTAGGTCGACCTCGATTCCCATTAAAACGAAGTCGCTCCGACTAGGTTGTCTTTTCGCTTTAAGTCGGGCACGGGGACCACACACTTTCCTAAAACAGCAAAAGTTGATCGTATATTCCGTAGCATCTTTCAGTTTCGTTGTTGGACCACGAGAGAACTCCGGCTGGTGCTGCCCGTGATCGCCAACGCGGGGACCACGGGAGAACTCCTCCTTTTTACGTGCTCCAGTGCATTGGATCCCCATATTTTTATTCGCCACGGCAAGAACATGATGAACACATGCGGCATCTTCTTTTGTACGATTCTTTACCGAGGCCTCTTCAAACTTGAACGGTGATCTAATCAATATGCTACCACACCAAGCCGAACCCTAAACAAATTATAATGTTTAACACTAGGAACTAAACCACTAAGACCACAAAACAACGAAATGAGAACGAAATCGCTATCAACGAAGCTGAGGAGAGCATTCACCACCCCTAAATCATGAAAACTGAGGGCTAATTACCAAGCTCCGGCGCCGAAACATGCATCCACCACGCCAACACTTAGACTAAAAACTCTCCATGGAATCGAACCCCTATCACAGTCGCCGACCAAAGCATCCACCTATTGATGCCTTTTTGCAAAAATCCGCGCTCCCCCTACACATCTCTATAAGCTACCGCCCCACCCGCAACACCACAAACAACCAAATCATCACACCAACGAGCAAAAAAAAGAGGAGAAAAGAGGGAACGAATAGCTAAACAAGGATAGAGGAGTACCCGACTTGGCGGCAGCAGGCATGCCTTCCGGGCTCAATCTGCCGGAGGCTACTTCCACCGTTTACTATCACCATCTCAGTACGGTCATTGGCTACGCGATCTGAGAAGGTAATAGCTTGATGTAGGTCTCCATATGTGTGTTTCTGAAATTTATGAGCAGTAAGTCTTTGTAGTCCTCTAGCATTTGGATATGTTAGGGCATCTCCAGCGGCGCGACGCATTTTGGACGTCCGAAATGTCCGTTTCCATCGCGCGGCGGACGCGAGACAGACCATTTTTGTCCGCGCGTCCGTTTGCACCTGGGGTGGCTCCAGCGGCCCGACGCATTTCCGCGTTTGCATCAATTTATGAAGTTTCCAAACAACAAAATAAGGAAATCAACGAAGTCATAGTTATTACATTTAAATTTTTAAAAATCTACATGAAAATAAGATAGTTATTCCAAACTGCGGATCAATGGCCGCGCACAATAGCGCCAAAAACATGAGTAAGAAACCTACAGACGCAATGGACCGAACAGGTCGTGGGCGGCGCGGAAGGGCGGCGCAACCAGGAGCGTTTCGCCCAAAAATAGCCGGCAGGTACGCGGCGGAGCCAAGCCCGAGTACGATCCTGCTCTCCCGCGCGGCAAGAACAGAGCCGACGGCGACTTCTGCGGTGCTGCGGCGGGACGGCGGCGGGTGGGGTTGGGGTGGTGGCGTCGCACTAGGGCAGCAAAGACGGGGAAAAAGAAGCAAATCAAAGCGGTCGATTTCGCTGTCCCTGACATGCGGGACCGGGTAAGAAATGGAGGACGCTCCGCGCGACCGCCGAGCGTCCGCGGAGACGCAAACCTAGCGCATATTTGGGCCAGGTTTGCGTCTCCGCGGATGGCCCGATCACTTTGCGTCGCCCCGCTGGAGCAGGCCCCAGACGGATTTCCGGTCACGGCGGACGAAAACGGTCGCTGAGCGTCCGTTTGCGTCGCGCCGCTGGAGATGCCCTTAAACCAATTTTCCAGCCGAATCATAACCAATTTGTGGTCATATAGTGCATCGGCTAGTTTTTGTACAATACTAGTCATAATTTTTTGGTAATATTAGAAATTTACTGCTTCCATGTAATTCTTGTTTTGCTGTGTGGGATTCGTATTCATGCTTCATGTGTGAAGAATTATGCACCTATGATGATGAAGTTTGTACATATTTTGTACAATTGACGTGAACCGTTGTCATATTTTAATTTTAATTTTGTATGCTTCTACATAGATTGTCTTACGCTGCGTACAAACAAACTGATGCTTATATGTTACCATGCTTCCAAATTCTACACCGATACATGTACCTATATGTGGTCATATATATATATTGAATATGCTTCCATGTCCAGCTTGTTATTATGCTGGTTATGTTGTGCGAGATATATATTAGCAATATTCATGTTTGGAAATCTATATTTTCTGCTTGTTTAAATGATGTGTTAGATATATATTCATGCTTCGTGTTCACCATGCTACGTGTCCTGCAAGAAATCCTTGAGAAGTTGTGGCACTTCATCAGCCCAACAAATTTGAAAAACCAAATTCTTGGTCACCATCGAGAGTTGAAGGACATAGACGCGCTGATTATCTCTACCCTCGCGAGGGTCGGTGAAATCACACTCCAAGCATACGCGCTTGATTGGTGCGACGTCGAGGAAATCCCTCTTGATGGCGCGGATCCATGATACGTCTCAAACATATCTATAATTTCTTATGTTCCATGCTAGTTTTATGGCAATACTCACATGTTTTATACACACTTTACATCATTTTTATGTATTTTCCAGCACTAACCTATTAACGAGATGCCGAAACGTCAGTTCCTGTTTTGTGCTGTTTTTAGTTTCAGAAATCCTACACAGGAAATATTCTCGGAATTGGACGAAACAAACGCCCAGGGTCTTATTTTTCCACGGAGCTTTTAGAAGACCGAAGAGGATACGAAGTGGGGCCACGAGGCGCCGACACCACAAGGCGGCGCGGCCAAGGGGGGCCCGCGCCGCCCTATGGTGTGGGTCCCCCATGCCTCCTCCGACTCTGCCCTTCCGCCTACTTATACTCTCCGTCGCGAAAACCCTATTACCGAGAGCCACGATACGAGAAAAGTTCCAGAGACGCCGCCGCCGCCAATCCCATCTCGGGGGATTCAGGAGATCGCCTCCGGCACCCTGCCGGAGAGGGGAATCATCACCGGAGGACTACATCACCATGATCGCCTCCGGATTGATGTGTGAGTAGTTCATCCTTGGACTATGGGTCCATAGCAGTAGGTAGATGGTTGTCTTCTCCTCTTGTGCTATCATGTTAGATCTTGTGAGCTGCCTATCATGATCAAGATCGTCTATTTGTAATGCTACATATTGTGTTTGTTGGGATCCGATGAATATGGAATACTATGTCAAGTTGATTATCAATCTATCATATATGTGTTGTTTATGTTCTTGCATGCTCTCCGTTGCTAGTAGAGGCTCTGGCCAAGTTGATACTTGTGACTCCAAGAGGGAGTATTTATGCTCGATAGTGGGTTCATGCCTCCATTGAATCCGGGACAAGTGACATAAAGTTCTAAGGTTGTGGATGTGTCGTTGCCACTAGGGATAAAACATCAATACTTTGTCTAAGGATATTTGTGTTGATTACATTACGCACCATACTTAATGCAATTGTCTGTTGTTTGCAACTTAATACTGGAAGGGGTGCGGATGCTAATCTGAAGGCGGACTTTTTAGGCATAGATGCATGCTGGATAGCGTTCTATGTACTTTGTCGTAATGCCCTAATTAAATCTCGTAGTAGTCATCATGATATGTATGTGCATTGTTATGCCCTCTCTATTTGTCAATTGCCCAACTGTAATTTGTTCACCCAACATGCTATTTCTTATTGGAGAGACACCACTAGTGAACTGTGGAGCCCGGTCCATTCTTTTACATCTGAAATACAATGTACTGCAAACTCGTTTCTCCGTCTGTTCTTTGCAAACAAACATCATTCTCCACACCATACGTTTAATCCTTTGTTTACAGCAAGCCGGAGAGATTGAAAACCTCACCGTTAAGTTGGGGAAAAGTATTTTGATTGTGTTGTGCAGGTTCCACGTTGGCGCCGAATCCCTGGTGTTGCGTCGCACTACACTCCTTCACCAACAACCTTCACGTGGCCTTCATCTCCCACTGGTTCGATAACCTTGGTTTCTTACTGAGGGAAAACTTGCTGCTGTATGTATCACACTTTCCTCTTGGGGTTCCCAACAGACGTGTGTCTCACGCGCCATCAAGCAATTTTTCTGGCGCCGTTGCCGGGGAGATCAAGACATGCTGCAAGGGGAGTCTCCCACATCCAATCTCTTTACTTTGTTTTTGTCTTGCTTTACCTTACTTTATTTACTGCTTTGTTTGCTTTCTCTATATCAAAAATACAAAAAAAAATAGTTACTTGCTTTTACTTAATTTACTGTCTTGTTTGTATTCTTTATATCAAAAACACAAAAAAATTAGTTACTTGCATTTACTTTATTTAGTTTGCTTTACTTATTTTTATTACTGCTAAAATGGGTACTCCTGAGAATACTAAGTTGTGTGACTTCACTAGCACAAATAATAATGATTTCCTATGCACACCTATTGCTCCACCTGCTACTACAACAGAATTTTATGAAATTAAACCTGCTTTACTAAATCTTGTTATGAGAGAGCAATTTTCTGGTGTTAGTTCTGATGATGCTGCTGCCCATCTTAATAATTTTGTTGAATTATGTGAAATGCAAAAGTATAAGGATGTAGATGGTGACATTATAAAATTGAAATTGTTTCCTTTATCCTTAAGAGGAAGAGCTAAAGATTGGTTGCTATCTTCGCCTAAAAATAGTATTGATTTATGGACTAAATGTAAAGATGCTTTCATTGGTAGATATTATCCTCCTGCTAAAATTATATCTTTGAGAAGTAGCATAATGAATTTTAAGCAATTGGATAATGAGCATGTTGCCCAAGCATGGGAAAGAATGAAATCTTTGGTAAAGAATTGCCCTACCCATGGACTAACTACTTGGATGATCATCCAAACCTTTTATGCAGGATTGAATTTTTCTTCGAGGAACCTATTGGATTCAGCTGCTGGAGGTACTTTTATGTCCATCACTTTGGGCGCCGCAACAAAACTTCTTGATGATATGATGATCAACTACTCTGAATGGCACACTGAAAGGGCTCCACAAGGTAAGAAGATAAATTCTGTTGAAGAAACCTCCTCTTTGAGTGATAAGATTGATGTGATTATGTCTATGCTTGTTAATGGTAGATCTAATTTTGATCCTAATAATGTTCCTTTAGCTTCATTGGTTGCCCAAGAAGAACATGTTGATGTGAACTTCATTAAAAAAAATAATTTCAACAACAATGCTTATAGGAATAATTCTGGTAACAACTATAGGCCATATCTTTCTAATAATGGTAATGGTTATGGTAATTCTTATGGAAATTCTTACAACAATAATAGAAGTGTACCCTCTGGTCTTGAAGTCATGCTTAAAGAATTTATTAGTACACAAACTGCTTTTAACAAATCTGTTGAAGAAAAGCTTGGTAAAGTTGATATTCTTGCTTCTAAGGTTGATCGTCTTGCTGCTGATGTTGATCTTTTAAAATTGAAAGTTATGCCTAATGAAGATAAAGGTATTAAGTCATTTGCTACAGCAAATGCCATCCAAGTTCTAATTAATGAGAATATTAGATTGATGGCTGAATTGCATGCTAGGTGGGAAAGAGAAGAAAATGAAAAACTAGCTAAAGAGAATAATGTAGCTAAAGTTTGGAATATTACCACCACTAGTAATAATAATGCTTCACATGTTGCTACACCTCCTACTATCAATGGTAAAATAATTGGTGTTGGCAATGTTTCTACTCCTAGTGCAAAGCGTGCAAAATTGCCTGAAACTGCTAAAATTGCTGAAACTGATAAAACTGCTGAAATTTTTCAAAATGTTGGGGACAATGATCCCATTGCTGTAGGTCATAATGATTTAGATTTTGATGATTGTCACATCTCTGAAGTTATAAAGTTCTTACAAAAACTTGCTAAAAGTTCCAATGATAGTGCTATAAATTTGGCCTTTACAAAACATATTACAAATGCTCTCATAAAAGCTAGAGAAGAGAAACTAAAACTTGAAACCTATATTCCTAGGAAGTTGGAAGATGGTTGGGAGCCCATCATTAAGATGAGGGTCAATGATTTTGATTTTAATGCTTTATGTGATCTTGGTGCAAGTATTTCTGTTATGCCTAAGAAAATTTATGATATGCTTGACTTGCCACCATTGAAAAATTGTTATTTGGATGTTAATCTTGCTGATAATGCTATAAAGAAACCTTTGGGGAGGATTGATAATGTTCGTATTATGGTTAACAATAACCTTGTCCCCGTTGATTTTGTTGTCTTGGATATTGAATGAAATGCATCTTGTCCCATTATATCGGGAAGACCTTTTCTTCGAACTGTTGGTGCTACCATTGATATGAAGGAAGGTAATATTAAATATCAATTTCCTCTCAAGAAAGGTATGGAACACTTCCCTAGAAAGAGAATGAAGTTACCTTATGATTCTATTATTAGAACCAATTATGATGTTGATGCTTCATCTCTTGATAATACTTGATACACACTTTCTGCGCCTAGCTGAAAGGCGTTAAAGAAAAGCGCTTATGGGAGACAACCCATTATTTTACTTCTGCACTTTGTTTTATATTTGAGTCTTGGAAGTTGTTACTACTGTAGCAACCTCTCCTTATCTTTATTTTATTGCATTGTTGTGCCAAGTAAAATCTTCGATAGTAAAGTCAATACTAGATTTGGATTGCTGCGCAGAAACATATTTCTTGCTGTCACGAATTTGAGCAGTAGTCTCTGTAGAAAATTTATAAAAATCTGCCAATTTACGTGCGTGATCCTCAGATAAGTACGCAACTTTCATTCAATTTGGGAATTTTCATCTGAGCAAGTCTGGTGCCTCAAAAAAATTCGTCTTTACGGACTGTTCTGTTTTGATAGATTCTGCCTTTTATTTCGCATTGCCTGTTTTGCTATGTTTGATGGATTTCTTTGTTCCATTAACTTTCAGTAGGTCTGTGCAATGTCCAAGTGTGAAGAATGATTATGTCACCTCTGAATATATGAATTATGCACTGACCCTCTAATGAGTTTGTTTTGAGTTTGGTGTGGAGGAAGTTTTCAAGGGTCAAGAGAGGAGGATGATACAATATGATCAAGAAGAGTGAAAAGGCAAAGCTTGGGGATGCCCCCGTGGTTCATCCTCGCATATTTTAAGAAGACTCAACCGTCTAAGCTTGGGGATGCCCAAGGCATCCCTTCTTCATCGACAACTTATCGAGTCACCTCTAGTGAAACTATATTTTTATTCCGTCACATCTTATGTGCTTTACTTGGAGCGTCTGTTTGTTTTTATTTTTGTTTTTGTTTGAATAAAATCGGATCCTAGCATTCTTTGTTTGGGAGAGAGACACGCTCCGCTGTTTCGTATGAACACATATGTTCTTAGCTTTATCTTTAATGTTCATTGCGAAAGTTGGACTATTTCATTCATTGTTATATGGTTGGAAACGGAAAATGCCGCATGTGGTAAATGGTTTAATGTCTTGAATAATGTGATACTTGGAAATTGTTGTGCTCATATAGATCATGTTTAAGCTCTTGCATCATGTACCTTGTACCCATTAATGAATAACTACATAGAGCTTGTTAAAATTTGGTTTGCATGATTGATCTCTAGAGTCTAGATATTTTCTGGTTAAGGTGTTTGAACAACAAGGAGACAATGTACTTATAATAGTTACAATATGTTCATATGTGAGCTTTGCTGCACCTTTTATACTTGAGTTTGCTTCAAACAACCTTGCTAGCCTAGCCTTGTATTGAGAGGAATTCTTCTCGTGCATCCAAATCCTTGAGCCAAATACTATGCTATTTGTGTCCACCATACCTACCTACCACATGGTATTTCCCCGCCATTCCAAAGTAAATTACTTGAGTGCTACCCTTAAAAATTCTATTCTTTATCTTTGCAATATATAGCTCATGGGACAAATAGCCTTAAAAACTATTGTGGTGAAAAATATGTACTTATGTGTCTTATTTCTTAATAAGTTGCTTGTTGAGCGGTAACCATGTTTCTGGGGACGCCATCAACTTTTACCTTTGTTGAATATCATGTGAGTTGCTATGCATGTTCGTCTTGTCTGAAGTAAGGGCGATTTTCATGATCAAATGGTTTGAGTATGCATACTGTTAGAGAAGAACATTGGACCGCTAACTAAAGCCATGATTCATGGTGGAAGTTTCAGTTTGGACAATCAATCCTCAATCTCTTATGAGAATTTTAACTGTTGTTGAATGCTTATGCATTAAAGAGGAGTCCATTATCTGTTGTCTATGTTGTCCCGGTATGGATGTCTAAGTTGAGAATAATCAAAAGCGAGAAATCCAATGCGAGCTTTCTCCTTAGACCTTTGTACATGCGGCATAGAGGTACCCCTTTGTGACACTTGGTTGAAACATATGCTATGCAATGATAATCCGTGTTAATCCAAGCTAATTAGGACAAGGTGCGAGCACTATTGGTATACTATGCATGAGGCTTGCAACTTATAAGATATCTTATACATAACACATATGCTTTATTACTACCGTTGACAAAATTGTTTCTTGTTTTCAAAATAAAAAGCTCTAGCACAAATATAGTAATCCATGCTTCCTCTCTGCGAAGGGCCTATCTTCTACTTTATTGTTGAGTCAGTTTACCTATTCTTTCTATCCCGAAGCAAACACTTGTGTCAACTCGTGTGCATTGATTCTTACATGTTTACTTATTGCACTTGTTATATTACTTTGTGTTGACAATTATCCATGAGATATACATGTTGAAGTTGAAAGCAACCGCTGAAACTTATATCTTCCTTTGTGTTGCTTCAATGCCTTTACTTTGAATTTATTGCTTTATGAGTAACTCTTATGCAAGTCTTATTGATGCTTGTCTTGAAAGTATTATTCATGAAAAGTCTTTGCTATATGATTCATTTGTTTACTCATTATCTTCATCATTGCTTCGAATCGCTGCATTCATCTCATATGCTTACAATAGTATGATCAAGATTATGATAGCATGTCACTTCGAAATTATCTTTGTTATCGTTTACCTACTCGAGGGCGAGTAGGAACTAAGCTTGGGTATGCTTGATACGTCTCAAACGTATCTATAATTTCTTATGTTCCATGCTACTTTATTGATGATACTCACATGTTTTATACACATTATATGTCATATTTATGCATTTTCCGGCACTAACCTATTGACGAGATGCCGAAGAGCCGATTGTTGTTTTCTCGCTGTTTTTGGTTTCAGAAATTCTAGTAAGGAAATATTCTCGGAATTGGACGAAATCAACGCCCAGGGTCCTATTTTTCCACGAAGCTTCCAGAAGACCGAAGAGGATACGAAGTGGGGCCACGAGGTGGCCACACAACAGGGCGGCGCGGCCCAAGCCCTGGTCGCGCCGGCCTAGCGTGTGGGCCCCTCGTGATGCCCCTTGACCTGCCCTTCCGCCTACTTAAAGTCTTCGTCGCGAAACCTCCAGTACCGAGAGCCACGATACGGAAAACCTTCCAGAGACGCCGCCGCCAATCCCATCTCGGGGGATTCAGGAGATCGCCTCCGGCACCCTGTCGGAGAGGGGAATCATCTCCCGGAGGTCTCTTCATCGCCATGATCGCCTCCGGATCGATGTGTGAGTAGTCCACCCCTGGACTATGGGTCCATAGCAGTAGCTAGATGGTTGTCTTCTCCTCATTGTGCTATCATGTTAGATCTTGTGAGCTGCCTATCATGATCAAGATCATCTATTTGTAATGCTACATGTTGTGTTTGTTGGGATCCGATGAATATTGAATACTATGTCAAGTTGATTATCAATCTATCATATATGTTATTTATGTTCTTGCATGCTCTCCGTTGCTAGTAGAGGCTCGGCCAAGTTGATACTTGTGACTCCAAGAGGGAGTATTTATGCTCGATAGTGGGTTCATGACTCCATTAAATCGGGACGAGTGACGTAAAGTTCTAAGGTTGTGGATGTGTCTGTTGCCACTAGGGATAAAACATTGATGCTTTGTCTAAGGATATTTGTGTTGATTACATTACGCACCATACTTAATGCAATTGTCCGTTGTTTGCAACTTAATACCGGAAGGGGTTCGGATGATAACCCGAAGGTGGACTTTTTAGGCATAGATGCATGCTGGATAGCGGTCTATGTACTTTGTCGTAATGCCCTGATTAAATCTCATAGTACTCATCATGATATATGTATGTGAATTGTTATGCCTTCTTTATTTGTCAATTGCCCAACTGTAATTTGTTCACCCAACATCTGTTTATCTTATGGGAGAGACACCACTAGTGAACTGTGGACCCCGGTCCTATTCTTTACATCTGAAATACAATCTACTGCAATTGTTCTTTACTCGTTCTTCGCAAACAATCATCATCATCCACACTATACATCTAATCCTTTGTTTACAGCAAGCCGGTGAGATTGACAACCTCACTGTTACGTTGGGGCAAAGTACTTTGATTGTGCTGTGCAGGTTCCACGTTGGCGCCGGAATCCCTGGTGTTGCGCCGCACTACACTCCGCCACCAACAACCTTCACGTGCTTCTTGACTCCTACTGGTTCGACAACCTTGGTTTCTTTCTGAGGGAAACTTGCTGCTGTACGCATCACACCTTCCACTTGGGGTTCCCAACGGGCGTGTGCTTTACGCGTATCAGGCCATCATCCCAATCATCGGCTCCTCTGGGCTATCATCCCAATCATCGGCTCCCCCTGGGTATCATCCGAATCATCGGCTCCTATGGGCCATCATCCAAATCATCGGCTCCTATGGACCACCATCCAAATCATCGGCTTCTCTGAGCCATCATCCAAATCATCGGCTTCTCTGGACCATCATCCAAATCATCGGCTCCTCTGGGCCATCTTCCAAATCATCAACTCCTCTATCGATGACATCATCAGAGTCATCAGCATCATGTTCTCGGAACTCGAGGACGTGTACGGTATTTGACTTAGCATTTTTTACACCCTATACATAACTATTTCATATTTATCTACAGGCTCGGGGGCTACTCCCATCGGGAGCGCTAGTCGCGCACCCGATAAAAAAATATGGCAACCTCGCCAACAAAGAAAAAGACGTCGGCATCAACAATCAAGATCTTCGAGTAGTACAACTTGAGTCTATGCGTGGTCGCAAGCATCCGCCCATAGACTCGGGGCTACTCCCATCGGGAGCGCTTCGCGCACCCGACGTAAAGCAACTTCGACTCTACATCAAGCACAAGATTCAACAGATGATCAAGACATTCGGTGAAGACAACTTTAGTCCCTGCCCGAAGCTTCACTTCGGCCAGACACTCGGGGGCTACTGACGTGGGCATAACCCTTCGGGTACTCGACATTACCATACCCGGTGCAAACTATGAAGCTGGACCAGCACAAGGACTCGACAAGATGGACCTGCACGCACCTCAACTTGGACTACAAGGAAAGAAGACTCCAATACGAATCCTACTAGGACTCTTGTAAACCCTAGCTTGGCTGATATATAAAGCTAGACAAGGGCACCCTTTAGGACACGCATAATCAGAAACATAATTATAGAGGTGACACGCCTAGAAACCGCAACCCGCGGACTAGAATTAGACTAGATACAACTACTCCGCCTATGGCGGCCCCCTGTACATATATATTCATATACTGGATTGCTAGCAGGACGTAGCGATCCTCCACCGCGGGGACGTGAACCTGGGTACGTCGTGTACCGCCTCGCTCCCGGAACTTCCGTCGTCGCCTTTCTCTAAAAATCCAAGCCCCTCATGGTGGGCATTGCTGAGGAACCGCCTAGTCAGGTGATGACCTAGGCATGGATGGTTTAGGCTAAGAACCACTGGATTATAGAGTGTGTGTAGTTGGCAGATTTGGGCACACAAGGTGTTTGATGAAATGGCCGCATGAAGTTTAAATTCAAATTTTGCCAAAATATTTTATGGGTGTGATCCAAATATTGTTTGGCACCTCTGGGTGGTGTTGGTTTGCAAAGTGGAATTGGTTTGGTAAAAATCAAATATGAGGTGATCTAGAATCTGATTTCATGTTGCAACTTTGCATGCCATTTATAAGAATTTGAAAATGAATCAGCCAGGTTGGTCAACACCAAAAGTGTTCACCTTGATGTGCTCTTGGATGAGGAGAAAAGAATTGGGAAAGTTTAGTTTAGAAATTTCTTAATACAAGGGCTCAAAGTAGGTACCCTGATATAATTGTCACCTTTGACCATTATCATATGTGAGTTAGTTTTGATTTTTCTTTTGATTTGTTTTGCATTTCTTTGATTCAAATGGTATTATTTTGAGTTTAGTAATGTTTCCAAACCATTTACACAAAGTAAAATGGCCTAGGTTAAGATTTTACAACAATGGCCCTAGGCTCATATGTGATGTTATTTGGATTTTCTTTTTTCTTTTCTTTGTCCCTCTTTGATTCCATTTGGCATGGTTTAGGATTTAGAGTATTGTTAAACAACTTCAAACAACCATCATAGCAAAATCACAACATTTAGGCATGAGCACTATGCACACCATATCACTTAATTCAAGTTTTTTTGTTGGTTCCAAATTTTGAACAATGGAAATTGATTCTCTTTATTGATTTGAAAACTTTGGATGTTACACTATGCATGATATGACTAGGTCATGGGGATGAAATCACACATGAACGAGTTTAAATAGCCTTGTCGAAAATGAGACCAAACTTGGTATTATGATATTGATGATCATGTCTCGGACGAGTTCCGCTATCGTATGAACAAAAGGAATAAGAATCGATGCGATGTTTCAAATAACGATCATATCTTCGTGGAATGCATAGAGATTATATGGTTATCCAGACCCCCCTGGTGATCGCATTGACCAACGACGTTGGCCCTGATCATCCGGAACAGGATTCCGACGAAGTCCGAAGGACATTCGGATTAGTTCGGGAGGAGTCTCTGACTAATTGGTAACTAAGGATACGCTTCAATATTTGTTTGGATGAATCAATATATTGAAATATATTTAATTAAATAAAAAAAAATGATTTTTTTGTTTTAATTAAATGGGGATCCTTATTTTATTAGGCCCCAGGAGGGGCTAAATAAAAGAAAGGAATAAGGAAAAAAGGAAGAAAAAAGGGGCGGGGGAGCCGGCCTGGCCAAGTGGGCTGGCCCACCCGGGCGGCCACACGGGAGGGGCAGGCGCGTGGGCGAGCCTGAGCTTGGCTCAGCCGTTGCCGGCTCCCTTCCATGGTTGCCTCGTTTTGAGTCCCACCTTGCCCCGTTGGATGCCCTAGTACCCCCTTGCCCCTATATGTAGTGGGTTTTTTTTTTGAAAATAACACACAAGAAAAAATAGGGAAAATCTCTCCCTAGTTGCCGACTCCGTGCGATTCCCCGAAGAACTACGCAGGGACACGAACAATTTCATCCGGTACACGGGAGCGCTGCCTGGATCTGGATCCATAAGATCTACTTCCGCAACTTCGCTGGATCGGACCCGGTAGCATCGTTGAGCATCGTATGTGTGCAAAACTACGAGGTGCTACACTTGCGGCACTTGACGTCGGGAGAGGACTTCTACACGACCTTGAGGTTGGTGTCGCATGTTCGACTACATCAATCACGTTCTAGCGGAACGTTAACCGCTATCGGTCTACGAGGGTACACCAACGATATCTTCTCCGTTACTGCATTTTTACATGGATAGATCTTGGGCGCATTATGGTCTATTAAGTTAGGAAATTTTGATTTCTGTTGCGAACCCCTTTCAAAAACCTCTGTAACAAAAGGAGAAAAAATCACGGGCGTCAACCAGCGAAACTTCACTATATGGAGACTGATTACAAACATTGTGTGTTATCTAATCGAAGCGATTAATCATAGTTGGCGGTTTGCAAGAGGTATAAATATATGGAGACTATGATCATACCGGCCCAAGCCTCGCAACAACATGGGCCTTGATTTGCCCCGTCATTAGCCTTTTTATTGAATTTGGATCACAATATAACAATTGGTATGGTATGTGCAGTGAGCTCCATAAAACTTATTTTCTCAGTTAATACCCGGTACTTATAGCTCTTTGAAAAACAAGTTTACATGGATCTCGCGCCGTATTGGTGGGTTAGCTAGCTAAGTATGGCGATCTACATTGGAAGCATGTGTTCTTCTTTGCGTGAAATTTTATATCTTCTAACTTTATATTATATCTAGAGTGTTTATTTTATATATTTGAGAGTTTCATGCAGAGTGTGTAATCCCTTCAAACTTAACAAAAGAAAGAGACCTAAGCTAAGTAATAACCTGCAACTATTTTATAATAGTGTTTCCTGCAATTATTTTATAACAGGGTTATCATAGTATTTTCACGGGAAGTATCACCACAAGTATATCGTTCCATAGAGAGCTTTGCTTTGATCCTTGGAAACCACTCTTCCCCATAACTACGTTGTCACAACACACATCCATATGTTTCGCATCCAAACCGTGGTTTGAAAATATCCTATTCTACAAGTTGCTATGTGTTTGGTATAAATTAAGACATGATTTAAAGTAAGAACTAACAAATAAGAACAAAAGTGATACAAAGTGAAGTAAAACTGAAAGTAAACTAAAATAATTGTAGTTGTAGGATTGAATGAAATAAAATAGGAATTCTATGCTTTCGGACTTGTACTAGAGGGGCGAATATATGTGATCCACTATATATAAGAGATTTATTACAAAAATAAATATTCTCCTTATGAGTACCGGGCTGTTACACATGTGTGCACTATGTATAGTACTCGTGTGTCACTCGCAAGATAATATTACTGTCGGCCCCATGGAGAAAGGCGGTGGCAATGGACCGCCTAGAACCGAGCCCGTCCACAAAGGAAATGCCATAGGCGGGGGTTCAGCGCTAGTATACTTGTGTGTCTACGCACCACTATATTGCCTTTTAACAGAAAAACTAGACTTTTCCACCCTTAAAATGGCTAAGTCCTGGTGCATGTAGTTTCTCCATATTACCACCTCTTGTCTCCTTTCTTCCTTTTTTTATCCATAAAGGTTCATAATAGCTACACACCAAAGATAAGGAAAAGTGATAAATCCTACTAAAACTACTAGTTGTGCAAATCTCTCATAACAATGGCTCAATACTTCTAATCATGCATTTAGGAAATAGTCAAACCTAGATAGAGAATGTAACGCAACAAAACAATATACTTTTATATAATGAAAAGATTTTTGCTTTTTAAACTAATCACTAATCAAGTAAAAAAGGGGCCAATCTGATATAAAATAAGATTTTTTTCCAAATCAGCATATTCGTCATATGTCTCCTGATTCAGGAACCCCATGAGAGACAGCTGCTCTAATGGCGCCGTGGCCCTATCACCTACATAGATCGCTAATGGAGGAGATTGTGTCGCGATCATGTCCACTGTTCTTGCCTCAGAGAGCATGATCTCACGAGAAAAGAGAGATAGAAGTACACAACGGGCATGCATGTACGAGGAGGTAAAGTACATGTGAGATCCAAATTCATGCATGGGAATGTTGAGTTGGCATACATGAAAAATTGGTAATGTGGCAATACAAACCGGATCAAACCTATCAAATGGTGAAAGGGGTGTATTCCAAACGATTTTTAGAATTTAGAGGTGAAATTTACCCAATTCAAAGTTAAGGATTGTAAAGGGAACTTTGACAAGTTAAAGGGGTAAATTGGACATCTCTTATTGCTGTTTCCATTGAAAATATCGATGCATTTGAAAAACAATTGATACACTAGAATTCAACATAATTTTTCCATGAAATGATACATAACGAATCAGTGGCTTAACAAATAGCCATAACAACAATAACACACCATATATATATGGATAAAAATACACTGACTTAATCACAAGGAAGGAAAACTATCCAGGGTGTCTCACAGATAACATGAACTCTTCTTGCAGGCTAATACACATCTGGTGGCTTCAGTTTGCTTTGGTCTTTTGCTAGTTGATGGATAGTTTGTTGATGCATACATTTTCTCAGCTTCTTCTTCCGTTAGACCACCCATGAAAATCTCCTAGGGTTCTTGGAGAGCTTCCAGTGCCATCTCCACTTGCCTCATTGTTGGCCGTTCCCCCGCTATCAATTTCATGCATGACATAGCTATAGTAGCTACTTCCCCCACTTCGCTACCCCCCTCTTCCACAACTTGGGGATCAAGTATTTCAGCCACATTGCAGTTTTCAAGTTGTTCAACAAATTGAACGACGAGACAATTGCCTTCAGAGGACATCCACAGAGATGGTCGCTTCCTTGTAAGCAACTCAACAAGAAGCACTCCGAAGCTGTAGATGTCACTACTTTCGGTTAGCTGTCTTTTGTAATAATACATAGGGTCTAAATATCCCATAGTTCCTTGCAGCGCGGTTGTTCTTTCCCTT
Source organism: Lolium rigidum (assembly GCF_022539505.1). Taxonomy (NCBI): domain Eukaryota; kingdom Viridiplantae; phylum Streptophyta; class Magnoliopsida; order Poales; family Poaceae; genus Lolium; species Lolium rigidum. The sequence continues at coordinate 265,294,304 of NC_061512.1, read as the reverse complement.
TGATCCACCGGAATGTACCTTGAAGTTCCAAAGTCCGACAATTTAGCTGTCAATGCACCATCAAGAAGTATGTTGGAAGGCTTAATATCTCTATGAATTACAGGAACGGAAATAGCAGAGTGAAGGTAAGCAACGGCTTTGCTTATTTCACTTGTAATCCTCAACCTATCTCTCCAAGGTAGGGATCGTGGGGCCTCTGTGTGAAGATGGTCACTGAGTGTTCCATTTGAAATGAACTCGTATGCCAGCAGCGGGACTTCTGTCTCAAGACAACACCCATGAAGCTTTACAATATTCCTGTGGTTTATTTGTGAGAGTATGGCCACCTCATTGATGAACTCGTCAATTTCTCTCTTGACCACGATATTTGACTTCTTGATGGCCACAACATGTTGGTCGGACAAAATCCCTTTGTAGACTGTGCCATGCCCTCCCCGACCGATCTTACGAGTTTGATCGAAATTGTTAGTGGCGTTCTGCAGCTCATCTAAAGTGATGATCATCCGCTCTGCAATATCTGTTCTATGAGATACCAATTGCTGCAACAGTTGTCCACGGTTTTGATTGAAGAACTTCTCTTTCAACTGTTTTGCTCTGTGTAGCTTAATCTTGCGGATAATTAAGAACATTGCGCCTGTGCCTAACAGTACAAGGCATAGAGCACTACTAGCAACTGATATACTAATAATTAAACCTACAAGAGAAACAGAAGCACATGTTAACTTGAGTATACAAACCAAGGTAGCTAGCTACCACCTGTTTAATGCTCGACTCACTACAGGAATGGGCCTAGACGCCGACGGCCAAACCCTACGCCGAGGGCATTTTATCGGGGCCGTCGGCGTACGGCCTCGCCAGGGCAGCGCCGGAAGCCGACCGTCGGCGTCTAGGTACCGTCGGCGTATAGTCTCCTACGCCGAGGGCCGCCGTCGGCGTCTACCTGGCCCTCGGCGTAGAGGTCTCCATCACCTCCCCTCGCACCCGCACCGTCGCCGCCCTCTCACGGCGTCAGACAGACGCCGAGGGCTACCCTCGGCATAGGGCATGGCCCCGGAGCCATGATTTATGCATGATTGAAGTGCTTCTATCGTGTGGACCCGGAGCATGACACGCAGGCGCGTCTCACTTTGCGTGGCGCTTGCGAGAGGTTGACACCGCAGCAGTGGTACAACCAAAAGTTCACCAGCGCTAGTGCCTTCTGGGCTAACAAGGGTAAGAGGGTCAAGAAGGAGTACTATGTTGGTAACGAGCCTACGGACGAATGGGCAATGACCATTGAGGAGTACATGTCGGTGAGTAAAATGTCAATGAGATTCTACATTGCTGCTAAGTTTTCATTGAATTATCTTGAGCTGAGTATTGCGTTTTCAGGTTTGTCCCGAGTGGGCCGAGCAGCATAGGGAGGCATGGGAGGAGCTGATTAGGGCGAGGTGGCTCAGGCAGGACGAGGAGTTTGCAGCCGTGTCGAGGCGTAACATGGAGAACCGAGGCACCGGTGGCACACACTGCGCGGGAAACCGCGACTACACCCGCTTCAAGGGGAAAAAGGTATGTATATACATGGAACGACCTTCTTTCATTTCCCGTCATGTCTCATTTGTGGTACGCTTAACTTTTCTTTTCGCGATGCAGGTGGCCGAGGCACCACCTGGGGTGGTGCTTCATGATGCCCAGATATATGACATGATGCGGACGAAGCAGAAGCCCAATCCCGCATTGCCTCAGCCACAGTACTACGGCAATGCCAAGGCCGCCAAGGAGGACTACTGCGACATGGTCAAGTCTCGTCACCCCGAGGTGGATGACCCCTTGAGCATTCCGGTCGACGAGGAGTCGTTGGTCCTGTCGGGGCACGGGCGTCCGCATGGCCGTTTCCCTTGGCTGAATAAGGCGGTCAAGCCTACCCACTCCACGAGCTACACGCGCCTCAAGCATACCCTCACCGCCGACAGCCCCCAGCCTCGTCCACGGCCTGCTCGTCCACCCGCCTACGATGTAAGTTTTCCTCATTTTCATCCTCTTTCCGGTTTTCCTTCCTACATGGCTAAGTGTTTACGAGATTCATTGTTTCTGAAATTGTAGCCTGAGTTCGAGGCGGCCTTCGAAGCCTGTAATGAAGCTTATCAGCAGGCCGCTGCGCAGTGGAATAGGCAGAATACGGCCTACATGGCGTATATAGGAGTAAGTCTGAATCTTTCTTCTCGCGCAAGTAGATGACAAGTCTCAGTTTGATGCTTTATTTCTGCAAAGCCTAACTTGTAACCTATCTTGCAGGAAATGATGATCTCTATGTCTACCGGTACACCGCCACCGGCTCGAGTTACCGTGGCGGGGGACATGCCTATCATGCCATCGAGGGCAGCTTTCGCTGCGACTTACTACGGATCCACACCGGAGGTAAGTTCTTTGCCAAACCGGTAGTTACCACTTTTCTTTGCCTCGCAAGTTGCTAACATGTAGGGAACATGTAGGGAACGGGATGGTCCGGGAACCGGGCATCGCCGGGTGGGCGCGAGGTCACACCGGTTCATGAAGGTGGTCGGTCTCCCGGGCGTTCTGCTGGTGCCTCTCCGTCGACTACTCCCGGGACTACTCCCGGTGCCTCTCCGTCGACTTCTCCTAGGCATACCACCGGTCCTTCTCCGGGTGGTTCTTCTGGAGCTTCTACCGGAGCGCAACCCCGGGCTGCTCGTTTCGCCAACGATGTGGGCGGACACACCCCGCCCGGGTCCTTCCTCCGCTAGTCAGCTTAGAACTAGGGTTGCTTGCTACTACTATGTATGCTACTATGACATGGCACTCTCCGCTCTCCGCTTGTATGCTACTATATGCACCATGTATGCTACTATGTGAATTATATGCTATTTTGGTGAATTATGGCGAATTTGGTCGATTTTGGATGAATTGGACCTGCTGAATTGAATTTGAATTGCAACAGGAACAGAAACAGGAACAGGAACAGAAACAGAAACTGGAAAAAGAAAAAAAAAATATTGCAAGGCCTACGCCGACGGCATTGCCGTCGGCATAGACACTAACATGGACCATATGGTCAGGTCTATGCCGACGGCAATACCGTCGGCGTAGACTATGCGTCTGGACGGCCGCCACGTGGCCATGCCATGCACGTCTCTATGCCGAGGGGGTTGCCCTCGGCGTAGACGACCACCTGGCAGCACCAGCTCGCGCCACGTCGCCCGTTCGTCGCCGGGCCGCTGCCTCTATGCCGAGGGGGTGCCGTCGGCGTCCGCCGACGCGCCGTTAACGGTGACGACGCGCCGCCAGGACAGGCCGAGGGCAGAGACGCCGAGGGCTCACCTGGCCGTCGGCGTAGGTGACGTACGCCGAGGGCCAGACGTACGCCGACGGCGAGCCTACCTATGCCGAGGGACCTGGACGCCGAGGCCATACGCCGAGGGCTGCCGTCGGCGTAGCCTACGCCGAGGGCCAGGCGTGGCTACGCCGAGGGCAGCCGGCCGTCGGCGTCTCGGGCGATTCCTGTAGTGACTATACAGTATATCACTAAATATTTAGTGCCAGTTGCAAACTCCAAAGAGTATGTTGGGAACTTAACCAAGCTTAAGGACTCATTTCCGATATAGGTTTGTAGTGCGTAGATCGGGGAGAGTGGTTGTCGTGTTCCAACCTAGTGGCAGGCGTCTTCTAGAGCCGCCACCGATCTTACGAATCAAAATCCCCTTGTAGAGTTTCCTGGTATGCTCTAGATGCATGACGCCATGCTATAATTAACTATCTGACATCGACTGGCCTAGCTTAAATTACGAATAGGGAAAAGTTTGTTAGGGAGTATGCTGATGTACCTGTGTTGGTGTGCTTGACACAACCATTGCGTACTTTGGGGTTGCCATGGGTTCCTTTCGGGCACGCGCACTTGAATCCGCCAGTCAGCTCCTCACATTCGAAGAAACACCCGTGTTCTTCTTTCCGCTCGCACTCGTTGATATCTGCATTTGCATACGTACGTAGATGGAGCATATATAACTTGGAAATATATATATGCATGGTCACTACACATAGTAGTAGTAATTGATACTTGTAGCTGATTTACCTGTGTTTGTGTGCTTGATACATCCATTGCGTACTTTGGGGTCACCATTGGTTCCTTTCGGGCACGCGCACTTGAAACTGCCAGGTAGTTCCTCACATTCGAAGAAACACCCATGTTCTTCTTTCCGCTCGCACTCTTTGATATCTGCATTTGCACACGTGGATGGAGCATATATGTATAACTTGGAAATATATATATATATATGCATCTTAGCTATGCATCCTAGCTATGCAGAGGTCGGGTCCATTACGTTAAGTAATAAAGTGCCCATTTTCGAAAAAATATATATGCATGGTCACTACATATAGTAGTAGTAATTAATACTTGTAGCTAGGAATCGGCCGGGGTTAAGTGTTAGATGCTATTATGGAAATGAAACATAATATAGCTTCGGGACCAGATGGGTTCCTAGCTGAATTTTATCAATGCTTTTGGGAGGTGCTTAAAAACGACCTTATGACTTTGTTTGTACAATTGCAACACGGCGAATTGCCGCTTTACAAACTAAATTTTGGAATCATTACGTTGATACCGAAAAAAGAGAATGCAACACAAATTCAACAATATAGACCGATATACCTACTTAATGTAAGCTTTAAGATTTTTACGAAAGTAGGCACTAATAGAATTACAAGTGTTGCACCTAAGGTGATAAAACTTACCCAAACAATTTTTATGCCAGGGAGACATATTGTAGAAGGAGTAGTAGTGTTGCATGAAACCATCCATGAACTTCATCGGAAGAAAATGGATGGTGTACTCTTCAAAATTGATTTTGAAAAAGCCTACGATAAGGTTAAGTGGTCTTTTCTCCAACAAACCTTGCGTATGAAAGGATTCTCCCAAAAATGGTGTCACTTGATAAGTACTTTTGTCGAGGGAGGATCTGTGGGAATACGGGTTAATGACGACATTGGCCATTATTTCCAAACTATGAAAGGACTGAGACAAGGTGACACCCTGTCTCCGATTCTTTTTAATATTGTTGCGGACATGTTGGCTATTTTAATCGCTCGAGCGAAAGAAGATGGCCAAGTAGGGGGACTTGTACCTCACTTAGTAGAGGGAGGAGTCTCTATTTTACAGTATGCCGATGATACAATTTTATTCATGGAGCACGATCTTGAGAAGGCCATTAACATGAAGCTCATACTTTGTATCTTTGAACATTTATCTGGGCTGAAAATAAATTTTCACAAGAGTTAAATTTTTCGCTTCGGTAAGGCGAAAGAAGTGGAAGACCAGTACAAGCAGATTTTTAGCTGTGAATCTGGGGCACTTCCTTTTAATTATCTGGGCATCCCAATTCATTATAGACGATTATTGAACAAGAAATGGAGTTTAGTTGAAACTCGCTTCGAACGTAAATTGGGGTGCTGGTAAGGCAAGCTTCTTTCATACGGAGATAGACTGGTCTTGATAAATTCAGTGCTGACAAGTCTACCATGTTCATGCTATCTTTTTTTGAAATACCCAAAGGGGTTAGGAAAAGATTAGACTTTTATCGATCTCGTTTTTTTTGGCAGAACGATCAGCTAAAACGAAAGTACAGATTGACTAAATGGAACATTATTTGTTGACCCAAGGAGCAAGGGGGGTTGGGGGTGGAGGTTTTGGAACTGAAAAACAGATGTTTGTTAAGTAAATGGTTATATAAACTTCTTAATGAAGGAGTTTGGCAAGAACTTTTACACAATAAATACCTCAAGAACAAAACTTTGTCACAAGTGACTGCGAAACCCACCGACTCTCCCTTTTGGAAAGGACTCATGGGAGTGAAAAACGATTTCTTCTGACGAGGTTCGTTCACAATTGGGAATGGCCAGCAAGTACACTTTTGGGAAGACATTTGGCTGGGCGATGCTCCTTTGGCGTCCCAATATCCTTCGTTGTATAATATCATCCGACGAAAAAATGTTTTAGTCGCTGATGTTCTTTCAAATACACCTCTGAATATAGAGTTTAGAAGGACTTTGACAGGAAACAAGTGGGATGCTTGGATTGCGTTGGTCCAACGCCTTATTCTTGTAACCTTGTCAAAGGAGCAAGGTAGTCAGAATCCCGATCCTACTACCGGAATCCTACGATTTGACGATCTTACATCGCCGTATCGATCCAAATCCCACTATGAATCCCAATAGCGTAGAATCCATGTTGAGTCCCGATCCAAATCATAGAATCCTTTAGAATAATGTAGAATCTCGATCCCTTTTATGGATTTTTCCGATTCTACTAACTCATTATTTTTCCCATCCACAAAACCATACAATGATACTACTTAAACATCCCAAGCCCTTTTCACCTGCTTTACTACCCTTTATTTACCTACCAAATCTCAAATGATCTATCGCTAGAACATTATTGCTAGAAACTTTATGTATTATAATTTTTTATCTCCATTATACTATTACGCAAACTTTATGTGTGATAAAAAGATCTTCTCTAAGTAAGTATGGTAGGATCCCAGATTCTACGATTCGATACTGCGACTCGATTCTGCCTGACAAAAATCGACCCGACTCCGAATCCCGACTCTGACTACCTTGCAGAGGAGAAAGATATTTTTGTATGGAAGTTAACAACGTCTGGATCTTTCACAGTAAAATCCATGTATGAAGATTATATGAACGGTCATACGATCTATCTTCGTAAATATATTTGGAAACTTAAGATACCACTGAAAGTCAAGATTTTTATGTGGTTTCTTCATAGAAAAGTTATACTCACTAAAGATAATTTAGTCGCCGAAATTGAAATGGTTGCATGAAATGTGCGTTCTGTGATTCATCGGAATCAATCAATCATTTGTTCTTTGATTGTCCCTTCGCTAAACTTATTTGGAGAGTTATTCAGTTCAATTTCAATATTGTTCCTCCAACAAATGTTACAAATATGTTTGGAAATTGGTTAAACGGAGTTGACAAAGTGTCCAAGTTCAGAATTAGAATTGGGTTTTGCACGCTCATGTGGGCTATATGGAACTGCCGCAATGATATTGTCTTTAACAAGAGTACGAACTCAAATTTTTTACAGGTTACCCGTATGGTCTCACACTGGATCCACGAATGGTCTCTTTTACTGCCGGAAACGCAAAGCGAGCCTATGCATGCTGGATGCCGCCGGCTGGATGCGGTGGCACGGGCTATATACAACCAGGATGGCTGGCGTCCTGTTAAACGACTTTCAGATGTATAAGCGAGTCTCTCTTATTTTTCATTGGCTAGTTTTTGTGTACTCGCTTTGTGATTCGTGAATTGTAAAACTAAGGATTATATTATCTGGGTAATAAAAGAGGGCTGCGTGCATCGATTGATGCAGAGGCCGGGGTCGGCCCCCATTTCGAAAGAAAAAAGGAATCGGCCGGGGTAACCTACGTACGTACCTTGGCATCCGCCGTGGCCGGGGACGTAGGGGTTGCCCTGGTAACCGATCTTACAGGAGCAAGTGTAGCCTCTATTCTGTCCCGGGATGCAGTGGCTGTTGTTGCTCCGGCAGACCGCGCGGGTCGCGTAGCCGGGGCATTTATCACTGTCAAGAAGACGAATCTCATCACCAGGCGTCTTATACAAAGGATCCCCGGCAACCTTGACGTTCCACGCCAGCTGAACGGGGACTTGCATGACTTTTTCCGAGTGCGGCCGATGTTTGATGGACGTCGCGAGCAATTCGTCGGAGACAGATGGCTTATCGAACCACCCTATCTCGGCCACGAACACGCGCGGCTTCTCCCACATCTCCTCTATGGTGCGGTTTTGCCCGAACCACCTAATTAACCGCGTGTTGAAGTCCATGCGGAGGACGTTGGGGATCTCCGCCTGGCAGCACCCAATGCCGGTGCACACCTTGCGGCCGGGACCGCCATTCATGTAGATTGTGTTTTGGTCGACCGAGTTGCTGCAGACGGATGCGCAGCCGCTCCTGCTGAAGTTGGTGACCCTCTCGTACCTGTTGGTGAACTTCTCATCCAGCGTCACCAGCACTTGGCAGCCGATCAGCACCAGCTCGTTGTAGTCCGACAGCACGTAGGGGCCGTCGTCGGGCCTGAGCCCGCCGCCGAAGGTGCCAGTCCCGATGTTGGAGCCCTCATCGTGGTGTTTTATTTTGATGTCGCCGTGTCGGATGACGCGCACCGTCGAGTTCTCGAGCGAGATGTGGTCGACTCGGAGCGTGCCGTCGCCGAGCAGCAGCGGACCACTCGTGTTGCTGACGCAGGTGAGGTTGAAGCCCGGCCAGTAGCAGCCGGGACCGACACCGAACGGATACGGCACGGCCACCTTGCCGCACCTGCGGGTGCAGGTCTCCGGCGGCGGCGAAGGAACCACCATGTCAGCGGCTCGCGCCGCCGAGGATAGCGGCAACGCCAACGCCATCAGCACCAGAGAAATGGTTATCGTCGCCATTAGTTGAGAGATGGGACTATGGGAGTAGCAGTGTGTTACAAAAGGCAGCTAGCAGCACCACAGCATGGATTCGAAACACGTTTGGATTTCGAGTCCCCTTCTATTTATGGCCATCGGTTCACTAGGGATGTGTTTGGTAGCCTGTGTCAACTAAGAATTTCTCATCTCAACTGGGATTTTTAGCCATACCCTTGTTTGTTAGCCCGGGTGAACGCAGATGAGCTATGCCCACCTCATACAGAAATTACCCCTCAGCCTGGCCCGATTGTGAAGCTCAAATCGAGCTTCACAACCCAACCAAGCTGAGTCCATCCCGCAAACCTTCTCGGGCCCCACCATCGAACCCCCCCCCCCCCCAGACCACGACCCGGCATCCTCATTTGCTCTCGAAGAAAAGGAACAAGCAAAATGCTCCCTCCTGTACCCCTCATCTGGACATCGCCCGCCGCCGCCCCCTGGCCGCCGGCCGCCGCCCCCTGGCCGCCGGCCGCCGCCACCCCCTCCCTTGGACGCCGCTCGCCGCCCGTCGACCCTGGACGCCACCGCCTGACGCGCCTCAGCTCCAGACCGGCGGCCGGACGAGCCAGCGACCCACGACCCTCCTTCCGCAACTGCCGTCCGGTGCTCAGGGCCCTCCCTTGGCCACCTTGGACGCCGCCCGTCGACCCTGGACGCCGCTCGACGCGCCTCAGACCGGCGGCCAGACGCGCCTCAGCTCCAGACCGGCGGCCAGACTAGCCAGCGGCCCACGGCCCTCCTTCCGCAACCGCCGACGCCCACGACCCTTCTCCCGCCACCGCTGGCGCCCCACGGCCCTTCTCCCGCCGCCTCCCACCACCGCCGGCGCCCAACGACCAGCCATCGCCGGCAATCTGCTCCCAGCACGGCTGAGAGCCTGATTGCTTTTTAGTTGTTTTGTTTAAGGTCTTTTGTGCAAGATTTTGAACCTCTTTGTTATTTCTTAGGTTTTGGGCACATCTCCACCCATACAACTACCAAACAAAGTATCACTTCAAATTCTCTCAATGCATACGAGCAAACAAACATACTACAAAATTTCAAGTCAGCTTATATGGGATGAGATATCTCAAGTGGGAAAGTAAATCTGAAGTGACACGAGCTACCAAACACACCCTACAAGTAGTGGTTAGCCGGACGTACGTACATATCAAATGCGAAAAGGAGGCAGAGCGAACGGCATGAAGATTCCCATGCAAATTCATCCATAGTAAGCATGCATGTTCTAAATAGTGCTCGATTATCTGAGATTTATTAAAATTTAGATATATGTAGACACTAAATAACATTTAGATACATTTAAGTTTTGACAAATCTTCGTCAATATTCCGGCCGTATTTAGCTAGAATACCAGTGGTGGTGTAGCACGTAGTTGCATCCGGGGCCTTTTGGGATTGAATATGCCACCTAATTTGCCGGGGCCACCGGCCAGGCCGAGAACACAATATTAGCGTTGTCTTCAACACGTCACCGCTCTTTAAATTACTGGTGATAAGCTGCGGCACCGTACACCAGCGATGATACACTGGGTTGGTGTGAGAAAATTGAAAAAACACCATATTTTAGGTTAGGAGTTAAAAGAATGGCCTTTTTTTTCATGTAGTAAACCACCAATCGACTCTAAATTTTTCAAACGCCAATCGCTCATTTCAGGTGGTTTGACGCTGCTATCACGCTCATGTGGCGTGATATTTCTGTGAAAAACACCTCCATATATTGTATCTTCTAACGTTTCTAGGTGGGACCCACTTTTCTGATCTCTCTTCTCTCCATTCTCTATGAAAAGAAAAGAAACCAGGGAATGGGGAACGGCTGTCCATACACCGAGGACAGCAGGGATGGGAAGGGAAAGGGGACCGCCGACCTGGTGCTGCCCTTCCTTTGTTAGTCGGAGGCAGCCGGAATGGGGACGGGGACACACATGGAGAGGTGTAGGAGCTAGGGTGTTGACTGTTATATTGTGATCCGAATTCATATAAAATGGAGGCAAACTTTTGACGAGCGGGGCGAGACCCATCTCCATGGCCGCACAATGCCGTTTATAATATTCGGTACCGATCATTATATCCTTCTATAAATACATCTTGTAGCCACCGTCTATGGTTAATCGCTTCTTTAGAAAACCCGCGGCATTGTGTAAACACTATTGATGTAGTGAAGTTGTGCTAACTAGCGGTCGGTCACCTATCCTCCCACTACTCTAGTACTAGCACGTTTTACTCGTGGTCAAACTTCCCGGTCGGTCACATATCCTCCCACTACTCTAGCACTAGCACGCTTATCCTCTAAGTTCCTTTCATTCCGCTTCTAATTAAGTGCTTTGCGCGTATGTTATTGATATTAGTATCGTATCAATCATTTTAAGCTCTTAGTCACGATGTCAAACTTCTTTATTATTTAAATTCCAAATAATTACTTTAATAAATAAAAGTATGATGTAACAATAATCTTGAATAAATAAATTAAATTAAATTATTTAAGTAATTTTTAATTTATTTTTGCATAACCTAAATATTTTCATACTTCCCTTTGGCAGTTTGAGAATCTAAAAATTAGCTAACCCCGGCGAATTCGGATGTAACTTTTCGTGTAGATACATTTTCATATACTAAATGTTTTTTTCGAGTTCTTATGCAAAAGATAATCCCGTTCTACCGATACATGACGTAATTTTACAAAAAAAAGTTGAAATTCATGTTTGTTAATTTCACTTGCAGCTAGATGACATAGCACATGAACATCTCAAAGGATTTTATTTTTTAAATTTTCTACCATTTTCTTTTGTATTTTACACAGCCAAAAAAGACGATCAAAGGGGGGAGGGTGTGTGGAGCAAAAAAAAAAACCCAGAAACCTTTAGTCCGGATTGGTGTCTCTAGCCGGTACTACAGGGTAGACATTTAATCCCGGTTTGGGACACCATTCGGGACTAAAGGTTTTGGCACCGTCGGAACCTGCCACAACCCCTTTAGTCCCGGTTGGTTTCTCCAACCGGGACTAAAGGATCCATTACGAACCGGGACTAATGGGCATATTAGTAACTGATTCAAGCATAGCTGGGACTAGTGCTCCTGGCAGCTCCGAACAAAAGACCTGTTCTCTACTAGTGGTAGTGCGGCCGTGGCAACAACCCGAAGATCGACTGACCACTACAGCCAAGCAATGGTGCACATTACAGCGGTGCCACAGGCAGCAAAGCCTCGCCAAAGCTGCATTCGAAAAATTACGGGCGGCGCCAATGGTTTGTCAAGGCCACGCCAACGGAGGCCGCCATTGTTCTCTGCCTTCCCCGCCAATGCTCTCTATCTTCCCGATTGATGTAGCTTAGAGATGATCGGACATATGGGCCCCATTTGGTAGGGAGAAGAAAGGAGGGTGCATTGTCTGACATGTGGGTCCATTGGAGTTTTACAATAAAAATCAACACATGTAACCAATCTAAGGTGTGTCTCCCTGACCATTAATAATTGCCATGTCGGTACTGACAATGGGGTCATCCTGCAGAAACACCATCAAGCGAGCTAAAGTGTATGATTCCCCACGAAAATTAGAGGGTCACCTTGTGGGTTTTTACGATTTTTTTAATTGTGGTCGTTTTTTAAAGCTCAAGCATGAATTATGGTGGCTTTTTGCAATGTTCTCTATTTATGTAGTGTGAACTATCAGAGATAGATCTAGAGAGGCAAATAATAAAAAAATTATTATTATATCTCAGTAGTTCATAATAAGTTTAATATCATGATATAATTGTATTAATCAGAAATATTGATACATGTGTAGTATGTAAATAAACTAGGGTCCCTAGTGAGTTTTTGTGCGAACTAGCTCATTATGGTCATCTGAAGATCGAGGTTTTCCAGTCATGTCCATTTATGTCAATTGATAATGAGATTATATCATTGGGTGAATGATATGATGTATATACCAATATAAGTATTACAATGCGATCAAATCACATTGTTCATCGTTGTGATAATTATTAACCTAATCCTTAGACCGTGAGATCATATCTAATCGCTATCACTGGAGGCTGTTTTGACTACATCAACCGTCACATCGGGTTATCATAAAGGTGGTGTGAGGTATTCCTAAAGGGTAGACTGATGCGTATGTGTCAAGATTGAGATTTATTCATCCGCGTGACGGATAGATACTCTAAGTGTTGGAGATATGCCCGACAGGCAATAATTAAATAGTTATTGTTATATCTTAGTGTTCATGATAAATGTTTACACTCCATGCTATAATTGTATTAACCGAAACATTGATACATGTGTGTTTTGTGAAACAACCAGAGTCCCTAGTAACCCTCTCATTTAACTAGCTTGTTGATTAATAGATGATCATGGTTTCTTGATCATGAACATAGGATGTTATTAATAACAAGATCATATCATTAGGTGAATGATGTGATGGATACACCCAAATAAACGTAGCATAAGATCACATCATTAACTTTAATTTGTTATAAGCTTTCGATACATAGTTACCTAGTCCTTTGACCATGAGATCATGTAAATCACTTATACCGGAAGGGTACTTTGATTACATCAAACGCCACTGCGTAAATGAGTGGTTATAAAGATGGGATTAAGTATTCGAAAAGTGTGAGTAGAGGCATATGGATCAAGAGTGGAATTTGTCCATCCCGATGACGGATAGATATGCTCTGAGCCCTCTCGGTGGAATGATATCTAATTAGCTTGCAAGCATGTGACTGGTTCACAAGGGATATCATATCACGGTACGAGTAAAGAGTACTTGTCAGTAACGAGGTTGAACCAGGTATGGAGATACCGATGATCGAACCTCGGACAAGTAAAGTATCGCGTGACAAAGGGAATCGGTATCGTATGTACATGGTTCAATCGATCACTAAGTTACCGTTGAATGTGTGGGAGCCATTATGGATCTCCAGATCCCGCTATTGGTTATTGGTCAGAGAGGAGTCTCGACCATGTCTACATAGTTCACGAATCGTAGGGTGACACACTTAAGGTTTGATGTCGTTTTATGTAGATATGGTATATGGAATGGAGTTCGAATTTTGTTCGGAGTCTCGGATGGGATCCAGGACATCACGAGGAGGTCCGGAATGGTCCGGAGAATAAGATTCATATATAGGAAGTCACTTTCCAAGTTTGGAAATGACCCGGTGCATTTATGGAAGGTGAACCTTCCAGAAGAAATCACCATGGAAGGTGGAGTCCCGGTTGGACTCCACCAACCCTAACCAGCCAACCAAGTGGGAGGGTGGAGTCCATGGTGGACTCCACCTCCTTGGCCTTCCAAGAAAGGGGGGAAAGGGAGAGTCCCTGTCCCCCTAGGTTTCGTCCATATGGGAGTTTTGAATTGGGGTCTTATTCGAACTTTTGGGCAAAGCCTTAGGGATTCCACCTATATAATGAGGAGGAGAGGGAGGGGGCAGCCTAGACCTGGCCGCACCACCAAAGGGGCCCCCTGGCCAGCGCCCCTAGCCACCCCCTCTATCCCAAACCCTAGCCTCTCTCCTCCTCCATCTTCTCCCACAGCGCTTAGGCGAAGCCCTGCCGGAGATCTCCACCACCACCGACACCACGCCGTCGTGCTGTCGGGATTTCGAGGAGGATCTACTACATCCGCTGCCCGCTGGAACGGGGAGAAGGACGTCGTCATCAACACCGAACGTGTGACCGAGTACGGAGGTGTTGCCCGACTGTGGCACCATCAAGATCTTCTACGCGCTTTTGAAAGCGGCAAGTGATCGACTACAGCAACAACGAGATCTAATCTAGTAGGTGTTGGAAATCTTCGAGGGTTAGTCTCATGATCTTCTCGTTGCTACCATCTTCTAGATTGGATCTTGGCTTGTTATTCGTTCTTGCGGTAGGAAATTTTTTATTTTCTATGCTACGAATCCCATCAGTGGTATCAGAGCCGTGTCTATGCATAGATTGGTTGCATGAGTAGAACACAATGGTTTTGTGGGCGTTGATGCTTTTGTTGTCTTTAGTTGGTGTACTTTGCATCTTGCGGGATGGTGGGATGAAGCGGCCCGGGCTAACTTTACATGACCGCGTTCATGAGACTTGCTCCACACCCGACATGCAACTTGTATTACATAAGTGGCTTTGCGGGTGTCTGTCTCTCTCACCATAGTGAAGATTCAATCTACTCTTTCTATTGACAACACTAGTATCACCGTTGTGGTTCATGTTCGTAGGTAGATTGGATCTTACTCGAAAACCCTAAACCACGTAAAATATGCAAACCAAATTATAGGCGTCTAACTTGTTTTTGCAGGGTTTGGTGATGTGATATGGCCATGATGTGATAATGAATATGTATGAGATGATCATTATTGTATTGTGGCAACCGGCAGGAGCCTTATGGTTGTCTTTATATTTCATGTAGTAGTATTATTTCAAATTAGTTGTAATAGTTGTTACATGTGTTGAACAACCATGAAGACGGCGCCATGGACCTTGATGCTACGCCGACATGATGGAGATCATGCCGGTTGATGATGGAGATCATGTCCGTGCTTTGGAGATGAAGATCAAAGGCGCAAAGACTAAAGGGTCATATCATATCACATATGAATTGCATGTGATGTTAATCCTTTATGCATCTTATCTTGCTTAGATCGCGATGGTAGCATTATAAGATGACCCCTCACATTAATATCAAGATAATAAAGTGTTCTCCCCTCGTATGCACCGTTGCTACAGTTCGTCGGTTTGAAGCATCTCGTGATGATCGGATGTGATAGATTCTACGTTCACATAGAACGGGTGTAAGCCATGTTGCACACGCGAAAATACTTGGGTTTGCTTGACGAGCCTAGCATGTACAGACATGGCCTCGGAACACAGGAAACCGAAAGGTTGAACACGAGTCATATGGATGATATGATCAACATGTTGATGTTCACCGTTGAAGATACATCATCTCACGTGATGTTCGGTTTTGGTGTAGTGGATATGGATCGTGTACCACTTAACAACTATGAGGGATGTTGTATTAAGTGGGAGTTCATTAGTAATTAGATTAAAACATGAACTAATTATCATGAACATAGTCAGAATAGTATTTTGAATTAATTTGTAGAATTGGCATCCGTTATCTACCATGCGCTAGTCTTGTAATTGAGATAGAAATAATGTTAAGTCTGACAAGAAACTTTACGGACTGGTACCGTATTGTTAAAGAATCAAGAAATGATTAAGTCCTATTGCAAACTTTTAGTAAACCTCACATTGCTGATTCAAAGAGAAATGGTTTCAATTAGTACGTAAAATCATCTTATCTCCGTGAAACTTGAAGTTCAAATCCGTTTGAAAAGTAAGGAGCTGGAAATTTTATTTTCAGAAATAAGCAAGGTATGAGATATATGTGATATCTAAGACCTTATTGCGAGATGATAGAATATAATCTAGTGAGACTACATAAACTCATAAGTTTTATGGGAATGTACGGAGGTTGAAGACGCCAGGTGTCGTTGCCTAATCGACGGTACCTCGGAGGAGGGATCCTCACGAGGGGGAGAAGAAGTAGGGGCCATAGGGCGGAGTGCACACGGGACGGTGGTACGCGAGTTACCCAGCTTCGGAACACCTGCACGATGACAGGGCCTACTGCTGCTTGTCTGGAATTATCTGGGCGCTTTCGCGTTGTTACAATGAGTTGAGGTTCTGCCTCTAGGGCTCCCAGGATCCGGCTTATAAAGGCGCACGGATCTAGGGTTTACATGGAGAGTCCTAGCCGGATTACAGACAGCCTAGCTACGGTACAATATCTTGCCGTGCACGTCACGGATCCGCCTTCCATATACATCGTACTGGATCCGGGTTCCTCATGGGCCTCCATGGATCCGGGTTACTCCTAATGTCGGTACGGATCCGGCTTACTGATCCTGGGCCGGACTTCTTCCTTCATGATCAACAGCAACTGGGCCGCCCGATGGGCCGCATGCCTCATCACCGTCTTTGGGCCACCCGGGCTTGCCGGATCTAGGCACTGTCGATGGTACACCCATGAAGTATACCCACAACAGTAGCCCCCAGAGTTCTCCGAGTTTCACCTGCTGTTTCCGCTTTGCTGGTCCATCATGATCTCCGGCAAACGTTGGTAACGCGGAGAAACTTGGAGAGCTCCAACTTTGCATTTTTCCAACTTATAGCCGGAAAATGCCCCCATCCCGCGGGACTTCATCCATCGACGTTCCAAAGAACATTTCCGGGTTACTCCCTGCTCGAACGAGAGACAACTTATCCTCACGGAATTACCCGGAATCTTAAAAGACTCAAACGGTTCCGAAATCCTTCATCTTCAGATCATACTTAACAACGGAAGTTCCACATTTCCCGCGCACAACTTCCTCATTTCCCGCGCTAAATTTTCGCAGATGCAAATCTTCAACCGAAATTTTCGGGAGTGCATGGTTAAGTTACCTCCACGTCGTTTTACCGCAGTTGACCTAAACACGTGTCATCCATCCAACGGCGTGACCGCTCAGTTTCCACCGTTGGATCCGGATCCCGAATCTCCGAGCGCGGCCTATAAATACCCCGCGGCCCGGTAAAAATCCATTCTTTTCACCCCTTCTCACCACATCGTCTTCCTCCTCGCGCTGCGCCGCCCGCCAGATCTTGACTCCGGCGAGCTTCGCCACGGTGAACTTCGCGCGCCGCCAAACCAAGGCTCCCCTCGCGCCAAGATTCCCACGTTTGAACGAGAAATTCGCTCCGCCGCCGATTCGTGGTAACGCGGGACGATTTCCTTCAAGTTCGGCGACCTCATCTTCGCCGGAGCTCCGTCGAGCCACCGCGCCATTAGCGGTAAGTACACCGGCCTTGTAGAAGACAACCTAGTGTAGAAGATAGACTTAGTGATCCGGGTACTCAAATACTTTGTATGGGTGCAGCCGGAAGCATGCCACTCGAATCGTCGCATTGTACTGGTAGCTCTCCGAGTAGCCCGGATCCCAACCAAATAGAACCCATATGCCCGGATCCCATATCATTCCTGCCACCATATGTTTCCGACATCAGACTAGCTCAACCTTTTTCCGCATCTTCCAGCACCGCTCCAAGCCGGATCCCTACCCTCCAAGAGCTCCAAGAAGAACTCGAGGGACAAGCTCGGATGGCGGCAAAGGTGCGGGAGGCGGAAAACAAGAGGGCGTCCAAGGCTCGGATCCGCGAAGGAGAACGGGGTCAATGGTGGCCTTGCGCAACTACCGACGTGGAGCTTAGAGAGCTCCAGAACGAGGGCATGATCTCCACCCATTGGAGTTTCACTCGTGATTCCGACGTCCCCAAGCCGAAGCCGGAGAAATTGTCATGACCAAGGCTTGGGTGGAACGCGGACTTTCACTTCCCTGTTCGGAATTTTTTCTCTCCATCCTTAGCACCTACGGGCTCCAGCCCCACAACATCTGCCCAAATTCATACCTTCTCTTGTCCAACTTCGTGACTCTCTGCGAAGGACATCTTGGGATCCGGCCAGATGTCAAGTTGTGGCAATTCTTTTTCCGGGTGAAGAAAGAAACCAAGGACAAAGCAATGGTGAACTGCGGAAGCATGACGTTTATGCTCCGCCCTAACCGCATGTATCCTCCCCATGACTCGCACGAATCCGTCCGGTACTGGAACGCCGGATGGTTCTATGAGAAGAACGCTTCAGTTCCGGAAGTCCACGAAGGCCTGCCCCAATTCATCAACGAACCTCCGGAAGAACTTGCAAGCTGGAGCTTCGTCCCTTCACTCGCCCTGACCCCAATTTTGGAGAAGGCTGCGCGGAGAATCTCCTGGCTAGTCCACGACGGACTGACCGGAGCCCAGCTCACACTTAGCTGGTTCTCCCGGAGAATCCAGCCTCTACGCTACAACGCGCGCCTGATGTGCGCTTATACCGGGGCGGACGATCTTCTCCGGGTTACCCACCACGATCTTCCGGCCGACTCTCTGAAGAGAAGGATCAAGACGCTGGTGAAGATTCCGAGGGGCCAACAGGTCCCGGAACTGTTCAAGGACATTTACACGAACGACCAATGTCCTCCGGTAAGCTTTGTTTTTTCCGTTGCTTCAAACTCCACAAGTTTTTTGATGTTTAACTTTAACTCTTATGCATGTTCCTTCCAGCTCAACACTTTGGCGGAGGAAAACTTTCGCGCCATCATTCGTGTCCCCGTCAGCGGCGACGCGGCGGAGGAGGTTCCGGATGACGATGAGGAGGAAGAGGAACAGGCACCCCGCAAGGCGGCCCCTCGACCTACGAAGCGTCCCCGCGCCAACGCTTCCGGCTCGAGGCCGGAGCTAGCGGCGAGGCCTCCGCCAAGAAGTCAAGAACCGTGAAGCCACCTCCGCTAGACTCGAGGAAGGCAGAACGTGCACGCCTGAAAATGCTGGAAACAGCAGGCAAACGCACGCGCCCCATCATCCCCGGCGCCTTGTAAGTTTCCGAATATGGTGCATCTTTATATTGGCGAAATTTATTTCTCATTCCACCCCTTTCACTTGTTTACAGAAATCCGAGTACCACCGCTACGCGAACCGCCAGGAGCCCATTACTAAGTACATGAAGAAATCTCCGGCAGTCGGTCCTGCTACTCCAGCTCCGCCAAGTGCCTCTCACCCTACTCCTCAGCCATCTCCCCCTCAGGCTGATCCGTCTCCCCCTCCTGCCGCAAACACTCCACCGGAAGTAATTCCGGTTAGCAGCGAGAAGGTAGGTGGAGAAGATCCGGCGGCCAAAGGCCCTGCCCAAGAAAATGCAGAAGAACAAGGCCAAGGAGAGGCTGAAGTCACTTCTTCTGAGAAGGCCGGAGATGGCGCTGGCGACATCGTCGTTTTTCCGAAGAACTTTGGAGATCCGGCTGACATCACTTCCACCCCCAAGGCGTATGCTACCAAGTTTTTCAACAAGCTGTCCGAGGCGGAGAAATGGGAGCTTGAACAAGACCTGCTCAACGCCATGCTGAACAACACCTGGGGGAAACCTGATGCCGCGACATCGGAGATCCAAGATTTTAAGAAGGATGTCGGCCAATTCTTCGACAAGCTCATTTGTAAGCAAAAGGTACTCCCCAGTAGCCCCCAAGCATGTATGCGGAAACTCAAATAATAGTTAGCGCTTAGATGCTTAGAGAAAAATTACTTCCGGGAAAGTTTTTAAATTGGACCGGAAGCCCCCAAGCATTATGGCGGAAAAGTTCCGGCAATGATGCTTTGAAAGAAACCACTGCTACAGGCGGAATTTTTACTCCTGCACTGTTGAATTTTTACAGGAACAGCAGGCGCTGCACTACGAGCTGCACAAAAACATTGCCCTGCAGCGCCGCGTTACTCTGAGTCAGGCGGAAAATATCCGGACTCTGAAGGATGAGAATGCGGAACTGTCCAAACAACTGGCGGACGCCCAAGGTTGGTTTCCGTCTTTTGCGTCATTAATCATATTCCGACTATGAACTTGCTGTTAACTTATGTTATTATAGGCGCATCCTCCTCCCTTGCAACAGCTTCGTCTGAACTTGAGAACCTGCGCTCCTCGTACCAAGAGTTGGAGACGAAACTAAAGGAGGCGGAACTTAAGAAAGAGCAGGCCGAAAAGCAGCTGGCGGAGAAAAACTCCGAGCATATCAGGGAAAAGGGTGAGCTGGAACTGAAAAAGAATGCTGATAGCGAGACCATCAAGAGACAGCAAAGAGAGCTCAATGGACTCCGGAAATACATGGAGACAGCGGAGCATCACTGGGACTTGCTCAACGAGAACATTTTGGGTAAGACATAAAAACCTTGTCCAGATATTTGCTCCGACTTTTTACTTTATGCTCAAATTGTATGCTTATATCCCGACTATTTTATGCAGAGCCGCTTGGGTATCCGGAACAGCGCCGGAATTTGTTCCCGCGGGATGACCTTCTTCAACTTGCAGGCGATGACTGCAAAGATCTCATCTCCGCCTCCCGCAAGATATGCTATAACCTATCCATCAAGAGGAGTCGCACTTGCAACGTTCGCAAACTTGTTGGAAAGATGGACGTTCTGCCGGAACTGGTGACGGATCTTCAAGCATCATCAGCCCGGGGCGCTGCTGCAATGGCGTTGACTATGTGCTTAGCACATAATCCGGATCTTGATCTTGATCAGGTGACCTCAGGCGTTCCTCCGGATGCGGATGTTAATGCACTCCTGGATGCAGTGAGCGGCTACGACACCCGTATCGCGCGTAGGATCCGTCATGAGGAATTCTACGACAAGGTTGTTCTTCCTGCGGACGAGCCCTTGGAAGCTGAACTTCAAAAAGAGCTCGACGCGAAGGCGCGACCTGCGGAATCCGGAACCCAATTCACCTGGACCAGCTCCAAGGACGCTCCCCAAGAGGAACCCAAGACCAGTGCTACAGCTGCAGAAGAGGAAAGTGATGAAGACGTGTCGTCTCCGGCCGAAGGAGGCAAGACTTCTCCGGCCAGGGGGGAGTGACAACTTTTTATTCCTGCGGGAAAAACAATGCATCATTTTTGGCCCCAAAGTGGGTTTGTAATAAGACTTTAAATTCTTAAGTAGCTAGGAAACGAAACAATTATGCATGGGCGGAAACACTTATCCTGCTATCCGTTAATATTATGCGCATGTTTCGTTTTATGTCGGAAAGCAAGTGCTGACTTCGTTGTTTTCCGGCTTGCCCGCTTGACCTTCCGCGAGCCGGAAAACCTTAGCCGGAAATGCTCGCCGGCGCGACGAAGCCCAATGGCAATCCGTCAATAACCGCGGAAACAAGCCCCCAAGCATAGGTGCCGGAAATCGCTACTAGGAATCCACGAGTTCGCAACAGACAACAACTTAATCAGAAAACTTAAGCTTACGTCCTAAAGGACGATTTTTGAAAATCACAACTTTCATACACGCCTAGGCGGAAATATCCAGCTCTGCGGTTTTAGTTGGAAAACATACACGATCTAAAAATGAACAAGTAAAGGAGGTAAAAGACTCAAAGAGTGAACCATAAGCTTTATTTCATTGATCATGTATAACTATTACAGAGTTTTGTAACTCGGAAAAAATATGCTAAGTGTAGAAAGGACGTAGCTGTGCGATATTCCAAGGGCGATCTGTTTCATCGTAGATGTCATCCGGATCCTCACGCTTGCGTTTCCGGTGCCAATTAGCAGGTCTATCCCTCAGCTCGCGGAAATCGACAAGGTAGTACGATCCGTTGTGAAGCACTTTGCTAACGACGAAGGGTCCTTCCCATGGAGATTGCAGCTTATGGTCTTTCACCCGTCGAAGGCGGAGGACCAGGTCTCCTGCCATGAAGGAGCGTTTCCGAACTCGACGACTGTGATAGCGTCGGAGCTTCTGCTGGTAGATGGCGGAGCGCTGATCAGCTAGGTTCCGAGCTTCTTCGATCAGGTCCACGGATAGCTGTCTGGCCTCGTCAGCTGTTTCTTCATTATAGGCGGAAACTCGCGGCGAATCGTGGATGATGTCGGAGGGAAGCACGGCTTCGGATCCGTATACCAGGAAAAATGGGGTAAACCCTGTTGATCTGTTAGGGGTGGTTCGTAAACTCCACAAAACCGCTCCCAACTCATCAGCCCAAGCTCCGGCTGCTCGTCGCAGCGGTTCTTCAAGGCGCGGTTTAATTCCTGATAATATTAGGCCGTTAGCCCTTTCAACCTGACCATTGGATTGTGGGTGAGCCACAGATGCAAGGTCCAGCCGTATCCCCATTGTTTCACAATAATCCCTCAATTCTCCTTGAGCGAAGTTTGTGCCATTATCTGTAATTATGCTGTGCGGGATGCCAAATCTCATCACGAGGCTGCAGACGAATTTTAGTGCCGTAGCACCATCGGCTTTTCTCACTGGCTTAGCCTCGATCCACTTGCTGAACTTGTCAACAGCGACCAGGAGGTATTCAAAACCGCCAGGAGATGATCTTTTAACTTGCCAACCATATCGAGCCCCCGGACCGCAAATGGCCAGGTGATAGGTATGGTCTTCAGCTCTTGGGCTGGGGCGTTTGGTTGAGTAGCGTAGTACTGACAACCTCGGCAGGTCTTGACTATTTTGTCAGCATCTTCTTTAGTTGTAAGCCAATAGAACCCTAACCGAAAAGCTTTTGCAACGAGTGATCTGGGAGCGGCATGATACCCGCAATCCCCTGCGTGGATCTCTCGGAGGATCTCAATGCCATCTTGATTGGAGACGCATTTGAGGAATACCCCTGCTGCACTTCGTTTGTAGAGCTGTCCATCAACTATTGTGTAGGTTCTTGCTCGTCTGACGATCTGTCTTGCGAGGACCTCGTGCTTAGGCAACTTCTGATCGATGAGGTAATCCAGGAAAGGCTGTGTCCAAGCCGGAATGATAGCCATCACTTCCCTAGCCGGAGACACTGCCACCTCTGGGTTTTCCGGGTTAGCGCCCTTAATCGAGGGTATCCGGAGATGCTCCAGGAAAATGCCAGGCGGGATTTGCTTCCTGCCGGATCCGAGCTTGGATAGCATGTCTGCCGCTGTGTTATCGTCTCTCCTGACGTACTTGACTTCGTATCCGAGGAAGCACTTGGCGATCTCATCAACTTCGTCTCTGTAGGCCGCCATGACGGAATTTCTGGCGTTCCAGGTTCCGGCTACTTGTTGTGCCACCAGGTCGGAATCTCCACAACATATGATGTGCTTGATCCCAATTTCCTTAGCGATGCGCAGACCGTGTAGTAGAGCCTCGTATTCCGCCATGTTATTTGTAGCTTCGAAGTGGATCTGCAGAACATACTGCAGTTCTTCTCCGGTAGGGGACTTCAGGGTGACTCCGTGTAACATCCCAAGAATTTCAAAATAAAACAAATGAATTTCACTAGTTCCAAATTTTGGAACCAACAAAAACTTTTTATTAAATAGAGTATGATACATAGTGATCTTGCTTAATTCTTGTACAATTGCCATGATTGCTTGTTATTAGTATTTGAAATAATCTTAAACCCTAAAAACTCACCCCTCTTCTCACCATCCTAGTTTAAATAAAATAAAAGGAAATTAAATGAGAAAAAGGCATATGTGCCTATGGCTATAATTATAAATCTTTACCCTAGACCTTTCCACTTTACTTAGAGGATTGGAAAAGCTTTATAAACCTTATATAGTACCTCTTAATTCATTTCTCAAGTTTAAACCTAAAAAGAATAAAAAGAAAACTAAAAATGCCATAGAGGCATATGAGAGTAAAATAGTAAATATGAGAATTTAAGAAAACTAACCCTAGGACTTGTGTGAATGGTTGGATCACCTCCATATATCATTTCAACATTCAACAAAACCAATTGGGTCAAACCAAGTCAAATTAAATATAAAATACCACATATGCATAAAAGCATATGTGACACATAGGCTTTTCACCAAACATTGACCTAGGTCTCTAAACCTTGACTAAATGATGGGAAACCCTCTCTAAACCTAACATACCACTAAATGGACCCTAACCCATGTCCAAGTGAAGCAAGATAAACCCTTTACAAGTTTATTAAAATTTAACACCTCATCCCTTATGTATTAAGGCCAAAATTGCAAATCTTTGAGCAAGACCAAATGAATTGGGTTCAATGCTCTTAAAATGTTTCTAAACTCATAAGAACCACCTTAGAGTCAACCAAAGTCAAATCAAATAAAGAGAAATCAAATAGGGAGAAAATTCCCAAATTTCCCTCACATACACTATATGCCAAAATGCAAATCCTTCACCAAAGCCACCATTGCTTGATCTCTTGCTTGTAGAATGTTCATATATGATAAATAAACACATTTGCATCAAAGAAACCAAAATTAAATCAAAGAAAATCTCAAACTCAACATACATGTGATAATGGTCATGTTGCCACTTTATAAAATGTTCCCCACTTTACCCCCCCTGTATTTCTCAACTCTCAAACCAAACTTAGTCAACTATGACCATGTCATCCAAGACCATGTCAAGGTCAACAACTTTCATGTTGACCATCTCTGCTAATGTTGACCAGGTTGACCAAGTATGATTTTGACAAGTGGTGATGTTGAAACTATGTGAAGATCATACCAAATTTGGAATCTCACAAACCTTGACCAAATTGACCACCACCCCCACCATTCAATCACATCTATTATATAAATGAACTCCACCAAAAAGAATTGCAAAATTCTAAATTTTTCTTCATGCGGCCATTTAATCGAGCACCTTGCGGTGCATAATTTCAGATTTGCAATACACACTATTAACCTCTGGTCCAAAGCCTCCACTACTTTCCATTGGTGATCATCACACTCTTGTACCTCCCCTGCATCAAGACATGTACTGGTTTGGTCGATTAAAGCATTGGCATGATCAAGTTTGTCCATGTCATGTACCATGCCGGCCACCCTCACTCCATTTCGATCTGAGCCCCTACTCTCTACTACACCATGTCTACTACCTTCCCTGCATCACCCTAAGCAGGCTCGTACCAGCCCCAAGCAAGGAGACACACGCATTTGGCCAAACGTTGCACGCCCAGTACCTGCCACGCCGTGTCCACGCACGCGGTGAGCGCGCCCAGACACCATCCTGGACGCCGCAGTACACCGCCTCGCCCGAGCGCTGTCGACCTTCTCTCCCTCTCCCACTTGCCCAGCATGATCACCACTACCCCAGCTACCTCCTAGACACCACCCCTAGCTCGCGCACGCCTCCTGACCGTCGCCATGATCGACGTCCTGCCGCTCCCGTACTGCAAGTACACCACCGTCGCCAGGGCGCCACGAGCCATCATTGGACGCGCCATCAAGCACGCTAGCACCGCCTAGACGTCGCCTACACGATGCTCGCCCTAGCCTTGCCCCTTCGCGTCCCGAAACGATCTCACCGTCGTCGATCCTTCCCGGCACCCCGCGGCCACCACACGACCCTATAAATGGAGACAATCGGCGCCTTCTCTCTACACACCATTCGCTCCTCTCCTCTCCTGAGCCTTCTCCACCGATCAATTTCACCAGACCTCGCCGGAGAAGCCCCAATCGCAAGCTCACACCCGCCGGAGCTCGCAGACCATCGCCATCGACTGGAGCCACCCCGAGCCTCGCCGCTGTACCAGGAGCCTCTACGTCCTCGCCAACGACGCCTCGCACCCCTGCCTCGACCGCCGGCGGCCCAGGACGCTCCCCGACCCCCACCCGCCGTCGCCAGCACGCCCTCCTCTCGCCGGAGAAGAAGACGAACCTCGACCGCACGATCATCTCCTAATCCGACGGTCCGAGTAGAGCATACCGATTCGGTAGTTATAACCCACTGACGCGTGGGACCCCATGTCAGGCGGCCCGCGGCGTGGTCAGCGTTAGTTGGGCCGGCCCAGTCTGTTTAGTCTGTTAGGCCCGTTTCGTTTTCCCGCGTGGCCCAGTATTTTCAATTTTGGTTTAATCCATTTAGTTCAAATCCAATACTGCTGCACACTTCAAATTTGAATAGTTCAATTTCTACAAACTCAATTTTAGTAAATTTTATATATTCAGAAAGCTTATGTTTTGCCCTAACCAACCCCACTGGATTCAACCTCATACGTGGTGTAGATTTTGAATAGCAAAAATGACAAAACAGAGACTTTTCTGTATTCAAATAAATCTTAAAAATCAACCACTTTGAATTTTGAAGTGAATCCAATTGCAATAATTCACATTTAACAAACCCTAATTTACTATGTAAAAATATGATATGGGTTCTGTACATGATCATGGGCTAGAATCAAAATATTGGCTATGTAGTCAATACTAGCCCTTTTAAACCATATCCAAATTTTAGAATTTAAACCAATGAGGTGTAGCACCTCATTTAAATCATTCTCACAAGTGTTGTGAAGTATTGTGTTGACCTTTAAATGCTTAGGCTCATACTTGCTCACTTGTAGAATTTAAACCAACATAGTTTTTAAATTGCACTAGTTATTTAAATCACATGAGATGATGAATCTCATTTAAATCCCTATTCTCAAATACTAAGTGATGAAGTGTTGACCTTGGTCAACATGGGATCATCCCTGGTTATTTGAGTAAGTATGGCATCACCTCAATAATAGTTTTTACTAAATTAGTTACCACTATGTGTTAAACCATATGAGAGGTATTCCTCTCATTTAAATCTTGTTCTCAAGTAATTCAACATGAGGTAGTGACCATGGTCTAATAATCTCATATTGAGTTATTTGGTGGCATTAAATCACTATCATGCTAGTATTAAAATTGCATGAGGTATGGAACCTCATTTAAATCATTGTTCTCAAATGATAAGTATGAAGAGGTTGACTTTGGTCAACCTAGGTCATATATTATCCATAAGAGAAATTAAATCTTAAGAAGAATTCAATGAGAGGAAATTATTTCTCCCAAACCAAATAGAAACCCTAACTTCCACATTTTCAATGAGAGGAAATTATTTTCCTAAATGTTAATTAAAGAAACCCTAGAATAATTTGTTGATAAATGTTAAGTAATGATGCTAGATCCTTTGTGTGTGAGCCAATAAGGCTAAATAAGAGTACTTAAGTGTTGTTTGGTGATTGTATCCTCGTATTCGTTTTTAGACGCTAGTACCGGAGACTATCAAGAGGAAGAGGTCTTCTACCAAGAGGAAGAGCAAGAAAACTTTGATCACCTACACCAATCAAGGCAAGCTAATACTCTTGCAAGCTATACTATGGCAAGCTAACACTCTTGCAAGGTTCCCTTGTGCAAAGCTCTACAAGAGCAAGGCACCAATATTTTTACTTTATGCTTAATGCTCCTATCCCAAGTTTTTACTTTACAAGCTTTTCTAAATTTTGTTTATCAAAGTTTACCTTTTTGATTCATGATTCACTTGGTTTAGATATAGAGTAGAACAAGAGCATCAAAGTTAGCCTAGAGCAAGACAAGCTAGTTAGCACCCCTCATGACTAGTTGCTAGTGCTAAACAAATAAAATTGACTACTCTAGTTGGGAACATGTGAAATGAAATGACTTTGAAAACCTTGGAATGATGATTCATTCTATTGAAAGATTTTGAAGGTGAATATGACTGGTGAATGACTTGGTGAATTTTACAAAAAGCTGATGGTTGGGTTCGGATGCGATACCATTCCAATTTGAAAGTACCCCCACAATACCCAATATGGGTAAGGGCTTAACTAGAAATTTATGTGCTTTAGTATGGGTTCCCTCTAAACAAGCGTCATCGGGGTTAGGCCAAGGGCTGCCTCCACAACAAACCAAAACGATGCGATATGACGTGGAATGAGGTGAATGTCCGGCCCAAGCCCTGTGCAGTTCCGGGTTGATTGCGGTTTTCACCGGGAGGCCAAGCTCATGGGGAGAGGTGCCTATACTAGAGTATGTAAGTGAAAGGTTATGGTTGGTAGTCCGCATACGGAGTATGGTAAATCAGGGCCGATTAACCCCGACGGATTATTGCAAATATTGTGGCACAAGTGTACGACCTCTGCAGAGTGTAGAACTATTCGAATAGCCGTGTCCACGGTTATGGACGGTTGGAAAGGCCATACTGTTCCGTCATCAGACCATTTTCAAAAAATGTGACATATGACTTGGGACTTGAATTTGAAAAGGTGAATGGTGACTTTGAATTGAATCACAATAGAGTTGTGGGAATGACACTAATGTTCCCACTTGAGTTAGTTTAGCAAATGAAGAGTCTTTTCTAAATGTTTATGAAATAAACTTGGCTTTATGCAAATAAACTTAGAGCTTAGCATCCCCTTACTAGTAGTTGATAGTGCTTACACTAGTATTAGTTTGCGAGTACTTTAAAAGTACTCATGGCTTTGTCCCTGGCTATTCAAATGGCCGGACTTTGAAGGTGAACAACGGTACGAGGAAGATGGACAGCGGGACGTCTACGACAACTAGGACCGCTCCCGACGTCAAGCGTTGGCCTGTGGATTAGATAGCCACTACTACTTCGCTTCCGCTATTTGTGATGTTCGTTGATCGATAGATCAACTACTATTGTAATATTGGATCATGTGATCTACCTTTGTAAGACGATTATGTGTTGTAATAAATGATGACTCTATGATATTCAACTATTATGTCTCGCAACAACAATATTCCCGGGATTGCGATGTATGGCATAATAGGCATCCGGACTTAAAAATCCGGGTGTTGACAAGTTGGTATCGAGCCATTGTTTGACCTTAGGAGACCCTAGTTAGAATGGACGTCCGAAAAACTTAGTTTCAAAACCAAGGAAGTGAATATTTTTGAAAACTTATTCTCACTCTTATCTTAAGATCTTTTCAAAAGAATAAGTCCATGCTCTACTTTTCCTTGAAATTCTACCTAAAATTTTGCACACTTGATCACTTTAGTAGAACTCACACCTACGCAAGAGTTGTATCAGGATCCCCTTGTATCGTAGAGCGATGAATGGTTCTTCAAACCAACGGTGTGTTAGCTTTGTAATGTATGATGCTTGGTATGAATGAAAAAGTGTTGTTGGTTTTTACCCCCGCAACACTACTCAAGTTTTCAATATTATGAACCTTTTTAAACTTTAACAAAACAAACCATAGAAACTTCCCTCTTATCTTATCATCTACCTCAATGTTCAGATGGCCCCACCAACCCGCAACACCACCCAAGATGCCATGATGCAAGCTGTTGCAGACGATGATGGCAGATCGAGAAGTCGAGAGAGCTGAACGTCAAGCCAACATTACCGCACTGCAACAGATAGCTCAGAACAATCAAGGCCACGGAAACAATGATCACCCTGGATCAAAGCTGAAGAACTTTCAGCACACCAACCCACCGATGTTCAACAAGACTGAAGAGCCCCTAGATGCTGATGACTGGCTCCAGACCATGGAGAATAACCTCGAAGTTGCGGGAGTTGAAGCCGCAGAAAAAGTACTTGTTCGCCACCCACTACCCGTCGGGACCTGCCGAGCACTGGTGGACAAGTGCCCGTACAATGAATGCGGGACAAATGATGACTCGGGAAGACTTCAAGCTGAAATTCAGCAAGTACCATGTGCCCCAAGGACTGATCAAGAAGATGAGAGACGAGTTCCGTGAACTCAAGCAAGGAAGGATGTCGGTGGTGGAATATCGCGACAGGTTTCTCACTCTGTCAAGGTACGCCCCGGATGAGACCGACACCAATGAGAAGAGAAAGGAAAGATTCTCGAACGGACTACACGACGAGATGCAGACTGTGTTAGTGAACATTCCGTTCGCTGACTTAGAAGCCCTCGTAGACTCAGCCATACAGATGGAAGGAAAGCTGCATCAGGCCAATGAGAACCGCAAGCGCAGAATGATGAGTCAGAATGGACCCCACCATACCCAGAAGTACCGCAATAACTCCTCTGGAGGATTCACACCAAGATACAACAAGCCCCCCGCTCGAATAATCGCCCCAACTACGCCAACAACAACGGAGGACCCCGAAGCCCGGAGGCAACAACAACAACAACAACAACAGCCACCACAACAACAACAACCCCAACAACAACAACAACAATGGGAACAACAACAACACCAACAACGGCCCCGAGGACCGGAAGCAACACCTGTTCCCGTCAACCCCAAGGACAAATCCACAATCAACTGCTATGAATGTGGAGTTGTGGGCCACTACTCCAATGAGTGCCCCAAGAAGCTTGCCAGGATTGCCGCCAATACCGCAGCACCTGCTCAACAACAGCGTCGCTTCGCAGGCAGAAGGAACCAGAACAACAACAACGGCCGCCTCTACCACATGACTGCCACTGAAGCTCAGGAAGCACCCCAGACCATGACAAGTATGTCTTCCTGTTAATCAAAATGCTCAATCTCCCTTAGGAACCTAACTTTTCTTAAAATCTCGGGACGAGATTTGTTTAAGGGGGAAGGGTTTGTAACATCCCAAAAATTTCAAAACAAAACAAATGAATTTCCCTAGTTCCAAATTTTGGAACCAACAAAAACTTTTATTAAATGAAATATGATACATAGTGATCTTGTTTAATTCTTGTGCTATTGCCATGATTGCTTGCTATGAGTATTTGAAATAATCTTAAGCCCTAAAGACTCACCCCTCTTCTCATCCTTCTAGTGAAAATAAAATAAAAGGAAATTAAATAAGAAAAAGGCATATGTGCCTATGGCTACCATTATCAACATTTACCCTAGACCTTTCCACTTTACTTAAAGGATTGGAAAAGCTTTATAAACCTTATATAGTACTTCTTAAATCATTTCTTAGTTGAAACCAAAAAGAATAAAAAGAAAACTAAAAATGCCATAGAGGCATATGAGAGTAAAATAGTAAATATGAGAATTTAAGAAAACTAACCCTAGGACTTGTGTGAATGGTTGGATCACCTCCATATATCATTTCAACATTCAACAAAACCAATTGGGTAAAATCAAGTCAAATTAAAAATAAAATACCACATATGCATAAAAGCATATGTGACACATAGGCATTTCACCAAACATTGACCTAGGTCTCTAAACCTTGACCAAATAGTGTGAAACCATCTCTAAATCTAATATGACACTAAATAGACCCTAACCCATGTCCAAGTGAAGCAAGATAAACCCTTGACAAGTTTATTAAAATTGGACACACCACCTCTTATGTCTTAAGGCCAAATTTGCAAATCTTTGAACAAGACCATTTAATTTAGTCTCAATGCTCTTAAAATGTTACTAAACTCATAAGAACCACATTAGAGTCAACCAAAGTCAATTCAAATAAAAAGAAATCAAATGGTGAGGAATTCCCAATTTCCCTCACATACACAATATGCCAAATTGCAATTCCTTAACCTAGGCCACAATTGCTTGATCCCATTGCTTCTAAAATACTTTAAAGTGATAAACTAACACAAATGCATCCTTGGATCAAGAATCAAACCCAAAGAAATCAAGATTTCTTCATACATGTGATAATAGTCAAAAGTGAGTTTTATAAAATGTTCCCCACTTTACCCCCCTGTATTTATCAACTCTCAAACCAAACCTAGTCAACTATGACCATGTCATCCAAGACCATGTCAAGGTCAACAACTTTCATGTTGACCATCTCTGCTAATGTTGACCAGGTTGACCAGTATGATTTTGACAAGTGGTGATGTTGAAACTATGTGAAGATCATACCAAATTTGGAATCCCACAAACCTTGACCAAATTGACCACCACCCCCACCATTCAATCACATCTATTATATAAATGAACTCCACCAAAAAGAATTGCAAAATTCTAAATTTTTCTTCATGCGGCCATTTAATCGAGCACCTTGCAGGCAACTTTCCAGATTTGTGTTACACTTCAATACCCAGCAGATTTTGGACTAAACCCCTTTTGGTTTGTGATCATTTTGATCCCCTGCATCCCCTTTATCTTTCCCAGTACTTGCTTTGGATGATTAAAGCCTGTGGAGAGCAAAACCGACCATGCCGTACCCATGCCGGCCACACTCACTCCATTTCTCTCCGGCCCTCATCTCTCCATCTCACCATGTCAACTGAGTAGCCTACACTCTCCTACTCATGCCGGTACCCTTCCCAGCTAAAGGCTTGCACGACATTGGCCGGAACGGACACGCCCGAGGACCAGCGCCGGTGCACGCCCGGGCATGCGCGGCCGGCATGATCACCACGCGCGGACACGCCGGAGCGTGGCAACGCCCCATCGCCTCGGTACCTTCCTCGCATCCCTACCTCCGCATCACGCACCGCCACCACCCCGGATAGCTCGTAGACATTCTCAAATGCATGCGCGTGCACCCTAGCCGTCGCCATGATCACCACCCTGCCGCCCGATGCACGTCCTCGTCGCGAAGCTCCCGAGCCATCCCGTCGTCCCCGGACGCGCCAGCCACGCCCGCAGCATCGCCTAGACGTCGCCTACAAGATGCGCACCTCGCCTTGCCCTTTTGCAGCCCGTAACGCCATCGTCGTCGTCGACCCCTTCGCTGCAGCCCACGGCCCTCGCACCAGCCTATAAATAGGAGAGATCGGAGCCACGATTCTTCACACCATATGCTCCTCTCTCATCCTTGCCCCTCCTCCACCAGCCAATTTCACCACCCATCGCCGGAGGAGCTCCAATTGCGAGCTCGCAGTCGCCGGAGCCCGCGGAAGCTCTGCGACGACTGGAGCCACCCCGAGCCTCGAAGCTGTACCAGGAGCCTCTTCGTCCTCGCCAACGACGCCTCGCACCCCTGCCTCGACCGCCGGCGGCCCAGGACGCTCCCCGACCCCCACCCGCCGTCGCCGGCACGCCCTCCTCTCGCCGGAGAAGAAGACGAACCTCGACCGCACGATCATCTCCTAATCCGACGGTCCGGGTCGAGCATACCGATTCGGTAGTTATAACCCACCGACGCGTGGGACCCCATGTCGGGCGGCCCGCGGCGTGGTCAGCGTTAGTTGGGCCGGCCCGGTCTGTTTAGTCCGTTAGGCCCGTTTCGTTTTCCCGCGTGGCCCGGTATTTTCAAATTTGGTTTAATCCATTTAGTTCAAATCCAATACTGCTGCACACTTCAAATTTGAATAGTTCAATTTCTACAAACTCAATTTTAGTAAATTTTATATATTCAGAAAGCTTATGTTTTGCCCTAACCAACCCCACTGGATTCAACCTCATATGTGGTGTAGATTTTGAATAGCAAAAATGACAAAACAGAGACTTTTCAGTATTCAAATAAATCTTAAAAATCAACCACTTTGAATTTTGAAGTGAATCCAATTGCAATAATTCACATTTAACAAACCCTAATTTACTATGTAAAAATATGATATGGGTTCTGTACATGATCATGGGCTAGAATCAAAATATTGGCTATGTAGTCAATACTAGCCCTTTTAAACCATATCCAAATTTTAGAATTTAAACCAATGAGGTGTAGCACCTCATTTAAATCATTCTCACAAGTGTTGTGAAGTATTGTGTTGACCTTTAAATGCTTAGGCTCATACTTGCTCACTTGTAGAATTTAAACCAACATAGTTTTTAAATTGCACTAGTTATTTAAACCACATGAGATGATGAATCTCATTTAAATCCCTATTCTCAAATGCTAAGTATGAAGTGTTGACCTTGGTCAACATGGGATCATCCCTGGTTATTTGAATAAGTATTGCATCACCTCAATAGTAGTTTTTATTAAATTAGTTACAACTATGTGTTAAACCATAGGAGAGGTATCCCTCTCATTTAAATCTTGTTCTCAAGTAATTCAACATGAGGTAGTGACCATGGTCTAATAATCTCATATTGAATTATTTGGTGGCATTAAATCACTACCATGTTAGTATTAAAATTGCATGAGGTATGGAACCTCATTTAAATCATTTTTCTCAAATGATAAGTATGAAGAGGTTGACTTTGGTCAACCTAGGTCATATATTATCCATAAGAGAAATTAAATCCTAAGAAGAATTCAATGAGAGGAAATTATCTCTCCAAACCAAAGATAAACCCTACTTCCAATTTTCAATGAGAGGAAATTATTTTCCCAAAAATGAAATAAAGAAACCCTAGCTTAATTTGTGAATAAATGCTAAGTAGTGATGCTAGATCATTTGAGTAA
Organism: Lolium rigidum; assembly: GCF_022539505.1. Classification (NCBI taxonomy): domain Eukaryota; kingdom Viridiplantae; phylum Streptophyta; class Magnoliopsida; order Poales; family Poaceae; genus Lolium; species Lolium rigidum. The sequence continues at coordinate 265,260,255 of NC_061512.1, read as the reverse complement.
GCCATTAAGGCAAATTAAGAGTACTTAAGTATTGTTTGGTGATTGTATCCTCGTATTCGTTTTTAGACGCTAGTACCGGAGACTATCAAGAGGAAGAGGTCTTCTACCAAGAGGAAGAGCAAGAAAACTTTGATCACCTCACCAATCAAGGCAAGCTAATACTCTTGCAAGCTATACTATGGCAAGCTAACACTCTTGCAAGGTTCCCTTGTGCAAAGCTCTACAAGAGCAAGGCACCAATATTTTTACTTTATGCTTAATGCTCCTATCCCAAGTTTTTACTTTACAAGCTTTTCTAAAATTTGTTTATCAAAGTTTACCTTTTTGATTCATGATTCACTTGGTTTAGATATAGAGTAGAACAAGAGCATCAAAGTTAGCCTAGAGCAAGACAAGCTAGTTAGCACCCCTCATGACTAGTTGCTAGTGCTAAACAAATAGAATTGACTACTCTAGATGGGAACATGTGAAATGAAATGACTTTGAAAACCTTGGAATGATGATTCATTCTATTGAAAGATTTTGAAGGTGAATATGACTGGTGAATGAATTGGTGAATTTTACAAAAGCTGATGGTTGGGTTCGGATGCGATACCATTCCAATTAGAAAGTACCCCCACAATACCCAATATGGGTAAGGGCTTAACTAGAAATTTATGTGCTTTAGTATGGGTTCCCTCTAAACAAGCGTCATCGGGGTTAGGCCGAGGGCTGCCTCCACAACAAACAAAACGATGCGATATGACGTGGAATGAGGTGAATGTCCGGCCCAAGCCTCGTGCGGTTCCCGGGTTGATCTGCGGTTTTCACCGGGAGGCCAAGCTCATGGGGAGAGGTGCCTATACTAGAGTATGTAAGTGAAAGGTTATGGTTGGTAGTCCGCATACGGAGTATGGTAAATCAGGGCCAGTTAACCCTGACGGATTATTGCAAATATTGTGGCACAAGTGTACGACCTCTGCAGAGTGTAGAACTATTCGAATAGCCGCGTCCACGGTTATGGACGGTTGGAAAGGCCATACTGTTCCGTCATCAGACCATTTTCAAAAATGTGACATATGACTTGGGACTTGAATTTGAAAGGTGAATGGTGATTTTGATTTGAATCACAATAGAGTTGTGGGAATGACACTAATGTTCCCACTTGAGTTAGTTTAGCAAATGAAGAGTCTTTTCTAAATGTTTATGAAATAAACTTGGCTTTATGCAAATAAACTTAGAGCTTAGCACCCCCTTACTGTAGTTGATAGTACTTACACTAGTATTAGTTTGCGAGTACTTTAAAAGTACTCATGGCTTTGTCCCTGGCTATTCAAATGGCCAGACTATGAAGGTGAACAGCAGTACGAGGAAGATGGACAGCAGGACGTCTACGACAACTAGGACCGCTCCTGACGTCAAGCGTTGGCCGGTGGATTAGATAGCCACTACTACTTCGCTTCCGCTATTTGTGATGTTCGCTGATCGATAGATCAACTACTATTGTAATATTGGATCATGTGATCTACCCTTGTAAGACGATTATGTGTTGTAATAAATGATGACTCTATGATATTCAACTATTATGTCTCGCAACAACAATATTCCTGGGATTGCGATGTATGGCATAATAGGCATCTGGACTTAAAAATCCGGGTGTTGACACCTGCCTTACATGATTGAGATTCATATGATGATGCTTGTAATCTAGATGTCATTATGCTAGTCAAGTGGGTTTTACTTATGTGATCTCCGGAGACTCCTTGTCCCACGTGTGTAAAGGTGACAGTGTGTGCACCATGTGGGTCTCTTAGGCTATATTTCACAGAATACTTATTCACCGTTATGAATGGCATAGTGAAGTGCTTATTTATATCTCTTTATGATTGCAATGTGCTTTGTATCACAATTTATCTATGTGCTACTCTAGTGATGTTATTAAAGTAGTTTTATTCCTCCTGCACGGTGTAATGGTGACAGTGTGTGCATCCGTGTTAGTACTTGGTGTAGGATATGATTGTGATCTCTTGTAGATTATGAAGTTAACTATTGCTATGATGGTATTGATGTGATCTATTCCTCCTACATGGTGTGAAGGTGACGAGTGTGCATGCTATGTTAGTACTTGGTTTAGTCGTGTTGATCTTTCATGCACTCTAAGGTTATTTAAATATGAACATTGAATTGTGGAGCTTGTTAACTCCGGCATTGAGGGTTCGTGTAATCCTACGCAATGTGTTCATCATCCAACAAGAGAGTGTAGAGTATGCATTTATCTATTCTGTTATGTGATCAATGTTGAGAGTGTCCACTAGTGAAAGTGTAATCCCTAGGCCTTGTTCCTAAATACTGCTATCGCTACTTGTTTACTGTTTTACTGCGTTACTACTGCTGCGTTACTACTGCTCATACTTATTTATACCACCTGTATTTCACTATCTCTTCGCCGAACTAGTGCACCTATTAGGTGTGTTGGGGACACAAGAGACTTCTTGCTTTGTGGTTGCGGGGTTGCATGAGAGGGATATCTTTGACCTCTTCCTCCCTGAGTTCGATAAACCTTGGGTGATCCACTTAAGGGAAACTTGCTGCTGTTCTACAAACCACTGCTCTTGGAGGCCCAACACTGTCTACAAGAATAGAAGCACCCATAGACATCAGTGTCTGATCGAGCAAAGCTCCCATGAATGGTTATTGGGGTCCCACTGTAGCCTGGCATCTTCAGCTTTAGGTATGCATAGTGAGGCACGGCCATGAATTTGGCAAACGCAGGCCTGCCGAGGATGGCGTGATATTGAGATTCCCAGTCGACTACTTCGAACTCGATCCTCTCCTTTCTGAAATTGCTGGGCGTACCAAAGACTACATCCAATGATGTTTTTCCAAGAGAATAAGCGGGTCGAGTCGGTATAATGCCGTGGAACCCTGTGTCAGACTCTTTGAGCATATCGACCGTTAGACCCATCGCTCTCATGGTGTTGGCGAATAATAGGTTCAAGCCACTTCCTCCATCCATGAACACATTGCTCATATTGTACCCCCCAATCTGCGCCTCAAGGACAAGCGCTGCATGATCTGGTCTAGGGACGGCTTTCGGGTGGTCTGCCCTGTTGAAGGAAATGCTTTGCTCCGACCAGTCGATGAATTCGGGTGTGTCAACCATAGCTACTTCCGCATACTTCACTTCTCGCGAGAACTTCTTGATTTCCATCTTTGAAAAGCTGGTTTTGTGGATCATGTTGACCTGTCCGCGTGGCTCTGGGAATACTTCGACTGGTACATACTCGTCTTTTTCCATTGGTTCGTACGGTTTTGGTACATACGGTTCTGGCGGATGGCCGTAGGGCCTTGCCCACTTTTCCATCATGTGCACTCTTGATATAGCTTCGGCTCTAAGATCATCACAGAACTGCCGAATCTCTAGGAAATGTCGACAGTTCCTCAACAAGTGACTGGACTTCTCCCGACCATCCTTTGGATCAATGTAGGAGTGGAGGTAACATGGTGCCTCGTGTTACTCCGTAGCCAAAAGGTATGGAGAACGAGTGCGGCCCCTGATTGATGATGTGTCGTGGCATCCCTGCTCGAACTGTCGAAGATGAACTGCTGTTCTGCCTTCCTCCTCACGGTGTGAGCCCTTTCGTCTTTTTCTCTGTCCTGTTATGATGTCGAAACCTCCTCGGTTGCTCTCTTGTATGCCCCTGGGCAGAACTTTTAGGGCTGCTGTTTGAGGAACGTCTTCCGAAGCCGCGACCTTCGGGTCAGATGCGCTGTCCGTAGGGAGGCGAAGAAAACCTCCAGAGTCGACGATGAAGCGGACACCGCAGAAAGTGGCGTCCATATTGCGGGACGATCTCGCATGGGTGATACGTCTCCAACGTATCGATAATTTCTTGTGTTCCATGCCACATTATTGATGTTATCTACATGTTTTATGCACACTTTATGTCATATTCGTGCATTTTCTGGAACTAACCTATTAACAAGATGCCGAAGTGCCAATTCGTTGTTTTCTCGCTGTTTTTGGTTTCAGAAATCCTAGTAAAGAAATATTCTCGGAATTGGACGAAATAAAAGCCCGGAGGCCTATTTTCTCACGAAGCTTCCGGAAGACCGAAGACGAGACGAAGAGGGGCCACGGGGTGGCCAAACCCTAGGGCAGCGCGGCCCCACCCCCGGCCGCGCCGGCCTATGGTGTGGGCCCCCGTGCCGCCTCTCGACTTGCCCTTCCGCCTACTTAAAGCCTCCGTGACGAAACCCCCGATACCGAGAGCCACGATACGGAAAACCTTACCGAGACGCCGTCGCCGCCGATCCCATCTCGGGGGATCCTGGAGATCGCCTCCGGCACCCTGCCGGAGAGGGAATCATCTCCCGGAGGACTCTACACTGCCATGGTCGCCTCCGGAGTGATGAGTGAGTAGTCTACCCCTGGACTATGGGTCCATAGCAGTAGCTAGATGGTTGTCTTCTCCCCATTGTGCTATCATTGTCGGATCTTGTGAGCTGCCTATCATGATCAAGATCATCTATATGTAATTCTATATGTTGCGTTTGTTGGGATCCGATGAATAGAGAATACTTGTTATGTTGATTATCAAAGTTATGCTTATGTGTTGTTTATGATCTTGCATGCTCTCCGTTTCTAGTAGAGGCTCTGGCCAAGTTTTTACTTTTAACTCCAAGAGGGAGTACTTATGCTCGATAGTGGGTTCATGCCTGCATTGACACCTGGGACAGTGACAGAAAGTTCTAAGGTTGTGTTGTATTGTTGCCACTAGGGATAAAACATTGATGCTATGTCTAAGGATGTAGTTGTTGATTACATTACGCACCATACTTAATGCAATTGTCTGTTGCTTTGCAACTTAATACTGGAGGGGGTTCGGATGATAACTCTGAAGGTGGACTTTTTAGGCATAGATGCGGTTGGATGGCGGTCTATGTACTTTGTCGTAATGCCCAATTAAATCTCACTATACTCATCATGATATGTATGTGCATGGTCATGCTCTCTTTATTTGTCAATTGCCCAAGCTGTAATTTGTTCACCCAACATGCTTGTTCGTCTTATGGGAGAGACACCTCTAGTGAACTGTGGACCCCGGTCCAATTCTCTTTACTGAAATACAATCTACTGCAATACTTGTTTTTACTGTTTTCTCTGCAAACAATCATCTTCCACACAATACGGTTAATCCTTTCTTACAGCAAGCCGGTGAGATTGACAACCTCACTGTTTCGTTGGGGCAAAGTAGCTTGGTTGTGTTGTGCAGGTTCCACGTTGGCGCCGGAATCTCTGGTGTTGCGCCGCACTACATCCCGCCGCCATCAACCTTCAACGTGCTTCTTGGCTCCTCCTGGTTCGATAAACCTTGGTTTCTTTCGAGGAAAACTTGCTGCTGTGCGCATCATACCTTCCTCTTGGGGTTGCCCAACGAACGTGTGAAATACACGCCATCAAGCTCTTTTTCTGGCGCCGTTGCCGGGGAGATCAAGACACGCTGCAAGGACTAAATTTTTCTTCGCGGAATTTATTGGATTCAGCTGCTGGAGGTACCTTTATGTCCATCACTCTTGGTGAAGCAACAAAGCTTCTTGATAATATGATGATCAACTACTCTGAATGGCACACGGAAAGAGCTCCACAAGGTAAGAAGGTAAATTCTGTTGAGGAATCCTCTTCCTTGAATGATAAGATTGATGCTATTATGTCTATGCTTGTGAACGGTAGGGCTAATGTTAATTCTAATAATGTTCCGTTAGCGTCATTAGTTGCTCAAAAAGAATATGTTGATGTGAATTTCATTAAAAATAACAATCACAATGATTCTAGGCCATACTACGCTAATGGTAACTCTTATGGTAGATATGCTTCACCTAATGAAGAAAAGATGTTAGAAATTGAAAGATCCACCAAGAGTTTTATGCAATCACAATATGAGCAAAATAAATTGTTTACTAAAATTATGAATGAGCAATCTACCTTGTTGAAGAATATAGGAAATCAACTTGAAAATCTGAATAGGGAAATCTCGGGGTTACAAACTAAACTTGCTAGTGCTGAAACCCGAATCTCATACATGTCTGCATCACAATCTTCTTTAATTAATAAAATGGCTGCTAAACCTGAGGATTTAGATGATAAAATTACTACTACAGCAAATGCCATTCAAGTTAGAATTAATGAGAATATAAAATTAATGGCTGAACTGCGTGCTAGGTGGGATAGAGAAGAAATGAAAAACTAGCTAAAGAGAGGAATATAGCTAAAGTTTGGACTATTACCACCACTAGTAATGCTAATGCTACACATGTTGCTGCACCTCCTACTCATACTAATAAAAGAATTGGTGTTAGCAATGTTTCCACTTCTAATGCAAAGCGCGAAAAGCTGCTCGAAACCGCTAAAACTGCTGAAACTGCTCGTGATAAAGCTGCTGAAATTTTTTCCAACATTGGGGATGATGATCCCATTGCTTTAGATTATAATGGTTTGAATTTTGATGATTGCCACATCTCTGAAGTTATAAATTTCTTGCAAAAACTTGCTAAAAGTCCTAATGCTAGTGCTATAAATTTGGCTTTCACGCATCATATTACAAATGCTCTCATAAAAGCTAGAGAAGAGAAACTAGAGCGCGAAGCCTCTATTCCTAAAAAGCAAGAAGATGGTTGGGAGCCCATCATTAAGATGAAGGTTAAAGATTTTGATTGTAATGCTTTATGTGATCTTGGTGCAAGTATTTCTGTTATGCCGAAGAAAATTTATAATATGCTTGACTTGCCACCACTGAAAAATTGTTATTTGGATGTTAATCTTGCTGATCATTCTACAAAGAAACCTTTGGGTAAAGTTGATAATGTTCGCATTACCGTTAACAATAATCTTGTTCCCGTTGATTTTGTTGTCTTGGATATTGAATGCAATGCATCTTGTCCAATTATATTGGGAAGACCTTTTCTTCGAACTGTTGGTGCTATTATTGATATGAGGGAAGGAAATATAAAATATCAATTTCCTCTCAAGAAAGGTATGGAACACTTCCCTAGAAAGAGAATGAAGTTACCTTATGATTCTATTATTAGAACAAATTATGATGTTGATGCTTCATCTCTCGATGTTACTTGATACACACTTTCTGCGCCTAGCTGAAAGGCGTTAAAGAAAAGCGCTTATGGGAGACAACCCATGTTTTTACCTACAGTACTTTGTTTTTATTTTGTGTCTTGGAAGTTGTTTACTACTGTAGCAACCTCTCCTTATCTTAGTTTTGAGTTTTGTTGTGCCAAGTTAAGCCGTTGATAGAAAAGTAAGTACTAGATTTGGATTACTGCGCAGTTCCAGATTTCTTTGCTGTCACGAATCTGAGCCCACTGCCCTGCAGGAAGCTCAGCAAATTATGCCAATTTACGTGCATGATCCTCAGATATGTACGCAACTTTCATTCAATTTGAGCATTTTCATTTGAGCAAGTCTGGTGCCATTTTAAAATTCGTCAATACGAACTGTTCTGTTTTGACAGATTCTGCCTTTTATTTCGCATTGCCTCTTTCGCTATGTTGGATGAATTTCTTTGATCCACTAATGTCCAGTAGCATTATGCAATGTCCAGAAGTGTTAAGAATGATTGTGTCACCTCTGAATATGTCAATTTATATTATGCACTAACCCTCTAATGAGTTGTTTCGAGTTTGGTGTGGAGGAAGTTTTCAAGGATCAAGAGAGGAGTATGATGCAACATGATCAAGGAGAGTGAAAGCTCTAAGCTTGGGGATGCACCCGGTGGTTCACCCCTGCATATATCAAGAAGACTCAAGCGTCTAAGCTTGGGGATGCCCAAGGCATCCCCTTCTTCATCAACAAATTATCGGGTTCCTCCCCTGAAACTACATTTTTATTCGGCCACATCTTATGTGCTTTTTCTTGGAGCGTCGGTTTGTTTTTTGTTTTTGTTTTGTTTGAATAAAATGGATCCTAGCATTCACTTTATGGGAGAGATACACGCTCCGCTGTAGCATATGGACAAATATGTCCTTGGTTTCTACTCATAGTATTCATGGCGAAGTTTCTCCTTCGTTAAATTGTTATATGGTTGGAATTGGAAAATGATACATGTAGTAATTGCTATAAATGTCTTGGGTAATGTGATACTTGGCAATTGTTGTGCTCATGTTTAAGCTCTTGCATCATATGCTTTGCACCCATTTATGAAGAAATACATAGAGCATGCTAAAATTTGGTTTGCATATTTGGTTTCTCTAAGGTCTAGATAATTTCTAGTGTTGAGTTTGAACAACAAGGAAGACGGTGTAGAGTCTTATAATGCTTTCAATATGTCTTTTATGTGAGTTTTGCTGCACCGGTTCATCCTTGTGTTTGTTTCAAATAAGCCTTGCTAGCCTAAACCTTGTATCGAGAGGGGATACTTCTCATGCATCCAAAATACTTGAGCCAACCACTATGCCATTTGTGTCCACCATACCTACCTATACTACATGGTATTTTCCCGCCATTCCAAAGTAAATTGCTTGAGTGCTACCTTTAAAACTCCATCATTCACCTTTGCAATATATAGCTCATGGGACAAATAGCTTAAAAACTATTGTGGTATTGAATATGTAATTATGCACTTTATCTCTTATTAAGTTGCTTGTTGTGCGATAACCATGTTTATCGGGAACGCCATCAACTCATTGTTGAATTTCATGTGAGTTGCTATGCATGTTCGTCTTGTCCGAAGTAAGGGCGATCTACACTGAGTTGAATGGTTTGAGCATGCATATTGTGAGAGAAGAACACTTGGGCCGCTAACTAAAGCCATGATTCATGGTGGAAGTTTCAGTTTTGGACAAATATCCTCAAATCTCTAATGAGAAAAGAATTAATTGTTGTCAAATGCTTAAAGCATTAAAAGAGGAGTCCATTATCTGTTGTCTATGTTGTCCCGGTATGGATGTCTAAGTTGAGAATAATCAAAAGCGAGAAATCCAAATGCGAGCTTTCTCCTTAGACCTTTGTACGAGCGGCATAGAGGTACCCCTTTGTGAAACTTGGTTAAAGCATATGTCTTGCGGTGATAATCCCGGTAGTCCAAGCTAATTAGGACAAGGTGCGAGCACTATTAGTACACTATGCATGAGGCTTGCAACTTATAAGATATAATTTACATGATGCATATGCTTTATTACTACCGTTGACAAAATTGTTTCATGTTTTCAAAATCAAAGCTCTAGCACAAATATAGCAATCGATGCTTTTCCTCTATGAGGACCATTCTTTTACTTTCAATGTTGAGTCAGTTCACCTATTTCTCTCCACCTCAAGAAGCAAACACTTGTGTGAGCTGTGCATTGATTCTTACATACTTGCTTATTGCACTTATTATATTACTCTATGTTGACAATATCCATGAGATATACATGTTACAAGTTGAAAGCAACCGCTGAAACTTAATCTTCTTTTGTGTTGCTTCAATACCTTTACTTTGAATTATTGCTTTATGAGTTAACTCTTATGCAAGACTTATTGATGCTTGTCTTGAAGTGCTATTCATGAAAAGTCTTTGCTTTATGATTCACTTGTTTACTCATGTCATACACATTGTTTTGATCGCTGCATTCTCTACATATGCTTTACAAATAGTATGATCAAGTTTATGATGGCATGTCACTCCGAAATTATCTTTGTTATCGTTTTACACCGCTCGGGACGCAGCGAGAACTAAGCTTAGGGATGCTGATACGTCTCCAACGTATCGATAATTTCTTGTGTTCCATGCCACATTATTGATGTTATCTACATGTTTTATGCACACTTTATGTCATATTCGTGCATTTTCCGGAACTAACCTATTAACAAGATGCCGAAGTGCCGATTGCTTGTTTTTTTGCTGTTTTTGGTTTCAGAAATCCTAGTAAAGAAATATTCTCGGAATTGGACGAAATAAAAGCCCAGAGGCCTATTTTCTCACGAAGCTTCCAGAAGACCGAAGACGAGACGAAGAGGGGCCACGGGGTGGCCAAACCCTAGGGCGGCGTGGCCCCACCCTGGCCGCGCCGGCCTATGGTGTGGGCCCCCGTGCCGCCTCTCGACTTGCCCTTCCGCCTACTTAAAGCCTCCGTGACGAAACCCCCAGTACCGAGAGCCACGATACGGAAAACCCTTGCGAGACGCCATCGCCGCCGATCCCATCTCGGGGGATCCTGGAGATCGCCTCCGGCACCCTGCCGGAGAGGGGAATCATCGTCCGGAGGACTCTACACCGCCATGGTCGCCTCCGGAGTGATGAGTGAGTAGTCTACCCCTGGACTATGGGTCCATAGCAGTAGCTAGATGGTTGTCTTCTCCCCATTGTGCTATCATTGTCGGATCTTGTGAGCTGCCTATCATGATCAAGATCATCTATATGTAATTCTATATGTTGCGTTTGTTGGGATCCGATGAATAGAGAATACTTGTTATGTTGATTATCAAAGTTATGCTTATGTGTTGTTTATGATCTTGCATGCTCTCCGTTTCTAGTAGAGGCTCTGGCCAAGTTTTTACTTTTAACTCCAAGAGGGAGTACTTATGCTCGATAGTGGGTTCATGCCCGCATTGACACTGGGACGATGGATGAAAGTTCTAAGGTTGTGTTGTGCTGTTGCCACTAGGGATAAAACATTGATGCTATGTCTAAGGATGTAGTTGTTGATTACATTACGCACCATACTTAATGCAATTGTCTGTTGCTTTGCAACTTAATACTGGAGGGGTTCGGATGATAACTCGAAGGTGGACTTTTTAGGCATAGATGCGGTTGGATGGCGGTCTATGTACTTTGTCGTAATGCCCAATTAAATCTCACTATACTCATCATGATATGTATGTGCATGGTCATGCTCTCTTTATTTGTCAATTGCCCAACTGTAATTTGTTCACCCAACATGCTTGTTCGTCTTATGGGAGAGACACCTCTAGTGAACTGTGGACCCCGGTCCAATTCTCTTTACTTGAAATACAATCTATCTGCAATACTTGTTTTTACTCGTTTTCTCTGCAAACAATCATCTTCCACACAATACGGTTAATCCTTTGTTACAGCAAGCCGGTGAGATTGACAACCTCACTGTTTCGTTGGGGCAAAGTAGCTTGGTTGTGTTGTGCAGGTTCCACGTTGGCGCCGGAATCTCTGGTGTTGCGCCGCACTACATCCCGCCGCCATCAACCTTCAACGTGCTTCTTGGCTCCTCCTGGTTCGATAAACCTTGGTTTCTTTCTGAGGGAAAACTTGCTGCTGTGCGCATCATACCTTCCTCTTGGGGTTGCCCAACGAACGTGTGAAATACACGCCATCAATGGGTCGGGTGAAGTATTTCGCGGTGCGGCGCGAACTCGAAGGTCCCGCAGCGGGTCGAGTCTCTTGGCTCTGCTGGTGTCGGTGATTCGAGCAAGAACGCCGCGGACGTGACTGGTACTGCCGATGACCTGCCTTGTGCCGACAGGGTTCCCACAGACGGTGCCAATTGTCGAGGGTGCTCCTCGGCAATGCCCTCCGATAGGGGCTTAGGGTTGGTGGAATCCCGCGAGCCGACACGAGACATCGGTTCACGGACAAGCGGGGAGAGCGATTTACCTGGGTTCGGGGCCCTCGATGAGGTAAAACCCTTACGTCCTGCCTGTCTGTTCTTGATTATGATGATAACGGGTTACAATGGGGTGCCGAATAGTTCGGCTGTGATCTCGTCGAGATGGCTAACCGCTAGGGTAACCTAGCTTTAAGCTTTTGTTGGCTAAGATCACTAAGATTGATTGTGTCCCTCGACAGCCCCTCTCCTGGCCTTTATATAGGAGGCCAGGTCTCAAGAGGCCTAATCGAGTACGACTAGGTTTACAGTAGATCTATCTCTATACTTTCCTTGTTCGGCTCCTCCCGTATCTTGTACTCCAAGGTATCTTCCATTGCATCATCCTAGCGGCCCACCTTGCCACCGACTGTCTTCATGGGCCTCCAACTAGGAAATATAGGGTAGGGCAACATTGGTTACCCGAAGGGTAATGCCCACGTCAGTTTTATTTATAATTCAGAAAATGTTGTATTTTATATCAAATTGTTCAGAAAAGTGAACCCTACATGTTTATGAGCATCTCATACATCATTACAACCTTTAAACTTGCAAATGTAGTGCAACCCTAATCGAACCCTCTCATATGGCGGTGTCCGATGTCGGAACCCCCTTTAATCCGATGTTGCACCTAGGGTTTACCAAGTTCTATTAACCTGACATGTCATTCATATTGTATGCGGATTGCATTATGCCATGTTGTGAATGTTTGTTTCCCTTTCCGGTATTTGGTTCTTCGCGATAGGATCTGAGCCGGAGTCCGACGTCAACGCCACCGAAGAACAGTACTCATCCGCTGAGGGTCAAGGCAAGCCCTAACCTGGTTCATCTATGATTTCGAAATGCTTTTATCTGTGGTTCCTACATATCGCATACGATTCAACTGTATTTTATCGATAGATAGAGTTACCCTATTTGTTGGATGCCCGACCTTTGTAGCCTCGATACCTTGATCCACTGCTCCTAGAATACCTAGGTTTGGCATGTGTGTGTCGCGAGAGCCTTTATCTCTTTATGCTTAGCCATGCTTAGTTTGTTACGCTACTACTCCGGTCTTCGGACTGGAGCCTTACAATGAAATGAATCTAGCATGACAGGTTGATATGGTAAGTGTAGAGATGTTGATAAACATGACTAAAGGCTCAGACAAGAGGCCACATTGGGATGTGGTGGGTTGTTTCGTTTCTGCCGACCCTAGGAACCGAGTTCTTGCCTCTTGAACCAAGACTGAGCGTACAACCACACGAGGCCCTATTATGGTACCCTCTCGACTCACTAACTTGCCTAGTCGATTCCATGAGTCACATAGTTTGCGTGTTACCTGGTCATATGCATTGCATTTCGCTTGGGGGTAAAGGTACATAACAGGCAGGTAAACGTGGTCGTGGTGGCTGGGGGTTGCGGCCTCTAGGGAAACCCACCTCGGCTCACATCGTTAAGGACCGACTTCGGGACTTGACCCGTTACGGCGGAACAATCCTTAGCGCGTGACTCGTGGTCTAGGCGACATCAAGGTAAAGGTCGTGGTCGACCACCCTCTGCCGGCTCTCCAAGGAAGAGAGTTCAAACGTTGGCATTAAGAGTCGTTTGGCGCGTGTGGGTAAAGTTGTGCACCCCTGCAGGGTTATGAATCTTTTCGAAAAGTTGTGTCCACGGTTACGGACGACTTGGGAATGGATTCTGTGATCATAGATAACTTGAACCTAATCGTAAAACTTGGCAACCAATGTGTGTTTACGGATACCTTCTCCGGGTGTTGAGGGGGTGATCCGAGGATAGTGGTTTGAGATGATGAAGATTGGTGGATACAATATGATGATCAATAGAGATACAGATGTCGTTCTCTTATCCCCTTTTAAAGATTCTCAGTAGTCGAACTTCTCCTCTCTCTTATCTTACAAAGGAAAATTGGCTTTACGCAAAAGAAGATCTACAGAAAGCCCGCATACCCGCTTTGCTAAAATGTTGTACTAAGTCCTCAGCTTTGCATGCTTTTGTTTCAGGTGAAGTTGCTGCAGCCGAAGGTGGTTTCTACGTTAACATCGATGGTTAGTTTGGGGTTCCCAGGCAGCAGCCTGCGACTTATGGACTAGGACATCGCTTTATGTTATGGCTTCTTAAGCCCTTTGCTATCTTGTTATTTAGAATAACATAATTTGCTTCCGTTGCTTGTTGAATGTGGGTCAGTGACCTCTACTTGTAATAATTTGGATCTTACTCTGCTAAGAGTTGTAATATATCCTTTTGAGTCGTATAGTCACTGTTGTGTTACTGATTCCCTCACTATAGTCTCTCGAGCTCGAGGTTAGGCTTATGTCAGACGAAGATCTGGTATTTGTCTAACCCTGATCCCGGGGGTGCCACAGGTTTTGGTATCAGAGCAAGACTGCCTGTAGGAAACCCTTGTTCACTGGTCGATGTTGAGTCTAGTGGTCGCGAAAACTATTTGAAAGCTAAAGATTATTTGCAAAACTCTGAATATGATTCTTTTCACTCCTTACCTGGTGTCACTCTAATGCTGAGTCATCTTACCTGGTTTGGATTGGAAAAAGGTTTCTCTTCTTTCCTATCAATTCAAATATGTAGGATACACTGGTTTGGGTTATTTTTCTCCAGTACTCCGTAACTGGTTGCTTGTCTCAGAGTTTCCAGTATGCCTCAGTTCATCTGAAGCATTGTCCCCTTTATTCTTGCTTCGGGTGCTTAGCATCCAATTGTTTGTCTTTATGCGACATGGTGATGGTATGTCATCTTTGCATTCCATCTTTATGGTTTGTGAGTCGGTTAGTAGTGTGTACATTTTGTATGCTTGTATAACTACTATGATCGATACGATGGTATATCCTCATATCACATGTCATGTCTTCTCAGCATGCTCATTGCATTCGGTACATGCTATCCGTCTGTTGAATCCTTCCGGTGAAACTGTGTCTCATGTTTTTTGTTTTCTCCTCAGGATGTCAGGTGGTACTAGAAGTGGTGTTGGCCGTGGTCGTGGCCATGGAAATAACCGTGGAGATGGCCACGAGGAGAATGCTGACCTTCCTCCTCCTTCTATGGTCCAACTTATGGCCATGTATGAAGCCAATCGTGCAGACAACATAAGGCTCCTTGAGAGGATTGAGCGGAACACAGCTCAGCGTCATGAGGAACAAGTGGGGATCCGAAGCTTCATCCGCCTTACCGCACCAGTGTTCAGTTATTCCACTTAGCCACTTGATGCTGACTACTAGCTCCGCACCATCGAGCGCAAGCTTGAGGTTGCACACGCTGCTCAAGGAGATTGGGTGAACTTTGCCACCTACCATCTTGAAGGAGCTGCTGGTTCATGGTGGGAAAACTTCCTGTTGATGCAGCCTGCCAGTCATGTCGTAACTTGGCCAGAGTTCAAAGCTGCTTTTCGTGCATATCATATCATATCCCTCTTCATCAACAAAGCATCAGGTCATCTTTCTATACACTATATTTTTATTGCTTCATATGCTATGTGTTGTTCTTGAAGCGTCTTTATTTTTGTTTTTAGTTTTGTTTTCTGTAGCATATGGTTGGATCCCAGCATATTTATTTTGGAGGATGACACACTCTGTTTTAATTGCATAGAACACTCTAGTTTTCGCTCTTACTGTTCTGCGAGTATTCTAGTTTGCTAGCACTGCGTTTAGCTCTTGGTTTTCCACTCGTATTTTGTTCAGAGCTTGTTAGTTTTGTTTATTTATGTATATTAGATCTCTAGTCTTTATTTCTTATTATCTATGATAGTTGTTTCAACTAAATTGATTGGTGTTGGAGAGGAGTAAAATGTTTCATGCTTATAGTGATGCAAAAGGAAACTTATAGGATGTTATTGTTATCATATGCTTAGTAGTTAGTGTTGTAGCATGAATTGTCTCAATTATCTGAGAGTTCTTAATGTGCCATCACTGGTAGAAAAACGCTCATCTATACCGGTTCCAGAGGGGCATTCGTACCGGTTGCTCAACCGGTATAAATTATCCGGCACTAAAGGCCCCCCCCCCCTTTCGTACCGGTTGCTTACGAACCGGTATAAAAGGGTCCTCCACGTGGGCCACCAGGAGAGCTCAGGGCCAAGGAGCTTTGGTACCGGGTGGTAATACGAACCGGTACCAAAGGTTCCCACCCGCGGCAGGGAATTTGCCCGAATCTCGCCACGGCGGAAGAATTGAAGTTTTAGGGTTTTGGAGGGTTTAGGGATATCGCGGTTTGTTTCATATCGCGTCGATGCACCAGAAACGCCTTTGGGTTTAGGTAGTACATGAAGATCAAGATGATGCATAGCAAGTTGGTGCATACAATATAACACACATGTAATTGCATAAGATCGCAAATTAAGAAGCACTATGCATAAAGATCGATCTTCATGCATAGTGGTACTCTCCGAGGCGTACTCTATATATGTCTATTACATGTAGCATAGTGGTACTCTTCGATTCAACTATATATGTAACATGTACATCTTCATTCATAGTGGAACTCTGCGAATGGTGGTATGACGTCCCGAAGGAAGAATCCCGCCAATTCCTCGCCTATTGCTATGAAGCGGTCATCGATTGAGAGCTTGTTCCGCTTTCTTGACAACTATAAAAGAATAAGATACAAATGAATACATGAGCTATGTGTGTGTGTGTATATATATATTCAAACCACAATGAAACAACTATTACTGAAACTCGAGCACAACTTATGATAAGAAAACAAATTTGTGAATACTGTTTTCGTACCTCTTTATTTCTTTGATTATTCATTCTCTCGCTGACAATTCCGTGGATGTACTCGCAAACGTAGAATCCACGAGAGATCAGTCCCTTGTGGTTGTTGCGGGCATTTCTTTACAAGAATATAATTCAATCAAACAATAGTCAAGTATGATAATTAAAGGTGTGTGGACCTAGGTAGTACTACTTACTTTGGCCTTCCATCGCAGCTTCGGTGGCCATTCATGGGACTTATCTTCCTTGATGAAAGTTTCCCATACGCTGCCCGACAAAAGAAAATGCATAAAAGAGTTATCAATTAGTTCATAGCAGGAAATTAACGAAACAAACCGATAAGAATTAAAATTACCTTTTGAGCATTAAATAACAAGACAAGTATAGTTCCGATTTTTTGCTTAGTGAGTCAAAGACTTCAACTTCTCCGATTTGCATATTGATGACGAGAAGAATAAAGTGAAACCTACGCATGTTTAAATATGTAGTGTCATATATATAAGTCATTAGTTAAAATTTTGACATACGGTGAGCAAAATATAATGTGTTATAAGACAGTAAGACTCACTCGAAGTTGTAAGGCCAAATTATTAGCCTTTTGTCATCTTGTCGCTTCAAAAACCTTAGCAAAATCTCCGGTGTATCCTTGTTATAGACAGGATCTTCTATGGTTTTAACATGCATTGTGTGCGGGTCAATGAACCCAATGTCCGTGATTTCGTCCCTTTTGCATTCGAGCATCTTCGATCTGCATAATATAGCGCACAAAGGATTATAATCTGCAGACAAATGAACGAGCTGAGCTAAAGACTTCTCAAATTAAATAAATCACTTACGGACAATAGGAACCGATGATAGATTTGTCGAGAGCCCGGAGATTGTATAACTGGAAAAGCTCGTTGAAGTCAACGTTCACACAGTATTCCTGGAAGTAGTGCTCTTCACTAACTCGCACCATGATAGTCTCGATCCCTTCCTTTGAGGCATTAAGGTACCACGAATGCAAGTTACGCATACATGTTGGTAGCTTCCTAAGATTCTGGACCAAATCTTTCCCTTGAACAAATTGATATGCTCCCGTCAAACACCTTGAGAGGGGCAACCGATTGAACGGGTTGTTGTCCGAGCTGGTAGACTTGGTGTATCCCTTTTATCTCCCTGATACCCGATTGAATGGGTTTTGTCGCCTCGATCATCTTGTCATACGACCTTTTAATAGAACGCCTATAGTCAGATGGCGGCGATGGTACAGGGTCATATAGATTCTCAACGGTACGCACAACTTTCACCGGATCTAGTGTCTTCTCGAAAGGTATCTCTGGCACTTTCGGTGCAAAAAAATTTCACCTCGGCCCGAACGGCTTCCTGGTTTTCCTCGGGAGTTTTTTCCCAAGGTAACTTCTCAATGGGCGGCGGTGCTTTCTCCTTTCTAGCTTTCTTCCTAGGCGGCGTACCGTTCCGCTTAACGGACGCGGTCTTACGCGGAGGATCTCGAGGTGGTGGACTCACACTGGGGTCCCTCTCAGGTAGGTGTGGACTTTGCTTGCTCACGAGGATCGCCACCGGGACTGCCACCGGGAGGAGTCGATGGCATTTGCTTCTCATGTGTAGGAGTCGGTGGCCTTTGCAAAAGGACGACGTACTTCTTCGGCCATAGGGCGAAACCGTGCTTGACATCGGCCGAGTGTCCTCTCATCTTCACCTCTAGGAATATCAAGCTCCATCTGTTTCAAAACCCGGAACAACTTCATCCACCCCGACACGAACACAGCCAGAGTGGAATGGGCATATGATGGTGCATTGCTCCATCTTCACTTGGGTACACATAGCCGACCTCCACCTTAACGGACGCGGTCCTGAATAACATATGTAGCTCGCAATCTGTCTTCTCCGTGACATAATCCACGGGGTAGCTTCCTCCACACCCTTCAAGATGCGAGGAACCGACACTGCTTCTTCGCTGAGATGGGGCAGCATCGCCATGTGGATCCTGTAGAAACACGGCTGATCAGGTGCCCTCTGATTTCTCTCAAGAGCCTCCACCCTAGTTAACAATTCCGTTACAATGTCCGCGTCCTTCTTCTTCTTTCGCGAACAGCTTCTATAAGTGCCAGCGCTGTCCAGCCACGCTTCCTTCATGGTGAGACCTGGGCGAGCTCGTACCCGTCCAACGTGTTCAGGGTTCCCCAGAGCGAGTGTCAGCTCGTCATTCTCTCGATCGGGAATGTACTCTCCCTTTCTGACCTTTTTAATTGCATCTACAAGCTTTGGTACAATTGACTCAATTTTTTCCTTCCATTTTCCCTTCGCAACGATCAGCCCTGTCTTTGGGTCCAACCCTGCCCCATGAGCGAACAACCAGAACTTGGACTGTTCGGGCCAGTCCCATGTCTATGGAGTGATTCCATCATTCATCAGTTTATTCTCAAACGATGTCCACTTCGGAATGGCACTCTTGTAGCCACCTGACCCCAAATGATGCGAAAGTTTCTTCTTTGAAGCATTTTCGGTATTTTTCTTCGATCGGGACACAAAAGTAGACGATTGCTTATACTCCTTAAATGCGGGCCAGTGAGCTTTTATCTTCACTAGATTATCATCGAATAGTGGATCTTCATTCTTATATTTGTCCCATAAATTTTTCTTCCAGGTCTGGAATTGTATGGCCATCTTCTTCAATGTCCATTCCTTGACTTTTTTCTTCTGGCCTTCCGTCATGTCTTCCGGTAGGCTGAACTTTGTCAGTAGCGTGTCCCAAAGAAAAAATTTCATCGTCTCGTTGACATAACTAGCACCACTCTCCGCGTTCTTCGGCTTATGCCACTCTTGAATGCTGATCGGTACATGGTCCCTAACAAGAACTTCGGCTTGACTTGTAAATTTGCGGCAAAACTCTTTGGGATGCTCTGGTTCACCATTAGCCTTGAATGCCGTGAGGGCTAACCTGCCCTCGCACTTTTGCACCCGCGTCGGGCCTCGTTTTGATCTAACAGACTTGCTCGATGATCCAGAAGGCTAAAAGAAAAAATTATTCGTTAATAAGTGCAATACAAATAAATGAATGCATCTAGGGATGAACATATAGACTAATTGATACATAGATATACACCTCGCCGGAGTTTGTGATGGACACTTCGTTGTCTTTTCTAACTTGTTCAGACTCAAGTCCCTCGCCGAAATCATTCAGAAAGTCTTGGAACTCGTTGTCATCTCCATCGGGTTCCGGACCACGGGCACTCTCATAGATCAATTTCTGCACCGCTTCTTCCCCCTCCTCATCTCGGACGAAGGTGCCGTCCTCCATACCTCAATGTCACTGCAAAATTAAGAAAGCAATTGTATTTCATTCATCCAATGAGTCATTTAGCTAGCAATTCATTATTTGAAATACATAAGTTGTGAAAAGTTAATAGCATAATCCTGTGAAATACAAACACATATGCCCTCCTTTTGAAATGAATATGCCAAACAAAAACACAAGCAAGCATTTGTTGAAAGCTATAAAACAGTAACAACGATACAGAGCCCCCCATCCAAGTAGGGCGGTGGCATCGGCGGCGGTGGCATCGGCACATTTCAATAGCTTTTCTAGGAAGGTGGCCTCGGCCGCGGGCTCGGCGTCGGCGTGGCCGTCATGGCCGTGGCGGCGGACCCTGAGCGCGCAGCACGACTACCGCGACGCGCTCTCCAAGTGCATCCTTGATACGTCCAATTTGCATCACTATTTTATATCATAATTTGCTGTTATTCATTGATATATTTCATATTGGGACACAATACTTATGTTATTTCATCTATTTTGCATGTTTCATGATTATTTGGAGATCAAGCACCGGAGCCAGGATTCTGCTGGAAAAAGCACCGTCGGGATGCAATATTTCGGAAGATCAACTGTGGAAGGAAGTTTTACGGAAACTCCTATTTTTCCGGATGACGGAGGAAGCCGGAAGGGGGAGCCGAGTCGGAGCCATGGTGGGCCCACACCATAGGGTGGCGCGGCCCATGGCCTGGCCGCGCCACCATGTGGTGTGGGGCCCCCTCGGCCTCTTTCGCCTCCTTTTCTTCGCGAAACCCTTCGTCCCGAAGACCTAAGCCACAGAGGAATCCTCACGAAGGGTTACGGCCGCCTCGCGGGGCGGAGAACACCAGAGAGAAAAGAGCTCTCCGGCGGGCAGGAATCCGCCGGGGAAATTCCCTCCCGGAGGGGGAAATCGACGCCATCGTCACCGCCATCGAGCTGGACATCATCTCCATCACCATCACCATCATCACCGCCATCTCCTCCGCAGCACCTCGTCACCGCTGTAGCAATTTGGGTTTGATCTTGACTGTTTGATAGGGGAAACTCTCCCGGTACTGATTTCTACTTGTTGTTTATGCTATTGAGTGAAACCATTGAACCAAGGTCTATGTTCAGATTGTTATTCATCATCATATCACCTCTGATCATGTTCCATATGATGTCTCGTGAGTAGTTCGTTTAGTTCTTGAGGACATGGGTGAAGTCTAAATGTTAGTAGTGAACTACGGTTGAGTAATATTCAATGTTATGATATTTAAGTTGTGGTGTTATTCTTCTAGTGGTGTCGTGTGAACGTCGACTACACGACACTTCACCATTTATGGGCCTAGGGAATGCATCTTGTACTCGTTTGCAAATTGCGGGGTTGCCGGAGTGACGAAACCTAAACCCCCGTTGGTATATCGATGCGGGAGGGATCGCGAGGATCTCGGAGTTTAAGGCTGTGGTTAGATTTATCTTAATTACTTTCTTGTAGTTGCGGATGCTTGCAAGGGGTATAATCACAAGTATGTATTAGTCCTAGGAAGGGCGGTACATTAGCACAGGTTCACCCACACAACACTTATCAAAACAATGAAGATTAATCGATCGTATGTAGCGAAAGCACAAGACTAAAATCCCGTGTGTCCTCGAGAACGTTTGGTCATTATAAGTAAACAAACCGGCTTGTCCTTTGTGCTAAAAAGGATTGGGCCACTCGCTGCAATTATTTCTCTCGCATTTTACTTAATTGTACTTTATTTATCTGTTACATCAAAACCGCCCGAATATTTGTCTGTGAGCATTTACAGTGAAACCTTCATCGAAACTGCTTGTCAACACCTTCTGCTCCTCGTTGGGATCGACATTCTTACTTATCGAAGATACTACGATACACCCCCTATACTTGTGGGTCATCAAGACTATTTTCACGGCGCCGTTGCCGGGGAGTGAAGCGCTATTGGTAAGTGGAATTGGTAAGGAAAACCTTTACTGTTCGTGCTGATTTTATTTCTGCCTGCTGCTATAAGTCATTATGGAGAGATCTTCTCTTCAATTTCTATTTGGGAAATCTACTACTACTACAACGGTAGTGGATGAGGCGCCAGGTGAGGAAGTAATACCATATAAAATACCTACGAAAATTATTGAACATGTTATGGATAACCGCTATGAAGGGGATGGAACTGTCCATCCTGGTGATCATTTACTGTTTTTGCATGAATTATGCGGGTTATTCAAATGTGCAGGTATTGCTATGAATGAAGTTAGGAAGAAGCTATTCTCTATATCGTTTGTACGGTAAAGCGGCGCATTGGTATAAATTGCTGAAGAATGGTGATTCTCTTGATTGGGAGGACATTGTGCCTTTATTTTATTCCAAATTTTATCCTCCAAGTGAAATTCACAAAGATCGGAACCGCATATATAATTTCTGGCCTCATGATGGAGAGAGTATTGCCCAAGCTTGGGGGAGATTGAAGTCTTTAATGCTCAAATGCCCCATTCATGAGCTTCCTGGTAATATTATTATTGATAATTTCTATGCAAGACTTTCTTTTCAAGACAAGACCTTGCTGGATACCTCTTGTTCTGGATCATTTACACGCAATAAAGAAGAGTTTAAAAGGGACCTTCTTGATCGGATCCAAGAAAATACTGAAGGTTGGGAGAACGACAAAGATAGAGAATCAGGTATAATTTATGATTATAAATGCATTGAAGCTTTTATGGATACTTGATACATTTCGTAATATTAGTGCTACATATGGTCTTGATTCTCAAGTTGCTTGCAAACCTTTATAAAGCTTTTGCCTCTCATTATGAATTGCCTAAGAAGAATTTTGATAAGTATCATGAACCGTATAAAGATAAAATTGATTCATCTATTAATAAGTGTGTTGTAGTTGAAAGCTGGCTGATCGTGTTATTCCCGAAGCTTATATTGAAAAAACTCCTTTTCTGCTAAACTTGAAAGAGTACTCTGTTATAAATAGTGCGGTTCATAAAAGTGAAAAGAAACCTAGAGAACCTGAAGAACAAATAAAAGTTGAACCTGCTGTTGCCATAGTTAAAGATCTTGTGACTGAAAATGTAGAGGATGGTCATATTATTTTCTGTGAAGATGCTTCTAATATTGTTTCACATCCTAATAAACCCAAACAAGCTAGTGTTCCTATGCTATCTGTTAAAATTGGTGATCATTGCTATTATGGTTTATGTGATATTGGTGCAAGTGTTAGTGTATACCTTATGAGCTATACACGGAGATTATGCACGAAATTGATTCTTGTGAACTTGAAGATATTGATGTGGTTATTCAGCTGGCTAATAGAGAAACTATTTCTCCAATTGGTATTGTTCGAGATGTGGAAGTTCTATGTGGTAAGATTAAATATCCTACTGACTTTTTGGTACTTGGTTCTGTCTGCTAGTGATTATTGTCCTATCATTTTTGGTAGACCTTTTCTAAATACTTGTGGAGCTATTATAGATTGCAAGAAAGAGAAAATTTTGACTAAATTTGCTGGTGAATCTTATGAGTTTAACTTCTCTAAATTTACTAAAACTCCTTATAAAGCTGATTTGCCTAGTAATGATTTTAAAATGGAGCAGTGTGCATCTATTGTTCTTGTTCCTAATAATCCTTTGCAGCAACATTTGGAGGATAGCGAGAGTGAAGTTTTTAGGAAAGAAAGAGATGAGCTTGAGGAGATTTTTCTTCGCCAACCTATTCTCAAGCATGATTTACCTGGGTGGAAGACTTGGGTACAACACCGCCACCTAAGGAAGATCCTGTTTTTGATTTAAAGCCTTTGCTCGATAATCTTAAATATGCTCATATTGATGATAAGAAAATATATCCCGTTATTATTAGTTCTAAGCTTACGAGTTTGAAGAAGAAAGATTATTGCAAATATTGAAGAAACACCGAGGTGCTATTGGCTATACTCTTGATGACTTGAAGGGGATTTCTCCCTCTATTTGCCAACATGCCATTAATATGGAAGATGATGCGAAGCCGGTTGTTGAACCTCAGCGTCGTCTAATTCCTAAGATGAAGGATGTGGTAAGAAATGAGGTATTACGACTTCTTGAAGCTGGTATTATATATCCTATTGCTGATAGTAGATGGGTTAGTCCTGTGCATTGCGTTCCTAAGAAAGGATGAATGACTGTTGTGCCTAATGATAATGATGAGCTCATACCTCAAAGAGTAGTTGTAGGGTATAGAATGTGCATTGATTATCGAAAAGTTAATAAAGTTACTAAGAAAGATCATTACCCTTTACCATTTATTGATCAAATGCTGGAAAGGTTATCTAAAAATACTCATTTTTGCTTTCTCGATGGTTATTCTGGTTTTCACAAATTCGTTGTTAAAGCTAAAGATCAAGAGAAAACCACTTTTACTTGTCCCTATGGAACTTATGCTTATAGGCGTATGCCTTTTGGTTTATGTAATGCTCCTGCTACTTTTCAAAGATGCATGTCTGCTATTTTTCATGGTTTTTGTGAGAGTATTGTGGAAGTATTCATGGATGATTTTTCTGTCTATGGGAATTCTTTTGATAGTTGCTTGCGAAACCTTGATAAAGTTTTGCAGAGATGTGAAGAAACTAACCTTGTTCTTAATTGGGAGAAATGCCACTTTATGGTTAATGAAGGAATTGTATTGGGACATAAAATTTCCGAGAGAGGTATCGAAGTTGATAGAGCTAAAGTTGAAGCTATTGAGAAGATGCCCTATCCAAGGGATGTTAAAGGTATTCGTAGTGTTCTTGGTCATGCTTGGGTTTTATAGGAGATTTATTAAAGATTTCTCCAAGATTTCAAAGCCTCTTACTAATCTTCTTCAAAAAGATGTACCTTTTGTTTTTGATGATGATTGTAAGGAAGCTTTTGAAACTCTAAAGAAAGCCTTAACAACTGCTCCTATAGTTGAACCTCTTGATTGGAATTTACCATTTGAAATCATGTGTGATGCTAGTGATTTTGCTGTAGGCGCTGTTCTTGGACAGTGAGTAGATAAAAAATTAAATGTTATTCATTATGCTAGCAAGACTCTTGATGCTGCTCAAAGAAATTATGCTACTACTGAAAAAGAATTGTTAGTCTGTAGTCTTTGCTTGTGATAAATTTAGATCTTATATTGTTGATTCAAAAGTTACAATTCATACTGATCATGCTTGCAATTAGATACCTTATGACAAAGAAAGATGCTAAGCCGAGGCTTATTAGATGGGTACTTCTTTTGCAAGAATTTGATTTACATATTGTAGATAGGAAAGGTGCTGATAATCTTGTTGCTGATAATTTGTCTAGATTGGAAAATATTGATTATGATCCTGTTCCTGTTAATGATAGTTTTCCAAATGAACAATTAGCTGTAATAAAGGTGAGTTCGCGAGAGCAGGTCCTTGGTATGTTGATTATGCTAACTTTATTGTTTCCAAGTACTTGCCTCCAACCTTTTCAGCTCAGCAGAGGAGGAAATTCTTTTATGACTTGAGGCATTATTTCGGGATGACCCACACTTATATAAAGAAGGAGTGGATGGTATTATGCGAAGGTGTGTTCCCGAATATGAACAACAAGAGATACTTGAGTAAATGTCATGGCGAGTGCTTATGGAGGACATCACGCCGGATATAGAACCGCGCAAAGGTTCTACAATCAGGTTTTTATTGGCCAACTCTCTTCAAAGATGCAAGGAAGTTTATTTTATCTTGTGATGAATGTCAAAGGGTTGGTAATATCTCCAGGACGCAATGAAATGCCTATGAATTATACTCTTGTTATTGAACCGTTTGATTGTTGGGGATTTGACTTCATGGGACCTTTTCCCTCTTCAAAAGGTAACACTCATATACTTGTTGCTGTTGATTATGTTACTAAATGGGTGGAAGCCATACCTACAAAAAGTGCTTGATGGTGAGACCTCTTTAAAAATGCTTTTAGATATTATTTTTCCTAGATTTGGAGTACCTAGATATATTATGACTGATGGAGGTTCTTATTTTATTCATGGAGGTTTTAGAAAAACTCTTGCTAAGTATGGTATTAATCATAGAATTGCTTCCGCTTATCACCCTCAAAGTAGTGGTCAAGTAGAATTATCAAATAGAGAAATTAAATCTATCTTGCGAGAAAACCGTTAATAAATCTAGAAAGAATTGGGCTAGTAAATTGAAAGACGCACTATGGGCTTATAGAACTGCTTATAAAAACCCCATGGGAATGTCACCTTATAAAATGGTTTACGGAAAAGCTTGTCATTTACCTTTAGAACTAGAACACAAAGCTTATCGAGTCGTTAGAGAATTAAATAAAGATCCTAAACTTGCTGGTGATAAGAGGTTGCTACAATTAAGTTCTCTAGATGAATGGAGAAGTGAAGCTTATGAAAATGCTAAACTCTTTAAAGAAAAAGTTAAAAAATGGCATGATAGAAGGATCATCAAAAGAGAATTTAATATTGGGGATAAAGTCCTATTGTATCGGTCTCGTCTCCGATTCTTTGCAGGGAAATTACTCTCGAAATGGGAAGGACCATATGTTGTTGAGGAGGTGTATCGTTCAGGAGCAATTAAAATTAGCTCTCTCCAAGGCAATGCTACGCAAGTGGTGAATGGACAAAGACTCAAGCATTATATTTCAGGTGGTTCTTATAATGTTGATGTTGATATTATTCGAGTGGAAACACCGGAGGCTTTCATCAAAGGACAAATTGACAGTCCGCCAGAACTCGACTTTGAATAGGTAACAGTACTGGTAATGAGAAGTTCGTGATTTACTTTCCGAACATTATTTTTGTTGTTTTTGGAAAATATGAAAAATTACGAGTTCGAAACGGGGTGGAAAGGACGCACGAGGGCGTGCCACCACAGGCCGGCGCGGCCTGACCGGGGCCCGCGCCGACCTATGGTCTGGCCGCCTCGTCGCCCCTTTCCGACTCTGGTTCGATCTGGTACTTTCCGTTTGTTCTGAAATTTTTTATTATAAAATCCCCCGGACCCTTGGAGGTCCGTATATCGTATTTTCGACGTGTTTTGTTTCGAGCTGTTTCTGCCAGGATCTGTTTTTAGTCTAGAAGCACCATGGTCTCCAAGAACAAGGGCAAGGAGCTTCCGGATGAAGATGATCAGGATCGTGAGTGGAAAGAAGAGGACAAGAGCGTCAAGGAAGAAGCAAAGGAGGATGAAGAGGAAGTCGAAGAAGTTCCGCAAGAGCACTCACGCACCACCATTGCAAGCATCGAAGTGGTGACAAACTCGCTCAACGCCAAGAAGAGCGCACGGATTAGGACCGGAGGAGGACTTCCCCGCCATTACTTAGCTCCAAGGACATCTTCTTCAGGCATTCACCATCCTTTCCACAATCTAATCTACAATAATCAAATTGAAAGGACTCCCAAGGCAGCATTGCCAAGCAATTGGGATATAGATCGTTCTAACAATGCAGGAAAGACGGAGCCCGAAGCTGAAGGTTGGGGAAATAACTCCAAGAGTTGGGACTCGTCGTCGGACAGACTTCTTAACCGCGTCGAGCACAATTCGGAGATGATTCGCAACCTCATATACAGGATTGATGAGCTTCAGGAGCTTATTGAGAAGCTTGTCAGGAATTCATCACCACCATCACCAAAGGAGTAATTCATCATCGGTATTGGCATCCCCTTGGTTTGTTCCAAGCTTGGGGGAGTGCCGCGGTATCACATTATCACTACCTTTTACTTTTTACTATCAAGTAGTGTCATATCATGAGTAGGGAAGTTATCGTATGAGATGGGTTGCGGTGTGGAAGTATCTCTCCTTTAGTTTGTCTATGTATCCCTTGGTGTGAGTTATCGTTATGGAATATTAATGAGAAGTCTTATCATTTACATATTGCACACCTTATTTTAGTTTGCAATTTCTACTATATGATTGATCTTGATTTTAGTATTGGTACCACTTTGGGAGCATTAAGTAAATCTATTTGGTTTTGGCAAACTTAGCAATGGTCAATAGCAACAACACTTTGAGTTTAAGAAGAATAAAGGAAATACATGTAGAAGATATTATTATCTTTCTTATCAGTTCTTAGCTTAGTATTCTAAAAGTTAAAACTATTTGTGCTTACAAGTAAGATGCATGATTGTTTCTATCACATGTATATTTGTTTGTTTCTCTCAACTTTTATGCTTGCTAATTAACCTTGCTAGCCAAAGACCTGTACTGAGAGGGAATACTTCTCGTGCATCCAAACCTGAACCCAAACCTATGCCATTTGTGTCCACCATACCTACCTACTGCATGGTATTGTCTCGCCATTCCAAGTAAATACTTCATGTGCTACCTTTAAACAATTCAAAACTTATTACTTCTTATTTGTGTCAATGTTTTATAGCTCATGAGGAAATATGTGGTGTTTTATCTTTCAGTCTTGTTAGGCAGCCTCCACTAAAGGACTAGTGGCTTCATCCACTTATCCTATAATTTTGCAATAAGAGCTGGCAACGGGGTTCCCAGCCCCAATTAATCAACTTTCATTAATAATCCTCTTCACATGTTTTGCCCTGATTCATCAGTAAGCAACTTAATTTTGCAATAGACACTCCTCCATGGTATGAGATTGTTGGAAGGCACCGAGGATTCGGTTAGCCATGGCTTGTGTAAGCAAAGGTTGGGGGAGTGTCACCCTTAAATAAACTAAAATACATGTGTAAACAAAAGAGAAGAGGGATGATCTACCTTGCTGGTAGAGATAACGTCCTTCATGGGAGCCGCTCTTTGGAGGTTTGTTTGGCAAGGGGTTAGAGTACTCGCTACCGATCGTTGACAACAACAAACACCTCTCAAAACTTTACTTTTATTCTCTTTATATGATTTCAAAATTGAAAAAGCTCTAGCACATGATTTAATCTCTGCTTCCCTCTGCGAAGGGCCTATCTTTTACTTTATGTTGAGTCAGTAAACCTATTTCCCTCCATCTCAAGCAAGCATTTGAGTTGTTGTGATTAAACTATTATATTGTGATTTGCTTCATCATGTTTTTACTCTTTCTTGTTTAGTACAAGTTTTACCTTGAATGAATATAGCTTTGAAAGTCATCAATGATTAATATGATTGAGTATGCAAGTTTACCATAAGCTTTTGATATGAGAGCGCTGCTCAATAGATAAAGTATAATCTGTTAAATGTTCTCTGACCAAGAACAAAGTTTGCCATCACCAATTATGATTCCTTATGCACCTTTATTTGTGATTACCTTATACTTGTTTCAAGTTGAATTATATGAGGAAGTTGTTTACTATAATGCCTTGTGTGAATGAATATGATGCTTCTTGTCCGTATTTTATTTATCGACTCTTCACTCCATAAACATGTGGACCTGTTTACGAGTTCGGCTTCGCTTGGGGACAAGCAAAGTCTAAGCTTGGGGGAGTTGATACGTCCAATTTGCATCACTATTTTATATCATAATTTGCTGTTATTCATTGATATATTTCATATTGGGACACAATACTTATGTTATTTCATCTATTTTGCATGTTTCATGATTATTTGGAGATCAAGCACCGGAGCCAGGATTCTGCTGGAAAAAGCACCGTCAGGATGCAATATTTCGGAAGATCAATTGTGGAAGGAAGTTTTACAGAAACTCCTATTTTTCCAGATGACGGAGGAAGCCAGAAGGGGGAGCCAGCTGGAGCCATGGTGGGCCCACACCATAGGGTGGCGCGGCCCATGGCCTGGCCGCGCCACCATGTGGTGTGGGGCCCCCTCGGCCTCTTTCGCCTCCTTTTCTTCGCGAAACCCTTCGTCCCGAAGACCTAAGCCACGAGAGGAATCCTCACGAAGGGTTATAGCCGCCTCTGCGGGGCGGAGAACACCAGAGAGAAAAGAGCTCTCCGGCGGGCAGGAATCCGCCGGGGAAATTCCCTCCCGGAGGGGGAAATCGACGCCATCGTCACCGCCATCGAGCTGGACATCATCTCCATCACCATCACCATCATCTCCACCATCATCACCGCCATCTCCTCCGCAGCACCTCGTCACCGCTGTAGCAATTTGGGTTTGATCTTGACTGTTTGATAGGGGAAACTCTCCCGGTACTGATTTCTACTTGTTGTTTATGCTATTGAGTGAAACCATTGAACCAAGGTCTATGTTCAGATTGTTATTCATCATCATATCACCTCTGATCATGTTCCATATGATGTCTCGTGAGTAGTTCGTTTAGTTCTTGAGGACATGGGTGAAGTCTAAATGTTAGTAGTGAACTACGGTTGAGTAATATTCAATGTTATGATATTTAAGTTGTGGTGTTATTCTTCTAGTGGTGTCGTGTGAACGTCGACTACACGACACTTCACCATTTATGGGCCTAGGGGAATGCATCTTGTACTCGTTTGCCAATTGCGGGGTTGCCGGAGTGACAGAAACCTAAACCCCCGTTGGTATATCGATGCGGGAGGGATCGCAGGATCTCATAGTTTAAGGCTGTGGTTAGATTTATCTTAATTACTTTCTTGTAGTTGCGGATGCTTGCAAGGGGTATAATCACAAGTATGTATTAGTCCTAGGAAGGGCGGTACATTAGCACAGGTTCACCCACACAACACTTATCAAAACAATGAAGATTAATCAGCTGTATGTAGCGAAAGCACTAGACTAAAATCCCGTGTGTCCTCGAGAACGTTTGGTCATTATAAGTAAACAAACCGGCTTGTCCTTTGTGCTAAAAAGGATTGGGCCACTCGCTGCAATTATTTCTCTCGCATTTTACTTACATGTACTTTATTTATCTGTTACATCAAAACCCCCCGAATATTTGTCTGTGAGCATTTACAGTGAAACCTTCATCGAAACTGCTTGTCAACACCTTCTGCTCCTTGTTGGGATCTACATTCTTACTTATCGAAGATACTACGATACACCCCCTATACTTGTGGGTCATCAATCCTCTTCTTCGAGGGGCAGCGGTCGGGGCGGCTTCCGGCGTCGCAGCGTGCGGCGTGGCGTGGCGTGGCGCGGCGGGCGTCGACCTCGAGGGCGGCTACTACGACGCTGGCGACAACGTCAAGTTCGGCTTCCCCATGGCGTTCACCACCACCATGCTGGCCTGGAGCGTCCTCGAGTTCGGCGACGACATGCCCCGCGAGGAGCGCCGGCACGCCGCCGAAGTCGTGCGCTGGGGCACCGACTACCTCCTCAAGACCGTTTCCCACCCCGGCGTCATCTTCATGCAGGCAAGCACCCACATTGCACATTTGCACCGTCGTCGCACCTCCATGCCATGCCACGGCTCGGGGGGGGGGGGGCATTTCGTCGAACAAGTTAGGGGCCGGCCGGGGAGCGGGGGCGTGTGCAAGGCGGTGGCCGGGGAGCGGGCGTCTGCGGCGTCGGCGAGGCGGACGGCGGCGTCGGCGAGGTGGTCTCGCGGCGGCGCGCGCGCAGCGTGGAGAGCGGCGGCAGCGCAGCTAGTTGCCGGAGGAGGAGGGGGAGAGGGACGCGCTCACCTTAGCCGGGTTGCCGACGCGCGGAGGAGGGGAGAGCGGCTAGCGACGGCGTGGGCGACGGCGACGGCGCGTCGGCTCTGCGCGTCGGCGACGGCGGCGAAGATGGCGACGGCGTGTGTAACATCCCAAAAATTCAAAACAAAATAAATGAATTTCACTAGTTCCAAATTTTGGAACCAACAAAAACTTTTATTAAATTAAGTTTGATACCTAGTGATCTTGCTTAATTCTTGTGCTATTGCTATGATTGCTTGTTATTAGTATGTGAAGTGATCTTAAAACCCTAAACCCCACCCCTCTTTTCCTCATCCTAGTTAAAATAAAATAAAAGGAAATTAAATAAGAAAAAGGCATATGTGCCTATGGCTATAATTATAAATCTTTACCCTAGAACTTTCCACTTTGTTTAGAGGTTTGGAAAACCTTCATACACCATACCTAGTACCTATCAAACTAATTTCAAGTGGGTTCCAAGAAAATTAAAAAGAAACTAAAAATGCCATAGAGGCATATGAGAGCAAAATAACAAATTGTGATTTTAAGAATCTTGACCCTAGGACTTGTTGTGAATGGTTGGATCACTTCCATATACCATTTCAACACTCAACAACACCAATTGGGTCAAGCCAAGTCAAATTAAATCTCAAATGCAACATATGCATAGAGGCATATGTGACACATAGCCATAATATCCAAATCTTGCCCTATGACTTAAAACCTTGACCAAATGGTGTGAAACCATCTCTCAACCTATTATAACACTAAATTGACCCTAACCCATGTCCAAGTAAAGCAAGATCAACAATTTACAAGTTTAATAAAAATTGACACATCACCTCTTATGTGTTATGGCCATTTTTGCAAATCTTTGAACAAGACCATTTGAATTGGTTTCAATAGTTGGAAAATGTTTCTAAACCCATAAGAATCACATTTGAGTCAACCAAAGTCAAATCAAATGGAGAGAAATCACATAGTGAGAAAATCCCCAAAATTCCCTCACATACACCATATGCCAAAATGCAAATCCTTCACCAAAGCCATAATTGCTTGCTCCCTTGCTTCTAAAATACTTCAATATGATAAACTAACACAATTGCATCAATGAAACCAAAATCAAATGGAGAGAAATGAGAATGTGAGAAAATATCATTTTTTCACTAACACACACTTAGCCCTTTTTGCAAAACCTCAACCAAGGCCACTTTGGCTTGTGCCATTGATTTTAAAACTCTTATATATCAAAAACAAACACAATTGACACAAAGAAACCAGAATCAAACCAAAGGAAAAATCAAATCTCAATAACATGTGATAATGGTCATATTGCCATTTTATAAAATGTTCCCCACTTTACCCCTCTGTATTTCTCATTTATTAAACTAAACCTAGTCAACTAATGCCATGTCATCCAAGACCAAGTAAAAGTGAACAACATTCATGTTGACCACACATGCTAATGTTGACCAGGTTGACCAGTATGATTTTGACAAGTAGAGACTTTGAAACTATGTGAAGATCAACCCCAAATTGGAAATCTCACAAACCTTGACTAAAATGAACACCACCACCACCATTCCATCACTTTATTTATATAATTGAATTACACCAAAAAGAATTTCGAAATTTGAAAAGAATCTTCATGCGGCCATTGTGTCGAGCACCTTGTGTGCACAATCTGGAAATTGAGATACATGCTATTATCCTTTGGTCCCTGACCTAAACCCCTTTCTTTTGGTGATCATCACACCCCTCTGCAACCCCTGCATCATTGCCATGTCCTTGCACCACCATTTCAAGTGGAGAAAATAAGAGAAAAGTTCACACCATGCACCATGCCGGCCACCTTTGGCATCCCTCTCTCTGGCCCTCCCATCTCTCCAAAACCTTGTCCTGGAGCATCTACAACACTCAAGGACTACGAGGGTACACGCTCCAGCCACTCCAACGCACGCCACTGGCCAGAACGCGCACGCCCAGACACGCCCAGAAACGTGCCACGCACGCGGTGAGCGCGCCCAGACGACGCCCTGGACCCGCCAGTGCACCCCGTCGCCCGTTTAGCCTCGTCCTTCCCTGGCTCTATCCTCTCGCACGCGCACGACCCTCTGCGCCCTCTACACGCTGGACAAACCCCCTGTACCTCCCCTGCACCGTAGCCACCGCCATGATCAGCACCGTCCGCCACGGTACTGCAAGGACACCATCGTCGCCAGCTCGCCACAGACCATCATTGGACGCGCCATCAAGCGCGCTAGCACCGCCTAGACGTCGCCTACAAGCTGCGCTCCATAGCTTGCCCCTTCGATCGCCAGAAGCGTCGAGTCCATGGTCGACCTTCCCAGCACCCCGCGGCCACCTCTCAACACTATAAATAGAGACCCCCTCAGCCTTCTCCCTCCACACCAAACTCGCTCCACTCTTCCTTCTGAGCCTCCTCAACCCCTCTCTCATCCACATTGCGCAGTAGAACTCTCCAATTGAGACGTCAATCGCCGGAATCCGCCGCAGATCGAAGCCGTTGATCCACGCCACCCCGAGCTCCGCCACTGTGCCAGGCGCCTATTCACCCTCGCCAACGACTCCTCGACACCCTCCCTCGACCGCCGGCGACCTACAGCCCTCCCCGACCCCCTCCCTCCGTCGCCAGCATGCTCTCCTCTCGCCGGAGAAGAAGACGAACCCCGGTCGTCCGATCTCGTTCTGATCCGACGGTCGTCAGCGCGTACCGTTTCGGTAAGTTAAACAGTCGCTGACATGTAGGACCCACCCCTGACAGCCCACCAAGCACCGAACCGTTACTGGGCCTGTTTTCCCCATTCAAACCTTGCGGCCCATTAGTTTTCCCGCGCAGCCCAACACTTTGAATCTTGTTTTAATTCATTTCAGCAGTTATTCAATTCTGGTCTGTGCTAGAAATTGAATAGTTCAAAATCTACAAATCCAAATTTAGTGAATCAAATTGTTCCAGAAATCTTATGAATTTATCTAGCCAACCCCACTGTAATTAACCTCATAGCTGTTGTAGAATTTAAATAGCAAAATAAACAAGACATAGACTTTTCTGACTTAGAATAATTATTAAAAATCAACCCTTTTGAATTTTGAGGTGATTCCACCTCTCATAATTCACATTTAACAAACTCTAATTTAATATGTAGAAATATGATATGGGTTCTGTACATGATCATGGGCTAGAATCAAAATATTGGCTATGTAGTCAATACTAGTCCATTTAAACTATATCCAAATTTTAGAATTTAAACCAATGAGGTGTAGCACCTCATTTAACTCATTCTCACAAGTGATATGAAGTAATGTGTTGACCTTTAAATGCTTAGGCTCCTACTGGCTCACTTATAGATTTTAAATCAACATAGTATTTAAATTACACTAGTTATTTAAAATCACATGAGATGATGAATCTCATTTAAACCACTTTTCTCAAATACTAAGTGAGAAGTGTTGACCTTGGTCAACATGGGATCATCCCTGGTTATTTGAGAATATGGCATCACCTCAATAATAGTTTTACTAAATTAGTTACAACTATGTGTTAAATCATATGAGAGGTATTCCTCTCATTTAAATCTTGTTCTCAAATAATTCAACATGAGGTAGTGACCATGGTCTAATAATCTCATATTGAGTTATTTGGTGGCATTAAATCACTATCATGCTAGTATTAAAATTGCATGAGGTATGGAACCTCATTTAAATCATTTTTCTCAAATGATAAGTATGAAGAGGTTGACTTTGGTCAACCTAGGTCATATATTATCCATAAGGGAAAATAAATCTTAAGAAGAATTCAATGAGAGGAAATTATTTCTCCAAACCAAAGATAAACCCTACTTCCAATTTTCAATGAGAGGAAATTATTTTCCGAATATGAAATAAAGAAACCCTAGCATAATTTGAGAATAAATGTTAAGTAGTGATGCTAGATCATTTGAGTGAGCCATTAAGGCTAATTAAGAGTACTTAAGTATTGTTTGGTGATTGTATCCTCGTATTCGTTTTTAGACGCTAGTACCGGAGACTATCAAGAGGAGGAGGTATTCTACCAGGAGGAAGAGCCAGAAAACTTTGATCAATACACCAATCAAGGCAAGATAATACCCTTGCAAAGTGCAAAGCTCACCATGAGCAAGACATTACCCAATTTACTTTATGCTTATGATCCTATTTCCCAGTTTTACTTTACAAGCTTTATTTACTTTTGTTTTATCAAAGTACTTTTTGAATTATGATTCACTTGGTTAGTACTGGATTAGTACAAGAGTATCAAGGTTAGCCTAGAAGCACAGCAAAGTACTTAGCACCCCTCATACATAGATGCTAGTGCTAAATTAAAAGTGACTACTCTAGTTGGGAACTTGTGAAATGAAATGACTTTGAAAACCTTGGAATGATGCTTCATTCTATTGAAAGATTTTGAAGGTGAATATGATCTGGTGAATGACTTGGTGAAATTTCACAAAAACTGATGGTTGGGTTCGGATGCGATACCATTCCAATTTGAAAGTACCCCCACAATACCCAATATGGGTAAGGGCTTAACTAGAAATTTATGTGCTTTAGTATGGGTTCCTCTCGAACAAGCGTCATCGGGGTTAGGCTGGAGGCTGCCTCTACAACAAAAGAAATGATGTGATATGACGTGAATGAGGTGAATGTCCGGCCCAAGCCCTGTGCAGTTCCCGGGTTGACTGCGGTTTTCACCGGGAGGCCAAGCTCATGGTGAGAGGTGCCTGCACTAGAGTATGTAAGTGAAAGGTTATGGTTGGTAGTCCGCATACGGAGTATGATAAATCAGGGCCAGTTAACCCTGACGGATTATTGCAAATATTGTGGCACAAGTGTACGACCTCTGCAGAGTGTAGAATTATTCGAATAGCCGTGTTCACGGTTATGGACGGTTGGGAAGGCCATACTGTTCCGTCATCAGACCATTTTCAAAAATGTGACATATGACTTGGGACTTGAATTTGAAAGGTGAATGGTGACTTTGAATTGAATCACAACAGCGTTGTGGGAATGACACTAATGTTCCCACTTGAGTTAGTTTAGTAAATGAATAGTCTTTTCTAAATGTTTATGAAATAAACTTGGCTTTATGCAAATAAACTTAGAGCTTAGCACCCCCTTACTATAGTCGATAGTGCTTACACTAGTATTAGTTTGCGAGTACTTTAAAAGTACTCATGGCTTTGTCCCTGGCTATTCAAATGGCCAGACTATGAAGGTGAACAGCTGTACGAGGAAGATGGACAGCAGGACGTCTACGACAACTAGGACTACTCCTGACGTCAAGCGTTGGCCCGTGGATTAGATAGCCACTACTACTTCGCTTCCGCTATTTGTGATGTTCGTTGATCGATAGATCAACTACTATTGTAATATTGGATCATGTGATCTACCTTTGTAAGACGGTTATGTGTTGTAATAAATGATGACTCTATGATATTCAACTATTATGTCTCGCAACAACAATATTCCTGGGATTGCGATGTACGGCATAATAGGCATCTGGACTTAAAAATCCGGGTGTTGACAGCGTGGGAGCACGCGTGGGCGACGGCGACGGCGTGGGCGCGGCGGTCTCTGCGCGTCTGTGGAGGATTTGGGGGGATTTGGCGGTGCGGCTAAGTCAAAAGGAGAGGAAACCCCCTTTGGTACCGGTTGGTACCACCAACCGGTACGAAAGACCTTTCGTACCGGTTGGTGGTACCAACCGGTACCAAAGGGGTTTTTTTTTGTTTTCTTTTTTCTTTTACTGTTTTCTTTTCTTTTGTTGTTTCTTTTCTTTTTCTTTTTTCTTTTCTGTTTCTTCTTTCTTTTCTGTTTCTTTTTTCTTTTCTCTTGTGTTTCTTTTCTTTTCTTTTTATTTTCTATTTCTTTTCTTTTCTATTTCTTTTCTATTTCTTTTTCAATTTCCGTTTGTTTTCTTTTCTATTTCTTTTCTATATCCTTTTTTATATTTCTTTTCTATTTCTTTTCTATTTATTTTTTCTTTTCTATTTGTTCTTTCTTTTCTGTTTCTTTTTCTTTTCTTTTGTGTTCCTTTTCTTTTCTTTTTATTTTCTATTTGTTTTCTATTTCTTTTTCCTTTTCCGTTTGTTTTCTTTTCTATTTCTTTTCTATAACCTTTTTTCTATTTCTTTTCTATATATTTTCTAATTCTTTTTCTTTTTTTTCTATATATTTTCTATTTCTATTCTTTACTCCCGCCACGACGCCGTCCGCGCGGGAAACTTTCCCGCCACGTATGACGTCGCGCGGGAAACTTTCCCGCCACGACGCCGCACAGGAGAAAAAATGCGGGAAAGAAAAGGCGGGAATAAAATTTTATAAAAGTACATAGCTAAACTGAAAATTAAGATACGAGTGCGGATTTGATTGTTGGAGTCATTCGGTCATACTCGTGCCTAGCCCTATAGTAGTCGCCACTGTAGACATCGTAGTCGCCGTCATCATCGTCGCTGGCATCGGGGTCGCGGTAGTCGAACCTCGGCGGGAGAGCACGCGTGGGCTGGGATTGAGGGTAGCGCAGGCGGGGGCCACGGTAGGCCATGACGCCCTGGAGAGTCCGGCCGCGCCACCACAGCCGACGGCCGGCCTCGTTGAAGTTCGAAGGAGGCGGGCCGCCCTCCTCCTGCCTGGCAAGCGCCCTCTCACGCCAATAGATGAAGAAGCTTTCCCAAGTCGGGTTGTAGTCGGGATGCCACTGGGGATTCCTGATGCACGTACAGCACGCGTCCGTTGGGAAACCCAAGAGGAAGGTGTGATGCGTACAGCGGCAAGTTTTCCCTCAAAAAGAAACCAAGGTTTATCGAACCAGGAGGAGCCAAGAAGCACGTTGAAGGTTGATGGCGGCGGGATGTAGTGCGGCGCAACACCAGTGGATTTCGGCGCCAACGTGGAACTCGCACAACACAACCAAAGTACTTTTCCCCAACGAAACAGTGAGGTTGTCAATCTCACCTGGCTTGTCTGTAACAAAGGATTAGATGTATAGTGTGGATGATGATTGTTTGCAGAAAACAATGAGAACGAGTATTGCGATAGATTGTATTCAATGTAAAAGAATGGACCGGGGTCCACGAGTTCACTAGAGGTGTCTCTCCCATAAGATAAATAGCATGTTGGGTGAACAAATTACAGTCGGGCAATTGACAAATAGAGAGGGCATGACCATGCACATACATGATATGATGAGTATTGTGAGATTTAATTGGGCATTACGACAAAGTACATAGACCGCTATCCGAGCATGCATCTATGCCTAAAAAGTCCACCTTCGAGGTTATCATCCAAAGCCCTTCCAGTATTAAGTTGCAAACAACAGACAATTGCATTAAGTATGGTGCGTAATGTAATCAATAACTACATCCTCGGACATAGCATCAATGTTTTATCCCTAGTGGCAACAGCACATCCACAACTTAGAACTTTCTGTCACTGTCCCAGATTTAATGGAGGCATGAACCCACTATCGAGCATAAGTACTCCCTCTTGGAGTTAAGAGCAAAAACTTGGCCAGAGCCTCTACTAATAACGGAGAGCATGCAAGATCATAAACAACACATAGGTAATAGATTGATAATCAACATAACATAGTATTCTCTATCCATCGGATCCCGACAAACACAACATATAGCATTACGGATAGATGATCTTGATCATGTTAGGCAGCTCACAAGATCCGACAATGAAGCACATGAGGAGAAGACGACCATCTAGCTACTGCTATGGACCCATAGTCCAGGGGTGAACTACTCACTCATCACTCCGAGAGGCGACCATGGCGGTGAAGAGTCCTCCGGGAGATGATTCCCCTCTCCGGCAGGGTGCCGGAGGCGATCTCCTGAATCCCCCGAGATGGGATTGGCGGCGGCGGCGTCTCTGGAAGGTTTTCCGTATCGTGGCTCTCGGTGCTGGGGGTTTCGCGACGAAGACTATATGTAGGCGGAAGGGCAGGTCAAGAGGCGACGCGAGGGGCCCACACAACAGGGCCGCGCGGCCAGGAGGTGGGCCGCGCCCCCCGGGGCGTGTCGCCGCCTCGTCGCCTCACTTCGTTTCCCTTTCGGTCTTCTGGAAGCTTCGTGGAAAAATAGGCCCCTGGGCATTGATTTCGTCCAATTCCGAGAATATTTCCTTACTAGGATTTCTGAAACCAAAAACAGCAGAAAACAGCAACTGGCTCTTCGGCATCTCGTTAATAGGTTAGTGCCGGAAAATGCATAAATACGACATATAATGTGTATAAAACATGTAGATATCATCAATAATGTGGCATGGAACATAAAAAATTATCGATACGTCGGAGACGTATCAGCATCCCCAAGCTTAGTTCCTGCTCGTCCCGAGCAGGTGAACGATAACAAAGATAATTTCTGGAGTGACATGCCATCATAACCTTGATCATACTATTGTAAGCATATGTAATGAATGCAGCGATCAAAACAACGGTAATGACATGAGTAAACAAATGAATCATAAAGCAAAGACTTTTCATGAATAGTACTTCAAGACAAGCATCAATAAGTCTTGCATAAGAGTTAACTCATAAAGCAATAAATCAAAGTAAAGGTATTGAAGCAACACAAAGGAAGATTAAGTTTCAGCGGTTGCTTTCAACTTATAACATGTATATCTCATGGATATTGTCAATGTAAAGTAATATAACAAGTGCAATATGCAAGTATGTAAGAATCAATGCATAGTTCACACAAGTGTTTG
The DNA here is from genome assembly GCF_022539505.1 of Lolium rigidum. Taxonomy (NCBI): domain Eukaryota; kingdom Viridiplantae; phylum Streptophyta; class Magnoliopsida; order Poales; family Poaceae; genus Lolium; species Lolium rigidum. The sequence goes on along the minus strand of NC_061512.1, from coordinate 265,220,408 downwards.
CTTCTTGAGGTAGAGAGAAATAGGTGAACTGACTCAACATAAAAGTAAAAGAAAGGCCCTTCGCAGAGGGAAGCATTGATTGCTATATTTGTGCTAGAGCTTTGGTTTTGAAAACAAGAAACAATTTTGTCAACGGTAGTAATAAAGCATATGTATCATGTAAATTATATCTTACAAGTTGCAAGCCTCATGCATAGTATACTAATAGTGCCCGCACCTTGTCCTAATTAGCTCGGATTACCGGGATTATCGCAATACACATGTTTTAACCAAGTGTCACAAAGGGGTACCTCTATGCCTCCTGTACAAAGGTCTAAGGAGAAAGCTCGCATTTGGATTTCTCGCTTTTGATTATTCTCAACTTAGACATCCATACCGGGACAACATAGACAACGGATAATGGACTCCTCTTTAATGCATAAGCATGTAGCAACAATTAATGTTCTAATATGAGATTGAGGATATATGTCCAAAACTGAAACTTCCACCATGATTCATGGCTTTAGTTAGCGGCCCAATGTTCTTCTCTAACAATATGCATGCTCTAACCATTAAATGAGTGGTAAATCTCCCTTACTTCAGACAAGAAGGACATGCATAGCAACTCACATGATATTCAACAAAGAGTAGTTGATGGCGTCCCCAGGAACATGGTTATCGCACAACAAGCAACTTAATAAGAGATAAAGTGCATAAGTACATATTCAATTCTACAATAGTTTTTAAGATATTTGTCCCATGAGCTATATATTGCAAAGGTAAAGAATGGAAATTTTAAAAGGTAGCACTCAAGCAATTTACTTTGGAATGGCGGAGAAATACCATGTAGTAGGTAGGTATGGTGGACACAAATGGCATAGTGATTGGCTCAAGGATTTTGGATGCATGAGAAGTATTCCCTCTCGATACAAGGTTTAGGCTAGCAAGGTTATTTGAAACAAACACAAGGATGAACCGGTGCAGCAAAACTCACATAAAAGACATATTGTAAACATTATAAGACTCTACACCGTCTTCCTTGTTGTTCAAAACTCAATACTAGAAATTATCTAGACTTTAGAGAGACCAAATATGCAAACCAAATTTTAGCAAGCTCTTTGTATTTCTTCATTAATGGGTGCAAAGTATATGATGCAAGAGCTTAAACATGAGCACAACAATTGCCAATTATCAAATTATTCAAGACATTTTAGAATTACTACATGTAGCATTTCCCAATTCCAACCATATAACAATTTAACGAAGAAGATTCAACCTTCGCCATGAATACTATGAGTAAAGCCTAAGGACATATTTGTCCATAAGCAACAGCGGAGCGTGTCTCTCTCCCACACAATGAATGCTAGGATCCATTTTATTCAAACAAAAACAAAAACAAACAGACGCTCCAAGTAAAGCACATAAGATGTGATGGAATAAAAATATAGTTTCAGGGGAGGAACCTGATAATGTTGTCGATGAAGAAGGGGATGCCTTGGGCATCCCCAAGCTTAGACGCTTGAGTCTTCTTAAGATATGCAGGGGTGAACCACCGGGGCATCCCCAAGCTTAGACCTTTCACTCTCCTTGATCATATTGTATCATCTCCCTCTCTTGATCCTTGAAAACTTCCTCCACACCAAACTCGAAACAACTCATTAGAGGGTTAGTGCATAATAAAAATTCACATGTTCAGAGGTGACACAATCATTCTTAACACTTCTGGACATTGCACAAACCTACTGGACATTAATGGAACAAAGAAATTCATCCACCATAGCAAAAGAGGCAATGCGAAATAAAAGACAGAATCTGTCAAAACAGAATAGTCCATAAAGATGGATTTTATTAAGGCACCAGACTTGCTCAAATGAAAATGCCCAAATTGAATGAAAGTTGCGTACATATCTGAGGATCACGCACGTAAATTGGCATAATTTTCTGAGCTACCTACAGGGAGACAGGTCGAAATTCGTGACAGAAAAGAAATCTGTTTCTGCGCAGTAATCCAAATCTAGTATGAACCTTACTATCAACGACTTTACTTGGCACAACAATGCACAAAACTAAGATAAGGAGAGGTTGCTACAGTAGTAAACAACTTCCAAGACTCAAATATAAAATAAAAGTACTGTAGTAAAAACATGGGTTGTCTCCCATAAGCGCTTTTCTTTAACGCCTTTCAGCTAGACGCAGAAAGTGTGTATCAAGTATTATCAAGAGACGAAGCATTAACAGCGGGGTTTGGAGTTTTCTCAACCATGCATAGTATTTTGGATACATAGGTTTCAGCGGCTCCCTTTTCATTAGTCTTGGGCTTGCTACTCTCATGAAACAAATTTTCAGGAACAAGCCAGGCATAATTATCATCTAGAGCTTCATGCATCGCTAGGAGCTTACATGGTATTGGTGCTTTAATCTCCCCACCATCATTAACACTATTGGTGTACTTAATTCTATCCATATCCATTTTTTCAAGTGTTCTTTTAAAATCGGTGATCGTACCAAGCCTCTCATGCTTACTAAAAACTTTTCTAGCTTCTTTAGCTATATCCGCAAATTCTCGCACTAAGACTTTTAGAACAAAATTTCTCTTCTCTCCCCGCTCCATATCAGAAAGTGTAAGAAACATGTGTTGTATCATGGGGTTGAGACTAATAAATCTAGCTTCCATCATGCGTACCAAACAACAGAGGCATCTTCATAAGTAGGGACAACTTTTGCAAGGGGTATATCTTTAAGATCTTCATGCATACTAACATGGGTGAAAAATTCTTCTATATTATCTCTTCCAATTATAGACCCTTGTCCCACAGGTATATCTTTTACAGTAAAATAAAAAGGAAACATGTTGAAATAAGTAAAGCGAATGCAAGTAACTAATTTTTTTGTGTTTTTGATATAAAGTGCAAGACAGTAAATAAAGTAAAACTAGCAACTAATTTTTTTGTGTTTTGATATAATGCAGCAAACAAGTAAGTAAATAAAATAAAGCAAGACAAAAACAAAGTAAAGAGATTGGATTGTGGAGACTCCCCTTGCAGCGTGTCTTGATCTCCCCGGCAACGGCGCCAGAAAAAAATGCTTGATGCGCGTACAGCACGCGTCCGTTGGGAACCCCAAGAGGAAGGTGTGATGCGTACAGCGGCAAGTTTTCCCTCAGAAAGAAACCAAGGTTTATCGAACCAGGAGGAGCCAAGAAGCACGTTGAAGGTTGATGGCGGCGGGATGTAGTGCGGCGCAACACCAGGGATTCCGGCGCCAACGTGGAACCTGCACAACACAACCAAAGTACTTTGCCCCAACGAAACAGTGGGGTTGTCAATCTCACCGGCTTGCTGTAACAAAGGATTAGATGTATAGTGTGGATGATGATTGTTTGCAGAAAACAGTAGAACGAGTATTGCAGTAGATTGTATTCAATGTAAAAGAATGGACCGGGGTCCACAGTTCACTAGAGGTGTCTCTCCCATAAGATAAACAGCATGTTGGGTGAACAAATTACGAGTCGGGCAATTGACAAATAGAGAGGGCATGACCATGCACATACATGATATGATGAGTATTGTGAGATTTAATTGGGCATTACGACAAAGTACATAGACCGCTATCCAGCATGCATCTATGCCTAAAAAGTCCACCTTCAGGTTATCATCCGAACCCCTTCCAGTATTAAGTTGCAAACAACGGACAATTGCATTAAGTATGGTGCGTAATGTAATCAATAACTACATCCTCGGACATAGCATCAATGTTTTATCCCTAGTGGCAACGAGCACATCCACAACCTTAGAACTTTCCGTCACTCGTCCCGCATTTAATGGAGGCATGAACCCACTATCGAGCATAAGTACTCCCTCTTGGAGTTAAGAGCAAAAACTTGGCCGGAGCCTCTACTAATAACGGAGAGCATGCAAGATCATAAACAACACATAGGTAATAGATTGATAATCAACATAACATAGTATTCTCTATCCATCGGATCCCGACAAACACAACATATAGCATTACGGATAGATGATCTTGATCATGTTAGGCAGCTCACAAGATCCGACAATGAAGCACATGAGGAGAAGACGACCATCTAGCTACCGCTATGGACCCATAGTCCAGGGGTGAACTACTCACTCATCACTCCGGAGGCGACCATGGCGGTGAAGAGTCCTCCGGGAGATGATTCCCCTCTCCGGCAGGGTGCCGGAGGCGATCACCTGAATCCCCCGAGATGGGATTGGCGGCGGCGGCGTCTCTGGAAGGTTTTCCGTATCGTGGCTCTCGGTACTGGGGGTTTCGCGACGAAGACTATATGTAGGCGGAAGGGCAGGTCAAGAGGCGACGCGAGGGGCCCACACAACAGGGCCGCGCGGCCAGGAGGTGGGCCGCGCCGCCCTGGCGTGTCGCCGCCTCGTCGCCTCACTTCGTTTCCCTTTCGGTCTTCTGGAAGCTTCGTGGAAAAATAGGCCCCTGGGCGTTGATTTCTTCCAATTCCGAGAATATCTCCTTACTAGGATTTCTGAAACCAAAAACAGCAGAAAACAACAACTGGCTCTTCGGCATCTCGTTAATAGGTTAGTGCCGGAAAATGCATAAATACGACATATAATGTGTATAAAACATGTAGATATCATCAATAATGTGGCATGGAACATAAGAAATTATCGATACGTCGGAGACGTATCAATTCCTCCGCTGCTCTGGTGTGAGCTCGAAGTAGTAGTGGTTCGTGATGGCCATCTCGCGCGCCACACCTAGAGGGACTGGAGGGACCGGTACGCCTCCGACGCTTAGCAACCAGCCGGTCGGGATGGGGTAGCCCGGCGGGCAGGGGTAGTTCGAGGCGCAAAGCGCCTCCGCCTCCCGGGGGGTTAGAGATACGATGGAAGCCATGGGAGAGAATGATGAGGTTTGCAGATATGAGTCTAGATGTGATATGTAAATGGAGGCCAAGCCTACATATATATAGTGAAAAAATGGCGGGAAGACAGAGGCGGGAACTGGTGGAAAGCGCGGGAAGAAAATAGGCGGGAAGACAGAGGCTGTAACATCCCAAGTTTTAATAAAAAGAACAAGAGAGAGATTTCCAGAATCCAAAAATCAGAACCAACAAAAACTTTTTCTCATCATATAGGACTATGCATATAGCTCACCTTGGTAAATTATTTGAGTGTGCTTTTGCCATGATGCTTGCTTATGTGTTCTATCTTACTCTAAAACCCTAGCAATGATCTCTTGATCATCCAAAGTCAAATAAAAAGAAAATAGAAAAGAAATTCTAAAAATCAACTTCACACTCACATATGGCCTATGCCATTTTTACAAATCTTTAATCTAGACCCATTTGGTTTGCACCATTAGTTGTAAATGGATGCTAAACACTTATTAACACTTTTGGAATCAATCAAACTCAATTCAAATCAAATTTGAATCAAATTTGTGATCACATGTGATTATGGTCAAATGTGACAATTTCAGCGAGGATACCCACTTTGAGCCCCTGGTTTTCAACTTTCTCTTTCTCCACTTGGCCAAATCTTTGCACCTCTTCCAAGATCTCATCAAGGACTACAACTTTGCTCAAGGGACCCACCTCAAATTCTGTCTCTATTTCAAATGACAAGCAAGCAAAGTGGAGACTTTTTAACATATGTAAGATCACATGCAATATGTGATTTTGCAAATCAACACCATTTTGACCACCACCACCTCCATTCTACTTCTCTTATTATATGATTACACTCCACCAAAAATATTTTCAAATTTTGAAATTTATTTTCTTGCGGGCATTACAACAAACACCTTGCAGGCAGGAGCAAATTTGAAGCCCATACTGATTTTTACCATGGACCAAGTCCAACCCTGGCCACCTCTGCTGCTCTGGAACCTCACCACATCTCTCAGTACCAGTACCAGCCCCTGCAACACTGGACCTTGGTCACCATGACCAAAACAAGCCCATGCCCGTGCTCACCATGTACCACCATGCCACCCCCTCTCTCTGGTCACTTCCAGCAAGCCTCACCATGTCAATCACTCTCCTCTCACTCACCTGATCACGACCAGACACTGCCCCGTCAAATTTTTTTACCGCAACGGCTAGAAACCATCGCGCCCAGACGCGCCCAGGCATGCCCATGCACGCGCCAGTGCGCGCACGGCGAGTGCCCTGGACGCGCCAGAACGTGACGAATGCCGACGCACCTCGCCACCACTCACCTGCTCCGCTCGCCAGTAGACGCGCCAGGACACCAGGAGACCCGCAGACACCGTCGTTTGACCGCAGGAACACCGTGGCCATCGTCATCGTCGACACGCCGCGCCACGGGCCTGCAAGCTCTCGTCAACCTCACCATCGCCTCAGACCCTCGTCTTCACCGCCATCACGCGCGTCAGCTTCGCCAGGACGCCAGCAATCGTACGCGCCCATCCCTTGCCTCTTCGCCGCCCTGGAACGACGACGGAGACGACGACGGAGAATACCATGTTATGTTAATTATCAAGTTATTACCTATGTGTTGTTTATGATCTTGCATGCTCTCCGTTATTAGTAGAGACTCTGGCCAAGTTTTTGCTCTTAACTCCAAGAGGGAGTATTTATGCTCGATAGTGGGTTCATGCCTCCATTGATATCTGGGACAGTGACAGAAAGTTCTATGGTTGTGGATTGCTGTTGCCACTAGGGATAAAACATTTATGCTATGTCTAAGGATGTAGTTGTTGATTACATTACGCACCATACTTAATGCAATTGTCTGTTGTTAGCAACTTAATACTGGAGGGGGTTCGGATGATAACCTGAAGGTGGACTTTTTAGGCATAGATGCAGCTGGATGGCGGTCTATGTACTTTGTCGTAATGCCCAATTAAATCTCACTATATTTATCATGACATGTATGTGCATTGTTATGCCCTCTCTATTTGTCAATTGCCCGACCGTAATTTGTTCACCCAACATGCTTTTATCTTATGGGAGAGACACCTCTAGTGAACTGTGGACCCCGGTCCATTCTTTTATACTGAAATACAAATCTGCTGCAATACTTGTTCTTTACTGTTTTCTTGCAAACAATCATCTTCCACACAATACGGCTAATCCTTTGTTACAGCAAGCCGGTGAGATTGACAACCTCACTGTTTCGTTGGGGCAAAGTACTTTGGTTGTGTTGTGCAGGTTCCACGTTGGCGCCGGAATCTCTGGTGTTGCCCCGCACTACATCCCGCCGCCATCAACCTTCAACGTGCTTCTTGACTCCTACTGGTTCGATTAAACCTTGGTTTCTTACTGAGGGAAACTTGCCGCTGTGCGCATCACACCTTCCTCTTGGGGTTCCCAACGGACGTGTCAGCTACACGCATCACCGCCCTGGAACGACGACGGAGACGACGACCCTAGCTCCGCCCCACGGCCACCTCCCGCTCCTATAAAAGGAGGGCTCCTCCCACTCAATTGAGCACGCCAACTTCTTCCCCTCCTCACCACAGCTCTCCTCGTCCTCTCAATTGAACCGATTAGCCACCCCACTGTCTCAATTGCAAGATCGCCGCCGCCGCCAGTACACGGAGTTCGCCGGAGCAGGAGGCCACCCCAGGAGACGCCGCTGCTACCAGGGAGATCCTCGTCCTCGACAACGACGCGGCGCACCACTCCGACGCTCGCCGGAGCTCCGACGAGCTCGTCGACCCCCTACCGCCGCCGCCAGTAAGTCCCTCGCTCGTCGTCGACGACGACGCTTCTCGACCGTGCGATCGCGTTCTAATCGCACGGCTCTCCTCTCCCCGTACCGCTTCGGGCGTTACAGCCCACAGACAGGTGGCCCCCGCCTTGTCAGCTGGCCCACTGCGAAGCTGGGCCGGCCCAACTCCCTCTCTCTCTGCCTAGCCCATTAAGATCTCCCGCCAGCCCACGGTTTAAATTTAAATTTGAAAAATGGAGAAACACCCCAATCTGATGCAAACTTTGAAATTCAATAGGGACAAATCTACTAGGCCAAAATTTGTAAACTTTATATCTCTGGAAACCTTAGGATTTTATCTACACAATGCCACTGGTTAGAATTAAAGTGAGAAAATAAACAAGGCAGGGACTTTTCTGCCTTAGATTGATTCTTAAAAATCAACCAAAAATGCTTTTGAGTTGATTCCAACTCCTATAATTCACATTTCACTTATACTAATTGTTTCTGCAAAAATATGCCATGCTTACTTTGAATGATCATGGCCTAGTTAAATTAAAGGACTTTATGGCTATTTCTAGTCAAAGATATTGTCCAAAACTATTAAGAAATCTTATGGGAGTGTTTCTCTCATTTAAATCTTGTCACCACCAACTTCCAATGAAGTAGAGACTCTGGTCAATTAGGTCTCATAGGAATTTTTGGTGATATTAAATCTTTGCTATGCTAGAATTAAATGGTATGAGGTGCTCACCTCATTTAAATCATTTTCTCGAAATGGTAAGTGTGAAGAGGTTGACTTGAGTCAACCTAGGTCACATATTATGCATAAGAGAAATTAATTCTTAACAAGATAATGAGAGGAAAATAGTTCTCCGAATAATTCAAAGTAACATTCAAGATTAATATGAGAGGAAATTATTTTTCTTAAATGATAAGAAGAACACATCCACCAACTCAATAGTAATGTGTGATGCTAGTTTAAGTGTGTGAACCATGTTTGCGCTTAGTTAAATTAAAAAAGTTTGGTGTGATGATTGTGTACCCCGTATTCGTATTTTAGACGCTAATACCAAGGAGTACCAGGAGGAGGAGGAGGTCTACTTCCAAGGAGAAGAAGACCACTTTGACCAATTCCCCAACCAAGGCAAGATAATACTCTTGCAAAGTGCAAAGCTCACCATGAGCAAGGCATTACCCCATTTATTTTATGCTTATGATCCTATTTCCCAGTTTTACTTTACAAGCTTTATTTACCTTTGTTTTATCAAAGTACTTTTTGATTCATGATTCACTTGGTTAGTATTGAGTTAATACAAGAATATCAAACTTAGCCTAGAAGCAAAGCAAGTTACTTAGCACCCCTCATACTTAGATGCTAGTGCTAAATTTAAAAATGACTACTCTAGATGGGAACATGTGTTTATGAAATGATGATGGTGAAAACCTTGGAATGATGAGTCATTTCCATTGAAATATTTTGAAGGTGAATATGACATGAATTTGACTTGGTGAATTTGGCTAAAAACTGATGATTGAGTTGGATGCGATACCTTTCCAATTTTTGAGTACCCCCACAATACCTGATTATGGGTAAGGCTTAGCTGGAAATTTATGTGTCTTAGTATGGGTTCCCTCTGAACACACATCATAGGGGTTATGCTTGAGGCTGCCTCCGTTGTTGAGAAATGATGTGAATTGAGGTGAATTGTACGGCCAAGCCCTGTGTAGTTCCCGGTTTAACAGTTGGTTTTCACCGGGAGGCCAAGCTCTTGGGGAGAGGTGCCTATACTAGGGTGTGTAAGTGAAAGGTTAACGGTTGATGATCCGCGTACTGAGTTACGATTATTCGGGGTTTTATCCCTGACGGATGTAATCAAATGTTGTGGCACAAGTGTGCAACCTCTGCAGAGTGTAAACCTATTCGAATAGCCGCGTCCGCGGTCATGGACAGTTGGAAAGGCCATACTGTTTCCGTCATCAGAATTTACATCTTTTTGAACTTGAACGGTGACTTTGAATTTGAATCACAACAGAGTTGTGGGAATGACACTAATGTTCCCACTTGAGTTAGTTAGCACATGAGGAGTTGTTTACTAAAATGTTTCTAAACTAAAATTGGCTTTATGCAAATAACCCTAGAGCTTAGAACACTTCAATAGCAATATTAGTACTTACATTAGTATTAGATTGCGAGTACTTAAAGTACTCACGGCTTTGTCCCTGGCTATTCAAATGGCCAGACTATGAAGCCGAGCAGCAGTACGAGGATGACGACCAGCAGGACGTCTACCACAACTAGGAGTCTGCTAACGTCAAGCGTTGGCCTGTGGACTAGAGAGTCCTTGTATCTTACACTTTCGCTATGAACTTGTGTTTGTTCGTTGATCAATAGATCAACTATTCGTGTAATATGGATCATGTGATTCCAAGTTGTAAGACATTATGGTTTGTAATGAATGATGACTGTGATACTTAACTATTATGCCTCGCAACAACAATATTCCTGGGATTGCGATGTATGACATAATAGGCATTCGGACTTAAAAATCCGGGTGTTGACAAGTTGGTATCAGAGCCATTGTTTGACCTTAGGAGACCCTAGTTAGAAATGGACGTTCTGAAAATTAAATTTCAAACATGAATGAAGTATTTCTGAAAATTTAAGTCTTTGTCTTCTCTTTAAGTTCTTTGGAAAATAAGATGTCAAGCTCTTCCTTAGAAATATACCTAAAATTTTGCCACACTTGTTCACTTCTCTAACTTAATCCTTCACTTCACTTTCAGATGGAGCCCGTGAACACGAAGTTCTACCAGCTCGGGAATGGGGGAAGCTTGATCTTCGAGCACGACCTCAACGCCCTGTCCGACCACCTTGGTCGCCCGCACCCGGAGTTCCACGGAGCCCAGATCTCTGACCAGCCAGGAGGCGAACTGCAGTGGATCATCACTACGGATTTGAGGGGCAAGATGGAGCCTCCCACTTCTGAGAGGATCCTCTTCTCCTTCATGGAGAGCAACTGGCTGGACGGACTTGCCCGCGCCCTTCAGGAGGGACTCGCACGCTTGTGCGGGATGAGCGGGGAGGCACTCAAGTACCCTCGCTTTTCTCACCTCGCGAGGCGTAACTCTGCTGGAGAGCCCATGGACATGTCGTCCCACCCGGAGCTGAAGCACCATGTGGAGCATCTCGACTTCATGTTGTACCACACGCAGCAGGATCTCGACCACTCCCGTGAGTACGCCAACCAGACTCACGCCCGCATCATCGAGCAAGGCGACGCCATCAAGATGCTCGCCAATGACCGCAGGACTCTCCGCCTGCAGCGGACGAAGAGGGATGCCACCATCACTCGCCTCCGCGCGAAGATAGCAGCACTCGAGGCCACTGTCAAGGCCCAGGAGGAGCAGATGAAGAAGATGGAGGAAGATGGAGAAGACATTCAGGGAGGAAGCGACTACCTGAGTGACGACAACGACTTCGAGGAGGATGAGAACACAGAGGGGGAAGACTACGATTTCCTGGACGACGGAGATGATGACCTCACCCCCATCGATGTTGATGAGGATGAGGAGTAGTTCACTTGTGCACTATCGTAGGTGTGAGTTGTATCCCGCCCCAATGTATCGTAGCTTGGAGAAGAAGGGTTCTTAAAACCCTTAGTGTGTTAGCTTGTAATGTGTGTTGTTTGTTATGAATGAATGTATGTTTGTGTCATCATAAAAAGACTTCAAGTTTTAATCTTTTGAACTTAAACACAAAACAAGCCATAGAAAATTTCCCTCTTATCTCATGATCTCTCTCAATGCTCAGATGGCCCCTCCAACTCGCAACGCGAATCAAGACGCTATGATGCAGATGTTGCAAGTTATGCTGGAAGATAGAGAAGCGAGAAAGAGCTGAAAGGCAAGCCAACATTGCAGCACTTCAACAGCTTGCCAACAACAATCAAGGCCATCATGATCACCCAGGATCAAAGCTCAAGAACTTCCAGAATACCAACCCGACAGTTTTCAGCAAGACTGAGGAACCCCTGGATGCAGATGATTGGCTCCAAACTATGGAGAACAATCTAGAAGTAGCTGGAGTTGAAGAAAATGAGAAAGTGTCGTTTGCCACACACTACTTAGCAGGACCCGCAAGAGCTTGGTGGACAAGCACCCGTGCCATGAACGCGGGACAGTTCATGACTTGGGCAGATTTCAAGCTCAAATTCAGCAAGTACCATGTGCCCCGGGTCCGATAAAGAAGATGAGAGATGAATTCCGTGAACTGAAGCAAGGCCGGATGTCCGTGGTGGAATACCGCGACAAGTTCCTAACTTTGTCAAGGTACGCCCGGATGAGACCGATACTACCGAGAAGAGGAAGGAAAGGTTTCCGAACGGACTGCATGATGAGATGCGGACTCGTGTTGATCAACATCCCCTTCGCCGACCTCGAAGCCCTTGTTGACTCCGCCATCCAAATGGAGGGAAACCGCACCAAGCCGGCCGAGAACCGCAAGCGCCGCATGATGAACCAGAGTGGGCCTAGCAATGCCCCAAGGTATCGCCCCAACTCAGGCGGAGGCTTCAGGACCAACAAGTCCCATGCACAGATGTCACGTCCGGTTTATCAGAACCGGAGTGGAGGAAACCCCAGGCCAGGAGGCCACAACAACAACAGCAACTACAACAACAACCACAACAACAACTTCAACCGTGCTCCGCCGAGAGCCCCCAACAACAACACCAACAACACCAACACCGCACCAAGGACTGGGAGCAACGCCATCCCCGTTGCAACCAAGGACAAGTCAACCATCACCTGCTATGAATGTGGAGTTGTGGGACACTACTCCAATGAGTGCCCCAAAAGGCTGGCCAAGCTCGCCGGCAACACCGCTGCACCTGCTCAGCAGCAACGCCGTGTCTCCACCGGCAAGAAGTTCGCCCCCAACAACCCGAACAACCGTGGAGGTCGCCTCTACCACATGAACGTCGAGGAAGCCCAGGAAGCACCAGACGTGGTGCCGGGTATGTTCTCTGTTAACTCAATACCAAGCAAGAGTGTTGTTTGATTCAGGAGCATCGCATTCTTTTGTCACAGAAGATTTTGTGTGCACTAGTAAGATTCAACCAATCAGCTTGAAACATGTCATGATAGTTCAAATACCGGGATCAACAACTAAAGCTAGAAAATTTTGCAAAGCTGTACCCATCAGAATTCATGAAATAGACTTTTATGCAAACTTGATTGTTCTGGGAACAAAAGGATTGGAAGTAGTACTGGGTATGGATTGGATGGCGAAACATCATGGATTGATAGACTGCGCCAAGAAGGCCATCACCATGACTAGTAGCACCGGAATAATAATAGAACATGTGTCTGAAAGACTACCCAGAAATTTCACCTGTAACCAAAGTGTAGCCAAGCCAACTCTGGATCAAATCGTGGTCGTCTGTCGATACCCTGATGTGTTTCCGGATGATCTACCCGGTATGCCCCCAGATCGGGATATCGAGTTCATCATCGAGTTAATCCCTGGAACAGGACCTATAGCCCAGAGAGCCTACAGCATGAACCCCGCAGAACTAGCGGAACTGAAGAAGCAACTAGATGATATGCTGTACAAAGGTCTGATTCGACCCAGTGCGTCACCTTGGAGATCACCAGTTTTGTTTGTGGATAAGAAAGACGGTGCCACTCGTTTGGTTACGGATTATCGTAAGCTTAACGATGTCACCATCAAGAACAAATACCCCTTGCCAAAGATAGAAGACCTATTTGACCAGCTGACCGGTGCCCAAGTATTCTCGAAGATTGATCTGAGGACAGGTTACCATCAACTGAAGATCCGTGCAACAGATATTCCAAAGACTGCTTTTACCACCAGATATGGACTGTATGAGTACAATGTCATGTCCTTCGGACTGACCAATGCCCCCTCTTACTTCATGAATCTCATGAATAAGATCTTTATGGACTTTCTGGATAAGTTTGTCGTTGTCTTCATCGATGACATCCTTATCTACTCCAAATCAGAAGAAGAACATGAGCAACATTTGGAAGTGGTTCTAGAAACCCTTAGGCAGCATCAGTTGTACGCCAAGTTTAGCAAATGCGAGTTTTGGTTAAAGGAAGTAGGATTCCCGGGACACATCTTGTCTCGCAGGAGGAATTGCCGTAGATCCCGCTAAAATCAAAACCGTGGAGGAATGGAAAGCCCCAACCACCCAGACTGAAGTCCGGGCATTTCTGGGATTAGCGGGATATTACCGCAGATTCGTGGAAGGATTTTCCAGCATCGCAAGACCAATGACTCAACTGCTGAAGAAGGACAAGAAGTTTGACTGGAATGACAAATGTGAAGAAAGCTTTCAACAACTCAAGCTCAGATTAACCACAGCCCCAATTCCGATCATGCCCGATGTCACCAAGCCTTTCGATGTCTATTGTGATGCCTCCAAGATTGGTCTTGGATGTGTGTTGATGCAAGAAGGCAAGGTGATATCATACCTATCAAGGCAACTGAAGCAAAATGAACAGAACTATCCAACTCATGACTTGGAGTTAGCAGCCGTAGTTTTAGCGCTGAAGGTTTGGCGTCATTACCTCATGGGTAATCGATGCGAGATATATTCAGATCACAAGAGCCTGAAGTACATTTTCACCTGTAAGGAGCTGAACATGAGACAAGCGCAGATGGATTGAATTAATCAAGGATTACGACATGGAAATTCACTACCACCCCGGCAAGGCCAATGTGGTAGCGGATGCCTTGAGCAGACTGCCGTGTCAGTTGAACTCCATGATCGCAATAGAGCAGCCCAGCCTGTATCAAGAATTTGAACAGTTCAGACTAGAGCTAGTTAGCGAAGGATTTTTAGCCAGCATTGAACTGCAACCCACCTTGATGAACCAGATAAAAGAAGCCCAGAAGGGAAATGCCAGCATTGACGGAATCAAGAGTCAGATAGCTGCAGGAAAGGCACCAGGATTCACCATAGATGAAGAAGAAGTTCTTTGGTGCAACGGACGCCTGTGTGTACCGTCAGATTCAGATTTGAAGCAAGTCATTCTGAAGGAAGCTCACGACACCCTATATTCCATTCACCCCGGAGGAACCAAGATGTACCAAGACCTGAAAGAGCAATTCTGGTGGCACGGAATGAAGCGAGAGATAGGAAGCTACATCGCCAAGTGTGATATATGTCAACGAGTCAAAGCAGAACATCAATGACCCGCAGGATTGTTGCAACCCTTACAGATTCCTGAGTGAAAATGGGATTCTGTCGGTATGGATTTTATCACAGGATTGCTGTAACGCCCCACTTTTGCAACCTTGTTTATTTGTCCTTAATGCAAAAATCAGGGGGAACAAAAACTTTTTCTTAATACTAGATAGATGAATTGCCTTGATCTGTTTGTTTTGATGCATTGCCTTGGTGTGTTGGTAGATGTGTTTTCTTGTTTTGCTTGTTGAGTTATGTCCTGAGCTACTTCAAAGAACAACACCTCTGGTGGTTAAACAAGCAACTCACCTAATAAAACACATGTGTGACTTAGGAAAAGTTGTTTCTTTTTTTTTTACCACATCAAACTCTCCTTCTGATGGCAACATGAGTGTGCCATCTTGATCTTCTCTTTGTAGTACAAGATAGCTCAATCATCCTTAATTCAAAACTTGGGATCATCTACCCCTCATCACATCCTTCTCTTATACCCACTCATCCTTGTTGGTTTTGAGGCCATGTCGACCATCTGTGTTGACAGGCTTTGAATGTCCAGATTTTGGCAGTTGATCTCTAAGCACCCACAACTGTTTTTGTTGACTTCAATGCATGGATCTCATCTATGCAACATCCTCTTCAACCTCCACATCTTGCATGTCTCAGTCTATCCTTGCTGCACATATATCCAACTTGATCTTATGCCACATCCAATGTTCAACTCTAGATCACTTCCTTCAATTTTATCTCTTGCTTTTTATTCAAGTTTAGTCTTCACAAAACCAAGAGTGGAAATGATGGGTACATTTTGTAGCCACCATCTACCCTTGAGAACACTCCTCTCTAAATTAGTTTTCTCTGTCAAAAATCCTATTGATTTTCCTTATCTAGTTTTGATTACAAAACTACTTCTAGTTTTACTAAAACTTTTCAAGATATTTCTTCAAGGAAAACAAGGAACTGAAATGGGTTTTGTTTTCTCATCCCATTTCTACCTAGTACTGATTTCTAAAACAATTGTTTTCTATCTTGCCTTCTTTTTAACAAAAGGCTTGTTTGTGGTACCTATACCATTTCTTGTTTATTTTAAGTTTGAGAAAAACTCTACTTTACTTGAGATAGTAAGTAGAATATTTTTGAACTCCTATGTTCCAACTAGATTTCTCTCAACACTTTCAAATTTCATTCCACTTGAGTTCATTACCAATTGTCCCTAGACAATTGAGGTGTTTCAAATACTTTTCAAATGAGTCCTTTTTCAAATGGCAAAACTTGCACATCTTATGCACATCTCTGATCCACCACATTGTATCCCCTCCATCCTCCAATTCTTGATCAAATGGATGATCATTTGATACTTTCAAATCACTCCCAATTGACCTCTTATTTGAAGAGCAACTTATATTTCATCATACCCATGACAATCCTCTATTCTTTACCATCATCACCTTGACCTCATGAATTGGTGATTCATGCCACCATATTCATCCTTGTGAGTATGGTTATTTTACTCACCATCTCTTTTAGTCTTTCTCTACAATTGTCTAAATCACTATCACCACCATCATCTTTTGGCCAAATTGATAATTTGATCAAGTTGCTTTATTCTTCAACATTGGCACCAATATTTATTATCATCTCTCTTACTAATTTCATACACATCAACTAAGCCACCATCTTGGCAAAGAATCATATGGCACTACCTTGGTCAACATGCATGAGGAAAGCTTCCTTTTGATGAATCATTTTTGGCATGACACAAACATGGGCGCCGGCCATGTAATATGTGCATGCATGTGTGTCCAACTCCCTTCTCTCTCTAATTTACCCCACCTTGGGAAGCCTCTATCTCTTTGTCCCTTCCCAATGCCACAAATAAATTCAGATTGGGTCAAATATCTCTTCCCCAAGCCAGCCACCCACCTCCACCAATCAAAGAAGGAGGCAGCCACCCCTCTCCCTCTATAAAAGGGGCTTGGCCGGCCACCTCCTCCCCTTTGCTTCATTTCTTCCAACTCTCCACTCTCTCACACTCTCCTCCTCCACCTCCCCACGTGCTGCTGCTCCTCCCAAGCTCCATGGCCGGCCATGGCCATGGAAATCCACCTAGATGAAGCTCCCCTCCTTCCTCAAGCTTCCTCTCACCATGAGAGCATCTCTCTCACTCTCTTCTCCCCTAATCTTTGATGAGTCCAGCTCACTTTCTCCTTTCTCCTCTCACTAGATTTGGATCTTGATGCAGGTGCATGTTGGTCCAAGCATGGAGAAGGTTGAGCTATCCTCAGATCTGAAGTTCTTGAGCAAAGTTCGTCCAAAACCTTGCAGTAATTTCTGCTACTTTGCTGTTTCAGATTCTGGTACGATCTTGTAAAGTCCACCGAATCTCGTGTGCAGATCCAAATCGAGTGATTCAAAGTTCCACAGTTAGATACGGAAAAGATCTACAACTTGGCGTTGGTCTCACCCTCAAATTCGTTACGGATTTTGCATGGTAAATAAAGTCCTGAAAACATGCAGAGTCACTGTTTGTTAGATTTCTCCCGTTTTACAAAACCTTTTTGAGCAAACTCAACTGTGGGTGAAAGCCCTCTTCAGTACCTTCATTTTGGCGGTGGTTTCACTTCGATTGACCTCCTGAAACTGAAATGGTTCACAGATCAAGATCTGGTCAGATCTGACTTTGTCGAATTAAACCAGGAGCTTGGAGACAAATTTTTGAATGAAACCAACTGGGTAAGAACCACCTATTCAATACCTTTCAGATGCAACTGACCTAATATTTTTATGAGTTATGTACGATTTGTGATGAATTAAACTTGTTCTGTGTGTTCTGCAGACATGGCTGTTAGCTTTTAATTCATCAAACATCCAATTTTGTACCTAATTGAGTGATTCCAATTCTGTAGGATTGCTGAATGTTTTCTTAATCATCTCAAACAAGTTTCAAACATTTATCTGTTGTGTAACTCCAGAGAGAAAGAAATTGGTACAGACATGCAGTAAACTTGTAAATCCATTTATGAGAGTTTCAGAAATAATTTGAACCCGAATCCAATTGTGTGTGAATCTCTGTTTAAATACCTTTCAAATGCCAGTAGCCTCATATTTTTAGGATTTTTCTACGATTTATGGCTTACAGATCTTGTTTTCTGTACAGTCAGATTCAAAGAAATTTCTAAAATTGTAGGTTTAATATTTTTGGGTGATTCCAATTGGGTTAGTCTTGTATTAGTACTGGCTATATAGGAAAAATATTATTAGTCTCTGTTCATACATATTTGTTACTGTTAGTAATGTTTATGTGTGACATGCATTGTTGAAGCAAAACTTTTTGGTTTATTTAAAACCCTTGACCAACTCTTTTTAGTAGAGAGGGACAACCCTTGTTTTATGCTTGAAAAATTAAACCTCTGCAACCTAACATTAGCTCTTTTGTTTTTCTTAAGTTTTCAAATGATGTGGAATATGGTTTGCTTCCTATTTTGGATGTTGTGTTATGTGAGCAAACTAAGTTAGGAAAACTGTTTTCTACTTTTCCAAAAATGTTAGAAAATGTTTTGTGAATGTATTTGATGTCAAACTAATGCTCTTGTCCTCTTTATGATGTTATCTACCAGGGGATGTTTGGTTTATACCATGGTGATAACCGAGAGAGGCAATTGCTAAGTCATGGCACTCTCATACCTTCACTAGGTAAATAGATTGGGTTCTCTTTTAGTTGCTTTGTAGTACCTATAAGTCTTTTGTATGTTAGCCCTTAGTAAAGTGGTTAGCTATTGATTGTTGAATGTTGCATGCTTGTTATGTTTGGAGCAATGTGATTGATTGTGTTCCTTTTATATTTTCCGGCGATAGATGCGAACAATTCCGGAGAAGAAGAAGAAGTGGATTGGACAAGGATTCTTTATATGTTGTTGGAATTCTTATATTGATGGAGTTGAAGATGTACAGGGACAAATAAGCCAAGGCAAGCCATCTTTTGATCTCTGATTTGGTGTCTAGTTGGATGTCATTTGTTGATGTCCAAAGCACCTTGAATTCTATGTGTGTTATTCTCTCTACTTATGTCATCTATGTGTGTTTCCAAGTGGGGTACTCCCTTGTGGTGTTGTCCCACCCTTGCTCACATGTTGGAGGGATGCATGGCATCATGGCCGTGTTGTTCCCTTTGGTCGTCATGTATGCTCAACTTGGGCATATTTTTTTCCAAGATAAAAGTTTGCTTCACATCCACCACTTTGATGATGTCTAGAGGTATCAAAGTCATGAACCTTGGTGTAATTCTCAACTTGAGAGAAGTATGCCGTGTACCCTTGTGAATGTTGGTTGGGTAGTGAACTTTCACCATCCAAGTTGCATCGAAGTACCATAAATCTGAAAGTTTGACCCACCCTATGTTGTCTTTATACATGCTTACCTTAAGCAAGTATAATTCCATTTGAGCCACTCACACCTACTCCTCATGGCGTGGTGATCCTCATCTCGGCCGTGTTGTGTATTAGTTCCTTCTCATGAAACTATAGGTTGGGAACCCCTCAAGGTTTACCTTGTTGTAAATGTTTATGAAAACCTTGGGTGAGTTAACCCAAGTGTATGGTTTATGAAAGCAAAGGATCTTGATAAAGATGTTTGGGAAAGATATGTATGTGAGATGGTTGAGCAACCGTGGTGTTGTGGGGAAAAGGAAATGGTTTTTCTAAAAAGGAGCACTGCGTATAAGTGTTCGCCGTCCCAACTTTTATTCGCGCAACCACATTACCCAAAGTGGGCACGGGCTTAGTCCGTAGTCCGTTGAAATTGGCATAAGCACCCTTCACAACTCTCTAGGGAGGGTCAAGAGGACCTCCGACGCCGGGTTGCGCTCCGGAGGAGGCAATACACTCGTCTTAACCGATAGCCGGACGATTGCGAGGGTCTTCCGTCGTGGCGCCGGAGATACGCTCAAAAGGAGGTATGCTGCCGGGGTGCCGGGAAGGGGTAAGCCCGCGAGGAAGGACTTGTGCCAAGGGAGACGGGCGAAAGACTATGACTAATTATCCGAGACTCGCATACTTTCGTATGACGACCCGGGGATGATCCCGGCGGATTTATTAGTTCTTGTGGGGAAAGTGTGCAAACTCTGCAGAGTCAAACCTATTCGAATAGCCGCGTCCGCGGTCATGGACGGGTTGAGGTGGCCATACTTAACTGGGGCTTGTGTTTTGTTTTGATAAATGCTTTGCAAAGAAAGTGTTGTGTTGGATGTACCGGAAGGGTACGGAAAAAGGGTGTGTGTCGACCATATGGAGATGGTCGAGGAAAAATGAGACCAAGTGGGGAACTCTTTCCTAAATGTTTCATGTAGAGGAACTCTTCTTTAATAAAGATATAGAGATGTCATAGGACTTCCCTAGTATCCCCATCACCTGAGATGGCGGTATGCTAACTCTTCTTCAATAAAGATATAGATATGCCATAGCTATCTTTTGAAGTATCTTCTTCAATAAAGATATAGAGGTGTCATATTACCACTTTAGTGTCTCCGTCAATTGCGATGTCGGGATGCTATATCCACAAGAGAAACTGATTCTCTTTCACATGCTATATCCACAAGAGAAACTAATCTTCCTCTCTTGTCTCTATTAGTTAGCTCTGTTAGCATCTTTCTTGATGGTTTGCGAGTACAATTCCAAATGTACTCACGGCTTTGTCCCTGGCTATTTACTTGGCCAGACTTGGAGGAACACGACGGATGAAGAAGGAGTTGGCGACGTCTATGCGAGCTAGGAACGTCTTCCCGTCCGCTTGCTCGTAGGGTTATGGCAGATGACTTGGGTACCGCGCTGCTGAAGTGATAAGGCTACTCTGATGTTTAGTTAGGCCCTTCGAGGCTATTATGTAATTATCGGTCATGTGACCATGTTGTAATTTTCTTATTCCGCTTTGTAATGGATGGTGTAATTTGATATCAGTTCGGTTATGTGTTCACGGCGCACTGATCATGGGATCGTGAACTGTATACATAACAGGGAATTTCGGACAGCTAGTCCGGGGTCCCCACAGAGCTGGTATCAGAGCTATCCTGACTGTAGGAGACCTTAGTTAGCATGGACGTTAGTTAGGAAACAAGTACTTGGGCAAAACTATTTACCAAACAAATTCTTTCTTTAACCGGAAGCATAGCTTCTACTCCTCTTATTCCTTCAAAACTTCTAAACTCTTACCTCTCCGCTTTAAAATGTTTGAAAATTCTTACTCTATTGTCTCATCCACTTCAAACCTACATATTGGACGATGTCCCCGAGTCAGACCCAGAGACTCGAAGTCGAAGATGGATCAACCTTTTATGAAGTCTCACGTATCTCCAACGACAACTATTGAAGATCGGATGCCGACTAAGCCGTGCACATAGAGGGCTAAAGGATCATGCCTTTGGTTGTCACCAAAGTCTGTCAAGGAGCTGACCTTCTTCCTCCGTGGACTTGCACTTTTTGCAGTCGTCCGGGATCAAGCCCTCAGTTTCTTGACTAGTTATATTTAGGCCTGCCACGAGAAGATATTGACTTCGGGAGCACCTCAACAGCTACCTCTACGAAGACCTCATGTTTCCGGGATGTCGAGACAAGAAGTTCTACACAGTTTTCTCCTCCGCCTCAACATCAATGACTCAACACCCGGCCCCTTCACCACCAACTGCTACAAGGATTCAAGTTGAAGCTGATGCCGGCAGTATGAAGACATCAACATATGCGACCAGCCCTAAACCTATAGGATGGATAGGACAAACTCAATCGCTTTGATTGAGCCACCCCTGCGCATTAGGAATTTCTGGGTACTTAGAGTACCATGTCTGGTTTGATGATTGCTTGCAGTTTCCTAGTGTGCTGCCTTGAGTGTTTGTATCTGTTTATTGTGTTGCATGTATGTCTTGCTATTTAGACGTTTCCGCCCTTTTTAATTGTTTGAAATTTGTGAAACAGAAATTAAAAACGGAAATCTGCCAGTGTACTGTTTTGCTAATAAAAATAGTTTGGTAGCTCCGATTGATCTGATTCCAATTGCACTAGAACCAGTATGAAATTATCTTTCAGACGCCACTGACCTTGTATTTTTAGGATTTTTGTGCGATTTTTAATAAATAAAACTTGATCACTGTTTCTGGTTAGTATTTTGAGTCTCAAAAATTGAAAAATAAATATTTTTGAATGATTCCAATTGTGCTGATCTTGTTTTGTTACTGTGCATCTAGGAAAAATACCAGTAGCCCCTGTTAGTGGTATTTTGTCTCTGGTTATGATTGTATGGGTGTCGCATGCCATGATAGGATTAAAGTTTGCCTCGCCGGTGTATTGTTAACTGCTAGTTAGTTGGGTAGATTAACGAAAGACTCTAACTCTAAACCCGTTAGCAGTTGTTTTTCAACCATCAGGGAAACTAACTCAGACCCCTACCTACGACGACTACTTTCAAGATCAGCTGGAGCGACTCTACCACGCCAACGAAGCAGAAGCCCTACCTTCAAGAGTGACTGCACCTCGGCAAGAAGACATACTCAATTGGGCTAACCTTAGAGCATAACCGCACTAACCTCGGGGGTATCTTTTTGAAAACTACCCCTCTAACACACCGTCTAGCTAGATGAGAGAACATTAGCGTCAAAGACAAGCTACATCACATGGTCCATCTGGTCCTCATCAAGTGAAGCTCCTGAAGATACCTCAAGAACTCAAGGCTAGGTGCAACTTACCCGCTCACCAACTGGTATAAGTCAGCACCGACCCGCCAGCTGAAGATTGTCTTTGAAGACCTTTTTTGCTGCTTCATATGGATACCAACCAGGCATTTCTTCAACCTACTAACTCGCGCGCGTCCCCTATGGCTCGCGTTAACACCGCGAGTGTCTCTTGAAGTTGTGGTCCGCACGTCGCCCCGAAGATTCTTCAACCGAACAAGGAAGATCGACGACTTCTTCGAAGCCCTGTGCAGAACCTCAAGACGAAACTCGAGTTTTTCCGAAAGCCCGATCAAAATCTTAAGGGTGGAAGACTTCGTCTTCCACTAAAAGTTGGAGCTAACCCTAGCATTTTAAACCTTTCTAACACACCGTTGGAAACGTAGGATGCACTAACCCCTCTTGAAGCCATGGACTACACAACGCCCTCTGAAGATGTTTTCAACTCAAGACAGGAGATCAATGACTTCTCCCAGGAGCGCCCGACAAGACCCGTGGCCGAAGCTTACAGTTTTTAACGCCCCTCCCCGATGAACAATTTTAAGGGTGGAAGACTTCGTCTTCCACTAAATTTAGGCTAACTCTAAAAAGTTTTCAACCCTGCTAAGGCACCATTGGAGTGCACTAACTTTTCCGAAGTCATGGACTCCGCTAGGATTGATAAGAAGCTACAAGTCTAACATCTCGCAGGAGTAGTCAACCTCTTCATGAAGCTCGCCATCGGCAGGAATCCATCATGTCCGCTAGAATATGAAGCAACGACCTTCTCTACAATGGTGCATCTACGAAGGATGGAGTCTAACTTTCGTTAAGCATTACAACCCCTCTAGTTCTGCGCTCAGTAATCTCGGGACGAGATTATTTTAAGGGTGGAAGAATCTGTAACGCCCCACTTTTGCAACCTTGTTTATTTGTCCTTAATGCAAAAATCAGGGGGAACAAAAACTTTTTCTTAATACTAGATAGATGAATTGCCTTGATCTGTTTGTTTTGATGCACTGCCTTGGTGTGTTGGTAGATGTGTTTTCTTGTTTTGCTTGTTGAGTTATGTCCTGAGCTACTTCAAAGAACAACACCTCTGGTGGTTAAACAAGCAACTCACCTAATAAAACACATGTGTGACTTAGGAAAAGTTGTTTCCTTTTTTTTACCACATCAAACTCTCCTTCTGATGGCAACATGAGTGTGCCATCTTGATCTTCTCTTTGTAGTACAAGATAGCTCAATCATCCTTAATTCAAAACTTGGGATCATCTACCCCTCATCACATCCTTCTCTTATACCCACTCATCCTTGTTGGTTTTGAGGCCATGTCGACCATCTGTGTTGACAGGCTTTGAATGTCCAGATTTTGGCGAGTTGATCTCTAAGCACCCACAACTGTTTTTGTTGACTTCAATGCATGGATCTCATCTATGCAACATCCTCTTCAACCTCCACATCTTGCATGTCTCAGTCTATCCTTGCTGCACATATATCCAACTTGATCTTATGCCACATCCAATGTTCAACTCTAGATCACTTCCTTCAATTTTATCTCTTGCTTTTTATTCAAGTTTAGTCTTCACAAAACCAAGAGTGGAAATGATGGGTACATTTTGTAGCCACCATCTACCCTTGAGAACACTCCTCTCTAAATTAGTTTTCTCTGTCAAAAATCCTATTGATTTTCCTTATCTAGTTTTGATTACAAAACTACTTCTAGTTTTACTAAAACTTTTCAAGATATTTCTTCAAGGAAAACAAGGAACTGAAATGGGTTTTGTTTTCTCATCCCATTTCTACCTAGTACTGATTTCTAAAACAATTGTTTTCTATCTTGCCTTCTTTTTAACAAAAGGCTTGTTTGTGGTACCTATACCATTTCTTGTTTATTTTAAGTTTGAGAAAAACTCTACTTTACTTGAGATAGTAAGTAGAATATTTTTGAACTCCTATGTTCCAACTAGATTTCTCTCAACACTTTCAAATTTCATTCCACTTGAGTTCATTACCAATTGTCCCTAGACAATTGAGGTGTTTCAAATACTTTTCAAATGAGTCCTTTTTCAAATGGCAAAACTTGCACATCTTATGCACATCTCTGATCCACCACATTGTATCCCCTCCATCCTCCAATTCTTGATCAAATGGATGATCATTTGATACTTTCAAATCACTCCCAATTGACCTCTTATTTGAAGAGCAACTTATATTTCATCATACCCATGACAATCCTCTATTCTTTACCATCATCACCTTGACCTCATGAATTGGTGATTCATGCCACCATATTCATCCTTGTGAGTATGGTTATTTTACTCACCATCTCTTTTAGTCTTTCTCTACAATTGTCTAAATCACTATCACCACCATCATCTTTTGGCCAAATTGATAATTTGATCAAGTTGCTTTATTCTTCAACATTGGCACCAATATTTATTATCATCTCTCTTACTAATTTCATACACATCAACTAAGCCACCATCTTGGCAAAGAATCATATGGCACTACCTTGGTCAACATGCATGAGGAAAGCTTCCTTTTGATGAATCATTTTTGGCATGACACAAACATGGGCGCCGGCCATGTAATATGTGCATGCATGTGTGTCCAACTCCCTTCTCTCTCTAATTTACCCCACCTTGGGAAGCCTCTATCTCTTTGTCCCTTCCCAATGCCACAAATAAATTCAGATTGGGTCAAATATCTCTTCCCCAAGCCAGCCACCCACCTCCACCAATCAAAGAAGGAGGCAGCCACCCCTCTCCCTCTATAAAAGGGGCTTGGCCGGCCACCTCCTCCCCTTTGCTTCATTTCTTCCAACTCTCCACTCTCTCACACTCTCCTCCTCCACCTCCCCACGTGCTGCTGCTCCTCCCAAGCTCCATGGCCGGCCATGGCCATGGAAATCCACCTAGATGAAGCTCCCCTCCTTCCTCAAGCTTCCTCTCACCATGAGAGCATCTCTCTCACTCTCTTCTCCCCTAATCTTTGATGAGTCCAGCTCACTTTCTCCTTTCTCCTCTCACTAGATTTGGATCTTGATGCAGGTGCATGTTGGTCCAAGCATGGAGAAGGTTGAGCTATCCTCAGATCTGAAGTTCTTGAGCAAAGTTCGTCCAAAACCTTGCAGTAATTTCTGCTACTTTGCTGTTTCAGATTCTGGTACGATCTTGTAAAGTCCACCGAATCTCGTGTGCAGATCCAAATCGAGTGATTCAAAGTTCCACAGTTAGATACGGAAAAGATCTACAACTTGGCGTTGGTCTCACCCTCAAATTCGTTACGGATTTTGCATGGTAAATAAAGTCCTGAAAACATGCAGAGTCACTGTTTGTTAGATTTCTCCCGTTTTACAAAACCTTTTGAGCAAACTCAACTGTGGGTGAAAGCCCTCTTCAGTACCTTCATTTTGGCGGTGGTTTCACTTCGATTGACCTCCTGAAACTGAAATGGTTCACAGATCAAGATCTGGTCAGATCTGACTTTGTCGAATTAAACCAGGAGCTTGGAGACAAATTTTTGAATGAAACCAACTGGGTAAGAACCACCTATTCAATACCTTTCAGATGCAACTGACCTAATATTTTTATGAGTTATGTACGATTTGTGATGAATTAAACTTGTTCTGTGTGTTCTGCAGACATGGCTGTTAGCTTTTAATTCATCAAACATCCAATTTTGTACCTAATTGAGTGATTCCAATTCTGTAGGATTGCTGAATGTTTTCTTAATCATCTCAAACAAGTTTCAAACATTTATCTGTTGTGTAACTCCAGAGAGAAAGAAATTGGTACAGACATGCAGTAAACTTGTAAATCCATTTATGAGAGTTTCAGAAATAATTTGAACCCGAATCCAATTGTGTGTGAATCTCTGTTTAAATACCTTTCAAATGCCAGTAGCCTCATATTTTTAGGATTTTTCTACGATTTATGGCTTACAGATCTTGTTTTCTGTACAGTCAGATTCAAAGAAATTCCTAAAATTGTAGGTTTAATATTTTTGGGTGATTCCAATTGGGTTAGTCTTGTATTAGTACTGGCTATATAGGAAAAATATTATTAGTCTCTGTTCATACATATTTGTTACTGTTAGTAATGTTTATGTGTGACATGCATTGTTGAAGCAAAACTTTTTGGTTTATTTAAAACCCTTGACCAACTCTTTTTAGTAGAGAGGGACAACCCTTGTTTTATGCTTGAAAAATTAAACCTCTGCAACCTAACATTAGCTCTTTTGTTTTTCTTAAGTTTTCAAATGATGTGGAATATGGTTTGCTTCCTATTTTGGATGTTGTGTTATGTGAGCAAACTAAGTTAGGAAAACTGTTTTCTACTTTTCCAAAAATGTTAGAAAATGTTTTGTGAATGTATTTGATGTCAAACTAATGCTCTTGTCCTCTTTATGATGTTATCTACCAGGGGATGTTTGGTTTATACCATGGTGATAACCGAGAGAGGCAATTGCTAAGTCATGGCACTCTCATACCTTCACTAGGTAAATAGATTGGGTTCTCTTTTAGTTGCTTTGTAGTACCTATAAGTCTTTTGTATGTTAGCCCTTAGTAAAGTGGTTAGCTATTGATTGTTGAATGTTGCATGCTTGTTATGTTTGGAGCAATGTGATTGATTGTGTTCCTTTTATATTTTCCGGCGATAGATGCGAACAATTCCGGAGAAGAAGAAGAAGTGGATTGGACAAGGATTCTTTATATGTTGTTGGAATTCTTATATTGATGGAGTTGAAGATGTACAGGGACAAATAAGCCAAGGCAAGCCATCTTTTGATCTCTGATTTGGTGTCTAGTTGGATGTCATTTGTTGATGTCCAAAGCACCTTGAATTCTATGTGTGTTATTCTCTCTACTTATGTCATCTATGTGTGTTTCCAAGTGGGGTACTCCTTGTGGTGTTGTCCCACCCTTGCTCACATGTTGGAGGGATGCATGGCATCATGGCCGTGTTGTTCCCTTTGGTCGTCATGTATGCTCAACTTGGGCATATTTTTTTCCAAGATAAAAGTTTGCTTCACATCCACCACTTTGATGATGTCTAGAGGTATCAAAGTCATGAACCTTGGTGTAATTCTCAACTTGAGAGAAGTATGCCGTGTACCCTTGTGAATGTTGGTTGGGTAGTGAACTTTCACCATCCAAGTTGCATCGAAGTACCATAAATCTGAAAGTTTGACCCACCCTATGTTGTCTTTATACATGCTTACCTTAAGCAAGTATAATTCCATTTGAGCCACTCACACCTACTCCTCATGGCGTGGTGATCCTCATCTCGGCCGTGTTGTGTATTAGTTCCTTCTCATGAAACTATAGGTTGGGAACCCCTCAAGGTTTACCTTGTTGTAAATGTTTATGAAAACCTTGGGTGAGTTAACCCAAGTGTATGGTTTATGAAAGCAAAGGATCTTGATAAAGATGTTTGGGAAAGATATGTATGTGAGATGGTTGAGCAACCGTGGTGTTGTGGGGAAAAGGAAATGGTTTTTCTAAAAAGGAGCACTGCGTATAAGTGTTCGCCGTCCCAACTTTTATTCGCGCAACCACATTACCCAAAGTGGGCACGGGCTTAGTCCGTAGTCTGTTGAAATTGGCATAAGCACCCTTCACAACTCTCTAGGGAGGGTCAAGAGGACCTCCGACGCCGGGTTGCGCTCTGGAGGAGGCAATACACTGTCTTAACTGATAGCCGGACGATTACTGAGGGTCTTCCGTCGTGGCGCCGGAGATACGCTCAAAAGGAGGTATGCTGCCGGGGTGCCGGGAAGGGGTAAGCCCGCAGGGAAGGACTTGTGCCAAGGGAGACGGGCGAAAGACTATGACTAATTATCCGAGACTCGCATACTTTCGTATGACGACCCGGGGATGATCCCGGCGGATTTATTAGTTCTTGTGGGGAAAGTGTGCAAACTCTGCAGAGTCAAACCTATTCGAATAGCCGCGTCCGCGGTCATGGACGGGTTGAGGTGGCCATACTTAACTGGGGCTTGTGTTTTGTTTTGATAAATGCTTTGCAAAGAAAGTGTTGTGTTGGATGTACCGGAAGGGTACGGAAAAGGAGTGTGTGTCGACCATATGGAGATGGTCGAGGAAAAATGAGACCAAGTGGGGAACTCTTTCCTAAATGTTTCATGTAGAGGAACTCTTCTTTAATAAAGATATAGAGATGTCATAGGACTTCCCTAGTATCCCCATCACCTGAGATGGCGGTATGCTAACTCTTCTTCAATAAAGATATAGATATGCCATAGCTATCTTTTGAAGTATCTTCTTCAATAAAGATATAGAGGTGTCATATTACCACTTTAGTGTCTCCGTCAATTGCGATGTCGGGATGCTATATCCACAAGAGAAACTGATTCTCTTTCACATGCTATATCCACAAGAGAAACTAATCTTCCTCTCTTGTCTCTATTAGTTAGCTCTCGTTAGCATCTTTCTTGATGGTTTGCGAGTACAATTCCAAATGTACTCACGGCTTTGTCCCCGGCTATTTACTTGGCCAGACTTGGAGGAACACGACGGATGAAGAAGGAGTTGGCGACGTCTATGCGAGCTAGGAACGTCTTCCCGCCGCTTGCCCGTAGGGTTATGGCAGATGACTTGGGTACGCGCTGCCGAAGTGATAAGGCTACTCGATGTTTAGTTAGGCCCTTCGAGGCTATTATGTAATTATCGGTCATGTGACCATGTTGTAATTTTCTTATTCCGCTTTGTAATGGATGGTGTAATTTGATATCAGTTCGGTTATGTGTTCACGGCGCACTGATCATGGGATCGTGAACTGTATACATAACAGGGAATTTCGGACAGCTAGTCCGGGGTCCCCACAGTTGCCCAAATCTAGCAGAGGAAATGACTCCATTTGGGTAGTTATTGATAGATTGACCAAGGTTGCACATTTCATCCCTGTCAAGACCACATACCAAGGCCCAAAGCTAGCTGAGTTATACATCTCCAGAATAGTCAGCCTGCACGGAACCCCCAAGTCAATTGTGTCAGATAGAGGATCGCAATTCACCTCAAGATTCTGGCAGAAAGTACATGAAGGACTAGGAACCCGTCTGAATTTCAGCACAGCCTATCACCCGCAGACTGACGGACAGACCGAGAGAGTCAACCAGATACTTGAAGATATGTTGAGAGCCTGTGTGCTAGAGTATGGATCCAAATGGGAAGACTGCCTACCTTATGCAGAATTCTCCTACAACAACAGTTATCAAGCCAGCTTACAGATGGCCCCCTTTGAAGCCCTGTACGGAAGGAAATGCCGTACCCCTCTGAACTGGTCAGAAGTCGGAGATAGTCAAGTCTTCGGCCCCGATATTCTCCGCGAAGCCGAAGAGAAGGTGCACAAGATCCGCGAGTACCTCAAGACCGCCCAGTCAAGACAGAAGAGCTACGCCGACAAGAGACGCCGAGAGATGACATTCGAGATTGGAGATTTTGTGTATCTCAAGGTCTCACCCCTCAAAGGAATGCAGAGATTTCAACTCAAAGGAAATCTCGCCCCCAGATATGTCGGACCCTTCAAAGTTCTGAGTCGCCGAGGAGAAGTTTCATATCAGCTTGAACTACCGGAAGAGATGTCCGTGGTGCATAATGTGTTTCACATCTCACTGCTTCGGAAGTGCCTAGAAGTACCGGAGAAGACCGAAGTATTCAAGAACATCGACCACAGAGCCATTGATATCAACCAGGATCTAACCTACCGCGAAGTGCCTATTCGCATCCTTGAAGAAGCTTTCAGGACCACCCGCACCAGGAGTATCAAGTTCCTGAAAATACAATGGAGTAATCACACCGAAGAAGAAGCCACTTGGGAACGCGAAGAGGATATGAAGAAGGAATACCCAGATCTCTTTAGTACCTAGTTTTCTCTAGATCTTGGGACGAGATCTTTTGTAAGGGGGAAGGGTTTGTAACATCCCAAGTTTTAATAAAAAGAACAAGAGAGAGATTTCCAGAATCCAAAAATCAGAACCAACAAAAACTTTTTCTCATCATATAGGACTATGCATATAGCTCACCTTGGTAAATTATTTGAGTGTGCTTTTGCCATGATGCTTGCTTATGTGTTCTCTCTTACTCTAAAACCCTATCAATGATCTCTTGATCATCCAAAGTCAAATAAAAAGAAAATAGAAAAGAAATTCTAAAAATCAACTTCACACTCACATATGGCCTATGCCATTTTTACAAATCTTTAATCTAGACCCATTTGGTTTGCACCATTAGTTGTAAATGGATGATAAACACTTATTAACACTTTTGGAATCAATCAAACTCAATTCAAATCAAATTTGAATCAAATTTGTGATCACATGTGATTATGGTCAAATGTGACAATTTCAGCAGGATACCCACTTTGAGCCCCTGGTTTTCAACTTTCTCTTTCTCCACTTGGCCAAATCTTTGCACCTCTTCCAAGATCTCATCAAGGACTACAACTTTGCTCAAGGGACCCACCTCAAATTCTGTCTCTATTTCAAATGACAAGCAAGCAAAGTGGAGACTTTTTAACATATGTAAGATCACATGCAATATGTAATTTTGCAAATCAACACCATTTTGACCACCACCACCTCCATTCTACTTCTCTTATTATATGATTACACTCCACCAAAAATATTTTCAAATTTTGAAATTTATTTTCTTGCGGGCATTACAACAAACACCTTGCAGGCAGGAGCAAATTTGAAGCCCATACTGATTTTTACCATGGACCAAGTCCAACCCTGGCCACCTCTGCTGCTCGGAACCTCACCACATCTCTCGCTCCAAGTACCAGCCCCTGCAACACTGGACCTTGGTCACCATGACCAAAACAAGCCCATGCCCGTGCTCACCATGCACCACCATGCCACCCCCTCTCTCTGGTCACTTCCAGCAAGCCTCACCATGTCAATCACTCTCCTCTCACTCACTTGATCACGACCAGACACTGCCCCGTCAATAATTTTTACCGCAACGGCTAGAAACCATCGCGCCCAGACGCGCCCAGGCATGCCCATGCACGCGCCAGTGCGCGCACGGCGAGCACCCTGGACGCGGCAGAACGTGACGAGTGCCGATGCACCACGCCACCACTCACCTGCTCCGCTCGCCAGTAGACGCGCCAGGACACCAGGAGACCCGCAGACACCGTCGTTTGACCGCAGGAACACCGTGGCCATCGTCATCGTCGACACGCAGCGCCACGGGCTTGCAAGCTCTCGTCAACCTCACCATCGCCTCAGACCCTCGTCTTCACCGCCATCACGCGCGTCAGCTTCGCCAGGACGCCAGCAATCGTACGCGCCCATCCCTTGCCTCTTCGCCGCCTGATACGTCTCCGACGTATCGATAATTTCTTATGTTCCATGCCACATTATTGATGATATCTACATGTTTTATGCACACTTTATGTCATATTCGTGCATTTTCTCGGAACTAACCTATTAACAAGATGCCGAAGAGCCGCTGTCGTTTTCTCGCTGTTTTTGGTTTCAGAAATCCTAGTAACGAAATATTCTCGGAATTGGATGAAATCAACGCCCAGGGTCCTATTTTGCCACGAAGCTTCCAGAAGACCGAAGAGGAGTCGAAGTGGGGCCACGAGGCGCCGCCACCATAGGGCGGCGCGGCCCGTGCCCCGGCCGCGCCGACCCGTGGTGTGGGGCCCTCGTGTGGCCCCCGCGTTGCCCTTCCGCCTACTTAAAGCCTCCGTCGCGAAACCCTCGATACCGAGAGCCACGATACGGAAAACCTTCCGCAGACGCCGCCGCCGCCAATCCCATCTCGGGGGATTCTGGAGATCTCCTCCGGCACCCTGCCGGAGAGGGGATTCATCTCCCGGAGTACTCTTCACCGCCATGGTCGCCTCCGGAGTGATGAGTGAGTAGTTCACCCCTGGACTATGGGTCCATAGCAGTAGCTAGATGGTTGTCTTCTCCTCATTGTGCTTCATTGTCGGATCTTGTGATCTGCCTAACATGATCAAGATCATCTATCTGTAATACTATATGTTGTGTTTGTCGGGATCCGATGGATAGAGAATACCATGTTATGTTAATTATCAAGTTATTACCTATGTGTTGTTTATGATCTTGCATGCTATCCGTTATTAGTAGAGGCTCTGGCCAAGTTTTTGCTCTTAACTCCAAGAGGGAGTATTTATGCTCGATAGTGGGTTCATGCCTCCATTGATATCCGGGACGAGTGACAGAAAGTTCTAAGGTTGTGGATTGCTCGTTGCCACTAGGGATAAAACATTGATGCTATGTCTAAGGATGTAGTTGTTGATTACATTACGCACCATACTTAATGCAATTGTCTCGTTGTTAGCAACTTAATACCGGAGGGGGTTCGGATGATAACCTCGAAGGTGGACTTTTTAGGCATAGATGCAGCTGGATGGCGGTCTATGTACTTTGTCGTAATGCCCAATTAAATCTCACTATATTTATCATGACATGTATGTGCATTGTTATGCCCTCTCTATTTGTCAATTGCCCGACTGTAATTTGTTCACCCAACATGCTTTTATCTTATGGGAGAGACACCTCTAGTCAACTGTGGACCCCGGTCCATTCTTTTATGCTGAAATACAAATTTGCTGCAATACTTGTTCTTTACTATTTTCTTGCAAACAATCATCTTCTACACAATACGGTTAATCCTTTGTTACAGCAAGCCGGTGAGATTGACAACCTCACTGTTTCGTTGGGGCAAAGTACTTTGGTTGTGTTGTGCAGGTTCCACGTTGGCGCCGGAATCTCTGGTGTTGCGCCGCACTACATCCCGCCACCATCAACCTTCAACGTGCTTCTTGACTCCTACTGGTTCGATTAAACCTTGGTTTCTTATCGAGGGAAACTTGCCGCTGTGCGCATCACACCTTCCTCTTGGGGTTCCCAACGGACGTGTGTAGCTACACGCATCAAGCAAATTTCCGGCGCCGTTGCCGGGAGATCAAGACACGCTCGCAAGGGGAGTCTCCACTTCCCAACCTCTTTACTTTGTTTTTGTCTTGCTTTATTTTATTTACTACTTTGTTTGCTGCATTATATCAAAACACAAAAAAATTAGTTGCTAGTTTTACTTTATTTACGATCTTGTTTGCTATATCAAAAACACACAAAAAAATTAGTTTACTTGCATTTATTTTATCTAGTTTGTTTTATTTACTACCGCTAAAATGGCCACCCCTGAAAATACTAAGTTGTGTGACTTCACAACCACAAATAATAATGATTTCTTATGCACACCTATTGCTCCACCTGCTACTACAGCAGAATTCTTTGAAATTAAACCTGCTTTACCGAATCTTGTTATGCGAGAGCAATTTTCTCGGTGTTAGTTCTGATGATGTTGCTGCCCATCTTAATAATTTTGTTGAACTATGTGAAATGCAAAAGTATAAGGATGTAGATGGTGATATTATTAAATTGAAATTGTTTCCTTTCTCATTAAGAGGAAGAGCTAAAGATTGGTTGCTATCTCTCGCCTAAGAATAGTATTGATTCCTGGACTAAATGCAAGGATGCTTTTATTGGTAGATATTATCCCCCTGCTAAAATTATATCTTTGAGGAGTAGCATAATGAATTTTAAACAATTGGATAATGAACATGTTGCTCAAGCTTGGGAAAGAATGAAATCTTTGGTTAAAAATTGCCCAACCCATGGACCGACTACTTGGATGATCATCCAAACCTTCTATGCAGGACTAAATTTTTCTTCGCGGAATTTATTGGATTCAGCTGCTGGAGGTACCTTTATGTCCATCACTTTGGGGACGGCTACAAAGCTTCTTGATGATATGATGATTAATTACTCTGAATGGCACATGGAAAGAGCTCCACAAGGTAAGAAGGTAAATTCTATTGAAGAATCCTCTTCCTTGAATGATAAGATTGATGCTATTATGTCTATGCTTGTGAATGGTAGGACTAATGTTGATCCTAATAATGTTCCGTTAGCTTCATTGGTTGCTCAAAATTCTAGGCCATATCCTGCTAATAGTAACTCTTATGGTAGATATGTTTCACCTAATGAGGAAAAAATGTTAGAAATTGAAAGATCCACCAAGAGCTTTATGCAATCACAATATGAGCAAAATAAATTGTTTACTAAAACTATGAATGAACAATCTACCTTTTTGAAGAATATAGGAAATCAACTTGAAAATCTGAATATGGAGATTTCTGGGTTACAAACTAAACTTGAAAATGCTGAAAACCGAATCTCATACATGTCTGCGTCACAATCTTCTTTAATTAATAAAATGGCTGCTAAACCTGAGGATATTGAAAATAAAATTGTTACTACAGCAAATGCCATCCAAGTTAGAATTAATGAGAATATAAGATTAATGGCTGAACTGCGTGCTAGGTGGGATAGAGAAGAAAATGAAAAACTAGCTAAAGAGAAAAATGTAGCTAAAGTTTGGACTATTACCACCACTAGCAATGCTAATGCTTCACATGTTGCTGCACCTCCTACTATCAATAATAAAATAATTGGTGTTGGCAATGTTTCTACTCCTAGTGCAAAGCGCGCAAAATTACCTGAAACTGCTAAAACTGCTGAAACTGCCTGTGATAAAACTGCTAAAAAAATTTCCAACCTTGGGGATGATAATCTCATTGCTTTAGATTGTAATGATTCAGATTTTGATGATTGCCACATCTCTGAAGTTATAAAGTTCTTACGAAAACTTGCTAAAAGTCCTAATGCTAGCGCTGTAAACTTGGCTTTCACAAAACATATTACAAATGCTCTCATAAAAGCTAGAGAAGAGAAACTAAAACTTGAAACTTCTATTCCTAGAAAGCTAGAGGATGGTTGGGAGCCCATCATTAAAATGAGGGTCAAAGATTTTGATTGTAATGCTTTATGTGATCTTGGTGCAAGTATTTCGTTATGCCTAAGAAAGTCTATGATATGCTTGACTTGCCACCATTGAAAAACTGTTATCTGGATGTTAATCTCGTTGATAATGCTAAAAAGAAACCTTTGGGGAAAGTTGATAATGTTCATATTATGGTTAACAATAACCTTGTCCCCGTTGATTTTGTTGTCTTGGATATTGAATGCAATGCATCTTGCCCCATTATATTGGGAAGACCTTTTCTTCGAACCATTGGTGCTACTATTGATATGAAGGAAGGTAATATTAAATATCAATTTCCTCTCAAGAAAGGTATGGAACACTTCCCTAGAAATAGAATGAAGTTACCTTATGATTCTATTATTAGAACAAATTATGATGTTGATGCTTCATCTCTTGATGTTACTTGATATACACTTTCTGCGCCTAGCTGAAAGGCGTTAAAGAAAAGCGCTTATGGGAGACAACCCATGTTTTTACTACAGTATTTTTGTTTTATATTTGAGTCTTGGAAGTTGTTTACTACTGTAGCAACCTCTCCTTATCTTAGTTTTGAGTTTCGTTGTGCCAAGTAAAGTCTTTGATAGTAAAGTAAATACTAGATTTGGATTACTGCGCAGAAACAGATTTCTTTGCTGTCACGAATCTGGTCTAATTCTCTGTAGGTAACTCAGAAAATTAAGCCAATTTACGTGAGTGATCCTCAGATATGTACGCAACTTTCATTCAATTTGGGCATTTTCATTTGAGCAAGTCTGGTGCCTCAATTAAATCCATCTTTACGGACTGTTCTGTTTTGACAGATTCTGCCTTTTATTTCGCATTGCCTCTTTTGCTATGTTGGATGAATTTCTTTGATCCATTAATGTCCAGTAGCTTTATGCAATGTTCAGAAGTGTTAAGAATGATTGTGTCACCTCTGAACATGTTAATTTTTATTGTGCACTAACCCTCTAATGAGTTGTTTCAAGTTTGGTGTGGAGGAAGTTTTCAAGGATCAAGAGAGGAGTATGATACAATATGATCAAGGAGAGTGAAAGCTCTAAGCTTGGGGATGCCCCGGTGGTTCACCCCTGCATATTCTAAGAAGACTCAAGCGTATAAGCTTGGGGATGCCCAAGGCATCCCCTTCTTCATCGACAACATTATCAGGTTCCTCCCCGAAACTATATTTTTATTCCGTCACATCTTATGCACTTTGCTTGGAGCGTCGGTTTGTTTTTGTTTTTGTTTTGTTTGAATAAAATGGATCCTAGCATTCACTTTGTGGGAGAGAGACACGCTCCGCTGTAGCATATGGACAAGTATGTCCTTAGGCTCTACTCATAGTATTCATGGCGAAGTTTCTTCTTCGTTAAATTGTTATATGGTTGGAATTGGAAAATGCTACATGTAGTAATTCTAAAATGTCTTGGATAATTTGATACTTGGCAATTGTTGTGCTCATGTTTAAGCTCTTGCATCATATACTTTGCACCCATTAATGAAGAAACACTTAGAGCTTGCTAATTTGGTTTGCATATTTGGTTTCTCTAGAGTCTAGATAATATCTAGTATTGAGTTTTGAACAACAAGGAAGACGGTGTAGAGTCTTATAATGTTTACCATATGTCTTTTATGTGAGTTTTGCTGCACCGTTCATCCTTGTGTTTGTTTCAAATAACCTTGCTAGCCTAAACCTTGTATCGAGAGGGAATACTTCTCATGCATCCAAAATCCTTGAGCCAACCACTATGCCATTTGTGTCCACCATACCTACCTACTACATGGTATTTCTCCGCCATTCCAAAGTAAATTGCTTGAGTGCTACCTTTAAAATTCCATCATTCACCTTTGCAATATATAGCTCATGGGACAAATAGCTTAAAAAGTATTGTGGTATTGAATATGTACTTATGCACTTTATCTCTTATTAAGTTGCTTGTTGTGCGATAACCATGCTTCTGGGGACGCCATCAACTATTCTTTGTTGAATATCATGTGAGTTGCTATGCATGTCCGTCTTGTCCGAAGTAAGAGAGATCTACCACCTTAATGGTTGGAGCATGCATATTGTTAGAGAAGAACATTGGGCCGCTAACTAAAGCCATGATTCATGGTGGAAGTTTCAGTTTTGGACATATATCCTCAATCTCATATGAGAATAATAATTGTTGCCACATGCTTATGCATTAAAGAGGAGTCCATTATCTGTTGTCCATGTTGTCCCGGTATGGATGTCTAAGTTGAGAATAATCAAAAGCGAGAAATCCAAAATGCGAGCTTTCTCCTTAGACCTTTGTACGGGCGGCATGGAGGTACCCCATTGTGACACTTGGTTAAAACATGTGTATTGCGGTGATCCGGTAGTCCAAGCTAATTAGGACAAGGTGCGGGCACTATTAGTATACTATGCATGAGGCTTGCAACTTGTAAGATATAATTTTCATAACTCATATGCTTTATTACTACCTTTGACAAAATTGTTTCATGTTTTCAAAATAAAAGCTCTAGCACAAATATAGCAATCGATGCTTTCCTCTTTGAAGGACCATTCTTTTTACTTTTATGTTGAGTTAGTTCACCTATCTCTCTCCACCTCAAGAAGCAAACACTTGTGTGAATTGTGCATTGACTCCTACATACTTGCATATTGCACTTGTTATATTACTCTATGTTGACAATTATCCATGAGATATATATGTTACAAGTTGAAAGCAACCGCTGAAACTTAATCTTCCTTTGTGTTGCTTCAATACCTTTACTTTGATTTATTGCTTTATGAGTTAACTCTTATGCAAGACTTATTGATGCTTGTCTTGAAGTACTATTCATGAAAAGTCTTTGCTTTATGATTCACTTGTTTACTCATGTCATTACCATTGTTTTGATCGCTGCATTCATTACATATGTTTACAAATAGTATGATCAAGGTTATGTTGGCATATCACTTCAGAAATTATCTTTGTTATCGTTTTACCTGCTCGGGACGAGCAGAACTAAGCTTGGGGATGCTGATACGTCTCCGACGTATCGATAATTTCTTATGTTCCATGCCACATTATTGATGATATATACATGTTTTATGCACACTTTATGTCATATTCGTGCATTTTCTGGAACTAACCTATTAACAAGATGCCGAAGAGCCGATTGCTTGTTTTCTCGCTGTTTTTGGTTTCAGAAATCCTAGTAACGAAATATTCTCGGAATTGGACGAAATCAACACCCGGGGTCCTATTTTGCCACGAAGCTTCCGGAAGACCGAAGAGGAGTCGAAGTGGGGCCACGAGGCGCCGCCACCATAGGGCGGCGCGGCCCAGGCCCTGGCCGCGCCGACCTGTGGTGTGGGGCCCTCGTGTGGCCCCCCACGTTGCCCTTCCGCCTACTTAAAGCCTCCATCGCGAAACCCCCAGTACCGAGAGCCACGATACGGAAAACCTTCCAGAGACGCCGCCGCCGCCAATCCCATCTCGGGGGATTCTGGAGATCTCCTCCGGCACCCTGCCGGAGAGGGGATTCATCTCCCGGAGGACTCTTCACCGCCATGGTCGCCTCCGGAGTGATGAGTGAGTAGTTCACCCCTGGACTATGGGTCCATAGCAGTAGCTAGATGGTTGTCTTATCCTCATTGTGCTTCATTGTCGGATCTTGTGAGCTGCCTAACATGATCAAGATCATCTATCTGTAATACTATATGTTGTGTTTGTCGGGATCCGATGGATAGAGAATACCATGTTATGTTAATTATCAAGTTATTACCTATGTGTTGTTTATGATCTTGCATGCTCTCCGTTATTAGTAGAGGCTCTGGCCAAGTTTTTGCTCTTAACTACAAGAGGGAGTATTTATGCTCGATAGTGGGTTCATGCCTCCATTGATATCTGGGACGATGTGACGTAAAGTTCTAAGGTTGTGGATTGCTGTTGCCACTAGGGATAAAACATTGATGCTATGTCTAAGGATGTAGTTGTTGATTACATTACGCACCATACTTAATGCAATTGCCTGTTGTTAGCAACTTAATACTGGAGGGGGTTCGGATGATAACCTGAAGGTGGACTTTTTAGGCATAGATGCGAGTTGGATGGCGGTCTATGTAGTTGTCGTAATGCCCAATTAAATCTCACTATATTTATCATGACATGTATGTGCATTGTTATGCCCTCTCTATTTGTCAATTGCCCGACTGTAATTTGTTCACCCAACATGCTTTTATCTTATGGGTGAGACACCTCTAGTGAACTGTGGACCCCGGTCCATTCTTTTATACTTGAAATACAAATCTGCTGCAATACTTGTTCTTTACTTGTTTTCTTGCCAACAATCATCTTCCACACAATACGGTTAATCCTTTGTTACAGCAAGCCGGTGAGATTGACAACCTCACTCGTTTCGTTGGGGCAAAGTACTTTGGTTGTGTTGTGCAGGTTCCACGTTGGCGCCGGAATCTCTGGTGTTGCGCCGCACTACATCCCGCCGCCATCAACCTTCAACGTGCTTCTTGACTCCTACTGGTTCGATTAAATCTTGGTTTCTTACTGAGGGAAACTCGCCGCTGTGCGCATCACACCTTTCTCTTGGGGTTCCCAACGGACGTGTCAGCTACACGCATCACCGCCCTGGAACGACGACGGAGACGACGACCCTAGCTCCGCCCCACGGCCACCTCCCGCTCCTATAAAAGGAGGGCTCCTCCCACTCAATTGAGCACGCCAACTTCTTCCCCTCCTCACCACAGCTCTCCTCGACCTCTCAATTGAACCGATTAGCCACCCCACTGTCTCAATTGCAAGATCGCCGCCGCCGCCAGTACACGGAGTTCGCCGGAGCAGGAGGCCACCCCAGGAGACGCCGCTGCTACCAGGGAGATCCTCGTCCTCGACAACGATGCGGCGCACCACTCCGACGCTCGCCGGAGCTCCGACGAGCTCGCCGACCCCCTACCGCCGCCGCCAGTAAGTCCCTCGCTCGTCGTCGACGACGACGCTTCTCGACCGTGCGATCGCGTTCTAATCGCACGGCTCTCCTCTCCCCGTACCGCTTCGGGCGTTACAGCCCACAGACAGGTGGCCCCCGCCTTGTCAGCTGGCCCGCTGCGAAGCTGGGCCGGCCCAACTCCCTCTCTCTCTGCCTAGCCCATTAAGATCTCCCGCCAGCCCACGGTTTAAATTTAAATTTGAAAAATGGAGAAACACCCCAATCTAATGCAAACTTTGAAATTCAATAGGGACAAATCTACTAGGCCAAAATTTGTAAACTTTATATCTCTGGAAACCTTAGGATTTTATCTACACAATGCCACTGGTTAGAACCCTAGATCTATTGTAGAATTAAAGTGAGAAAATAAACAAGGCAGGGACTTCTCTGCCTTAGATTAATTCTTAAAAATCAACCAAAAATTCTTTTCAGTTGTTTCCAACTCCTATAATTCACATTTCACTTATACTAATTGTTTCTGCAAAAATATGCCATGCTTACTTTGAATGATCATGGCCTAGTTAAATTAAAGGACTTTATGGCTATTTCTAGTCAAAGATATTGTCCAAAACTATTAAGAAATCTTATGGGAGTGTTTCTCTCATTTAAATCTTGTCACCACCAACTTCCAATGAAGTAGAGACTCTGGTCAATTAGGTCTCATAGGAATTGTTGGTGATATTAAATCTTTGCTATGCTAGAATTAAATGGTATGAGGTGCTCACCTCATTTAAATCATTTTCTCGAAATGGTAAGTGTGAAGAGGTTGACTTGAGTCAACCTAGGTCACATATTATGCATAAGAGAAATTAATTCTTAACAAGATAATGAGAGGAAAATAGTTCTCTGAATAATTCAAAGTAACATTCAAGATTAATATGAGAGGAAATTATTTTTCTTAAATGATAAGAAGAACACATCCACCAACTCAATAGTAATGTGTGATGCTAGTTTAAGTGTGTGAACCATGTTTGCGCTTAGTTAAATTAAATAAGTTTGGTGTGATGATTGTGTACCCCGTATTTGTATTTTAGACGCTAGTAGCGAGGAGTACCAGGAGGAGGAGGTCTACTTCCAAGGAGAAGAAGACCACTTTGACCAATTCCCCAACCAAGGCAAGATAATACTCTTGCAAAGTGCAAAGCTCACCATGAGCAAGGCATTACACCATTTATTTTATGCTTATGATCCTATTTCCCAGTTTTACTTTACAAGCTTTATTTACCTTTGTTTTATCAAAGTACTTTTTGATTCATGATTCACTTGGTTAGTATTGAGTTAGTACAAGAATATCAAACTTAGCCTAGAAGCAAAGCAAGTTACTTAGCACCCCTCATACTTAGATGCTAGTGCTAAATTTAAAAATGACTACTCTAGATGGGAACATGTGTTTATGAAATGATGATGGTGAAAACCTTGGAATGATGAGTCATTTCCATTGAAAGATTTTGAAGGTGAATATGACATGAATTTGACTTGGTGAATTTGGCTAAAAACTGATGATTGAGTTGGATGCGATACCTTTCCAATTTTTGAGTACCCCCACAATACCTGATTATGGGTAAGGCTTAGCTGGAAATTTATGTGTCTTAGTATGGGTTCCCTCTGAACACACATCATAGGGGTTATGCTTGAGGCTGCCTCCGTTGTTGAGAAATGATGTGAATTGAGGTGAATTGTACGGCCAAGCCCTATGCAGTTCCCGGGTTAACAGTTGGTTTTCACCGGGAGGCCAAGCTCTTGGGGAGAGGTGCCTATACTAGGGTGTGTAAGTGAAAGGTTAACGGTTGATGATCCGCGTACTTGAGTTACGATTATTCGGGGTTTTATCCACGACGGATGTAATCAAATGTTGTGGCACAAGTGTGCAACCTCTGCAGAGTGTAAACCTATTCGAATAGCCGCGTCCGCGGTCATGGACGATTGGAAAGGCCATACTGTTTCCGTCATCAGAATTTACATCTTCTTGAACTTGAACGGTGACTTTGAATTTGAATCACAACAGAGTTGTGGGAATGACACTAATGTTCCCACTTGAGTTAGTTAGCACATGAGGAGTTGTTTACTAAAATGTTTCTAAAATAAAATTGGCTTTATGCAAATAACCCTAGAGCTTAGAACACTTCAATAGCAATATTAGTACTTACATTAGTATTAGATTGCGAGTATTTAAAGTACTCACGGCTTTGTCCCTGGCTATTCAAATGGCCAGACTATGAAGCCGAGCAGCAGTACGAGGATGATGACCAGCAGGACGTCTACCACAACTAGGAGTCTGCTAACGTCAAGCGTTGGCCTGTGGACTAGAGAGTCCTTGTATCTTACGCTTCCGCTATGAACTTGTGTTTGTTCGTTGATCAATAGATCAACTATTCGTGTAATATGGATCATGTGATTCCAAGTTGTAAGACATTATGGTTTGTAATGAATGATGACTGTGATACTTAACTATTATGCCTCGCAACAACTATATTCCTGGGATTGCGATGTATGACATAATAGGCATTCGGACTTAAAAATCCGGGTGTTGACAGAGGCAAACCTTTAGTACCGGTTGGTGGGTGCAACCGGTACTAAAGCTGTCGGCAGGATAAGGACGCCCTGCTCGATGAGATAAAGTATGTAGCGCACGACGCCCTATCGGTGGGATAAGGACGCGTGGGTAACCTCTAGTACCGGTTGGTGGGTGCAACCGGTACTAAAGCTGTCGGCAGGATAATGACGCCCTGCTCGATGAGCTAAAGTATGTAGCGCACGACGCCCTGTCGGTGGGATAAGGACGCGTGGGTAACCTTTAGTACCGGTTAGTGGGTGCAACCGGTACTAAAGCTGTCGGCAGGATAAGGACGCCCTGCTCGATGAGATAAAGTATGTAGTGCACGACGCCCTGTCGGAGGAAGAAGAAGACATAGTAGAAGCGGCGCCGTGCCTATAAAAGGAGCATCGATACGCCATGGGAAGCAGCTCAACAAGCCAACATGGATGGAGAGTTTCATCACCATGGATGGAGGAAAGGGTTGGGAAATCTCCCGTGGCGGAACTTCTCGAATATGCCCTTGGTGCACATGCCCTATATATGGCATATTCGGAAGTTCCGCCTCGGAAAAATTTCCCTGCAAGCCCGTGAAAGCTACTTAACTAGTAAAACAAGCCAACCATCTCCATTGTTAATATCTTACATACTGTAACATCATTACACAAAAGTGATTTCCATATTGAGATACACAAGTTATGATCCTTATATGTAGCTAGCTAGTCTTCTGAGTTTTCTTCGTCCGTTTCCCTTTCTTCTTACTGTGACGCAACCATGGACAATCTTCATTGTTTAAGATGATGCTTGGGTCAATTTTTACCTTGAAGGGTGGAATATCGTCAAACTTATTATAATCTTCTGACATGTCTGTCTTGTCCTCTACTCCCACGATGTTTCTTTTTCCTGAAAGAACTATGTGCCTCTTTGGCTCATCGTATGATGTGTCCTCTTGCCTTTCTTTTCTTTTTTTCGGTTTGCTAGACATATCCTTCACATAAAAAACCTGAGCCACTTCAACGGCTAGGACGAATGGTTCGGTGTCGTACCCTAGATTCTTGAAATCCACTGTAGTCATTCCGTACTGCGGGTCTACCTGTACCCCGTCTTTCAGGTTGAACCATTTGCACCGGAACAAAGGGACCTTGAAATTAGTGCCATAGTCAAGTTCCCATATCTCCTCTATGTACCCATAATATGTGACCTTGTTCCCATTGCCATCTTCTGCATCAAAGCGGACACCA
Source organism: Lolium rigidum (assembly GCF_022539505.1). Taxonomy (NCBI): domain Eukaryota; kingdom Viridiplantae; phylum Streptophyta; class Magnoliopsida; order Poales; family Poaceae; genus Lolium; species Lolium rigidum. Next base: position 265,176,233 of record NC_061512.1, on the reverse strand, counting down.
CTGTTTTGGTTGGTGCTCTTTTTGTCTTGGGCGAAAGTGTAAAATGTGTTCCCATTAATCTCGTACCCTTGAAAAGTCGATATAGTAGAAGATGGTTGCTTGGCCAACAAGTACAGCTTGCTCGTCATCGGTGACATTCATGAGACGTGTTTGCAACCAACCGCCGAAAGTCTTCATGTGTTCTCCATCAATCCAATCTTCACGTTGCTCCGGGTATTTAGAGCGTAAGATATCCTTGTGTTCCTCTTTGTACGGAGCCACCAAGATGGAATTATGTAGAACTGTGTAGTGTGCTTGAGTGAAAGAATGTCCGTCCATACACGTTGCTGATTTCTTTCCTAGCGTGCCTTTTCCACGCAGTCTCCCCTCATAGCGCGATTCAGGAACACCGATCGGCTTAAGGTCAGGAATAAAGTCAACACAAAACTCATTGACCTCCTCTGTTCCATAGCCCTTGGAGATGCTTCCTTCGGCCTAGCACGGTTATGAACGTACTTCTTTAAGACTCCCATGAATCTCTCAAAGGGGAACATGTTGTGTAGAAATACAGGACCGAGAACGCCAATCTCTTCGACCGGGTGAACTAGGAGATGTGTCATAATATTGAAGAAGGATGGTGGGAACACCAACTCGAAGCTGACTAGACATTGGACCACATCCTTCCGTAAATTTTGTAGAGTAAGTGGATTGATCACCTTCGAGAAATTGCATTGAGGAACGCACATAGCTTCACAATGGGTACTCGAACATTTTCCGGCAGAAGCCCCCTCAATGCAACCGGAAGTAATTGTGTCATAATCACGTGGCGGTCATGAGACTTTAGGTTTTGAAACTTTTCCTCCGACATGTTTATTATTCCCTTTATATTCGACGAGAAGCCGGACGGGACCTTGATGCTACTCGGGACTTCAAAAAGATCTCCTTCTCCTCTTTGGTAAGAGCGTAGGCTGGCGGGACCTTGATACTTCTCCGGATTCGGGTTGTTTCCTTCGTGGATACTTTGCTGGTCCTGCCGTGCATCCGGTGTATCTTTTGTCTTCCCATACACGCCCAAGAAGTTTAGCAGGTTCACGCAAAGATTTTTCGTCACGTGCATCACCTCTAAGAATTTCCAGTAGGGTAGCTCCCAAAATATCGACTTCTTCTTCCACATGGGTACGTGTCCGTCAACATCATGCGGAACAGATTGTCCGCCGGGACCCTTTCCAAAGATCACTTTTAAATCCTTGACCATATCATATATAACTTCCCCGAGTAGGGCGGGTAGGCTTCGTTCGGTTATCCGCCTCACCTCCGAAATGCTTTCCTCTCTTTCTTACGTGATGGTGTTTTGGAAGAAATCGACGATGCCCCGGGTACACATTCTTGTTTCCCAAATAATTATCGTCGAGTCTCACCTAAACGAGTGTGTGCATGCATTGTATCCCTTGTTTGACTGCCCTGAAATGTTACCAAGAGCAGGCCAATCATTGATGGTTACAAATAACAACGCTCGTAGGTTAAATTCCTTTTGTTCGTGCTCATCCCACACAGGTACACCTTCGTCACGCCACAACTCTAAAAGTTCTTCAACCAATGGCCTCGGGTACACATCAATGTCGTTGCCGGGTTGCTTCGGGCCCCGGATGAGCAACGGCATCATAATGAACTTCCGCTTCATGCACAACCAAGGAGGAAGGTTATAGATACATAGAGTCACTCGCCGGGTGCTATGGTCGGAGCTCTGCTCCCGAAAGGATTAAAGCCATCCGTACTTAGACCAAATCTTAAGTTCCTTGCGTCATCCGAAAATGACTTGAACTCTCCGTCGATTTTTCTCCACTGCGACCCGTCAGCGGGGTGTCTCAGCATCACATCTTTCTTACGGTCCTCTTTGTGCCATCGCAACAACTTGACATGCTCTTTGTTCTGGAACAAACGTTTCAACCGTGGTATTATAGGAGCATACCACATCACCTTCGCAGGAACCCTCTTCCTAGGGGTGGACTCGCCCTCAACATCGCCAGGGTCATCTCGCCTGATCTTATACCTCAATGCACTACATACCGGGCATGCATTCAAATTCTCGTACTCCCCGCGGTAGAGGATGCGGTCATTGATGCATGCATGTATCTTCTGCACCTCTAATCCTAGAGGGCAGACAACCTTCTTTGCTTCGTACGTGCTAGAGGGCAACACGTTCTCCCCTGGAAGCATCTTCTTTATTATTTTCAGCAACTTTTCAAATCCCTTTTCAGAAGTACCATTCTCTGCCTTCCACTGCAGCAATTCCAGCGTGGTACCCAGCTTTTTCTGACCATTTCGCAATTTGGGTACAACAGTTTGTTGTGATCCTCTAACATTTTCTCCAACTTCAACCTCTCCTTTTCATTTCCGCAGTTCATCTTCGCATCAAGAATGGCCCGACCCAAATCGTCATCCGGGTCATCAAAAATCGGCTCATCGAAAATGGGCTCTTCTTCAGCTTCGTCTTCCCCCATTCTACTATCACCGTCTTCAGTGAATAAGGGATAGTTGTCACTATCCTCTTCTTCTTCGTTGTCTTCCAATATAACCCCTCTTTCTCCGTGCTTGGTCCAACAATTATAGCTGGGCATGAAACCGTTCTCCAGCAGGTGGACGTGAAGGGTCTTCAAGGTAGAGTAATCCTTCATATTCTTACAGGAACTACATGGAAAATACATGAAACCATTCGACCGCATGTTTGCCTCAGCCACGTTGAGAAAATAATGCATGCCATTAATGAACTCGGGATGGCACCGGTCACCGTACATCCATTGTCGACTCATCTGCATTTTATATGTATATCAAAAATCATTAAATACACAACATCATGGATATATGAGTGACCAACTTAATTAATATTCAAGTTCATCACATAAAACTAATTGTTTTTATAAAAAAGAAGAGGGGCTCACCGAGGTGGTACCGTGCCGGCTAGGGGACGACGCTGGCGATCGACGGCGGTAAGGACGGGGATGATACTAATTAAAACCTACAAAACATACCATAATTTCAGCTCAAATTGCATATAAAAAAATAAAATCACTAACTTAGGCATTTCATCGAACACCTTGCTTGCACTAGAAAAATAGTACGAGTTAAAACTACCAAAAAATGAGCTAAATTAGAAACGCCGGAAGGAAGGATGATATTGCTAACCCTTGGATAGATGTATGCCGTTAATCTTGTTAAAATGGTGGAGAAAAATGAAAATTATTGGAGTGTGAGAGGTGCAAAATATTTGGAAATGTGAGGGAGGAGGAGATTTGGAGAATGATATGCAGGGGCTCGGGCGGGTTGGCGCGAGCTGATATAAGAACCGGTACTAAAGGTGTAGCCCTGGACCCACCTCAGCCTGGAATTTGGGCAGAAACCCTTTCATACCGGTTCGTAACACGAACCGGTATTAAAGGTCCATTACGAACCGGTATAAATATCCCACCCCTGGAACCGGTATTAATAATGCCTTTCGTACCGGTTCGTAAGGGAACCGGTACTAAAGGCTTAGATGGATGAGAGGTTTTCTACTAGTGCATTGAAAGAATCATGTTTTATTTTCATCATAAAAAGTATAATATTGTGGTATTCTCCTTTGATACTTTATTGGATTTACTTGGCACAGAATAAATGAGGACGTAGAGTTTGGTGAAGATTATCTCCGTCAATCCCCACTAGAATTCCTGAGTCAAACAAGACCTCAGGGAGATCCGTGCGGAGACCTGGTACTTGTTTATCTTTAGGGAGATCCGTTCGGACACCAGGTACGTGTTTATCTTTTAGCGTGATCAGTGCGGAGACCAGATAGCACGCGTCCAATATCGGCACCTATATATATCTGTAGAGAAATTCTTCACAAGCAAACAGTGTGCACGTGGGCACGGACAAATTAACCTTGTTCAATCTTGGAACTTCAAAGTCAAGGGTATTATGCGCGCATGCATGTCCACTTGAACCCGACGTCAAGAGCGACGCAGGCAAGAAGGCAAGTAGGCCAACAAGCAGCCGGACGAAACCGACGGCGTCGGGGCGCGCGGACGTGGTTTGGGATCGGAAGAGTGCAGCGACACGGTGGAGACGGTAATGCTAAAGCTCCCAGGTGTTTGAGCGCCGGTGTGGGTGTTCCGAGCGTCGGTATGGCGGAAGCTTGAGTTGTACTTTTCCTTCGTTTTGCCGGAACGCTTCTATCGATTGGGCTGGCCTACCTGGCGGCGTTACGTGCTTCGCTGCCCGTAGCATTGACATTGAGAGCGTCCAAAGCTGGTTTAGGATCTATTATTGGGCGTAGCTCAAGTGCTCAACACGTTATCCGCTACCAACGCAGACCTCATCGCGGTTGAAAGTAAAACACAGAAATTCGCACTCTGCTGGTCGGGATGTCGGCTTGACGCGGTAGCTCTAAGGAAAACGTGCACGGCAACGGCAGTGACGCCACCGCCCCGCCCAACTCTCCAGCTCTCTAGGACACCGAAGACGGCATATTTTGCGGCGGTGCTGGACGGGACGTCCGCCGCCTGCTCCCGTCGCCGCTCATCAATGGCGTCGAGGTCGTCCGCGTCGCGCTCCCTCCCACGCCGCGTACCCGTCCGGGGATCTGTAGGAGGCTGCCAGGAGGCCCAGGACACTCGCCGTCGCCGACGAGGGCGTTTTGCAGCGGCTCTGGACTGGACGCGGGACGTCCGCCGCCTGCTCCCATCGCCGCCCATCAATGGCGTCGAGGTTGTCCGTGTCGCGCTCCCCTCCCATGGCGCGGACGCGTCCGGTGGGACTGATTCAACATCCGCGTCGGCATCGACCGCGCGCACCTGGATAGGTTCCTTCCGCTACGGCTGCTTCTGTTCAAGTGTGCACTGTGTCTGTGTGCTACGTACCGCAGTCGCGAACAACAGGTTACTCTCAAGTTGGACCCCGTCTGGATTGAGCGCATGTGTGTGCCCGCCGCAGGAGGCATCTACTGAGTACTGACGCATTTGTGCCTTCCTCTGGCTTGCGCTCGACAAGGTCATCCGCCGCATCCAGGGCTGCGACAAGCGGAAAACATATCATATGATATGCAGGAGGCAAGGTAAGCAACCTGCTATCATCGGATTCCGATCGAGAGTATCTAACGTTGTATATGATGCCCCCCATAGGGGGCCTCACAGCGATCCTCGACTCTCAGCCGTCGGATCTTCTCACCCGGACATCTCATCCGTTCACATTTTTCACTGCATCATATAAAAAGGACACCCCATGGTGAAACCCTAGACGCCTCTCCACACTCTCCCAATCCCAGCCGCCACACCCCTTTCTCTCCTCCAATCCCACGTTCCTCTCTCTCTATCGAACAATCACCCTCACGCGAGCTCGAGCCAGCTCCATGCCCTCCCCGCGCCGCCGCCCACACGCCAGCTCCGCGACGCTCCTCACTGCTCGCTCCCGCGTGCCTTCTCCCTGCTCACCCCCGCGCGGTCCAGCCCGAGAAACGCCAAGCAGCCAGACTTTTGCCTCCGTCGCACCGGCTGCCGCCGCCGCCGTGTTCTCCGGTGCGAGGCCGCTAGGAGAGCTCCTCAATGCCACCAAAGCAGGGGAGGTCGCCCCTGCTAGGAGGAGCTAAACCATGGCGAGCGCATCGTCTCGGCGGCGCGATAGACCTACAGGTTTGTCTCCCTCTGCTTTATTGCCTGTACGTGTGTGTGTAGGTGATGTGCGTGCGTGTGTTTTCATCTCCTTATTCAATACATGTTTCCGTTTGAGCCTGGCAGATCTTGTTTGTGTGGCAGTAATGGAGAGGTGTTGTCCATTTTTTGCAGAAATTAATTTTCCTTTGTGTGTACAGCCGGCGTGGTGTTAGTCTTCTGGTTTAGATTGGAAGATTGGATATCACAAGAAAATATTTGGTACGAGCTGCTCCATGGTCTTTGGTAGTTCGGTGAGGAGGCAGACATGGCATAGTCCAGCAATGGTGTGTCACGATGTAAGTTTTTATCTTCTCTTGAAGCTGAAATATCAATCTTTGGTTTTGTAGCTAGGTCTACTAGATTAGATTGAAATAGTAGTTATTAAATTAGGGAACGTACTTTTTCCATTATTTTGTAATCGTCAAGAATTGCTCCACGGTCTGGTGCTATAGAAGTTCCTATTCATTTGTAATCAGTCAAGCTTGACGTAATTTAGCTCCTTATTTCCTTATTACTTTAAAGCTTGATATTAATTTCCATATCTGGACATATAATTAGGTGGTTATTTTAAATTTTCCACCTAATGATCATTTCTATCTCCTTTTGAATAATTAAACAAGCTCATCTTTGATTCCTAAGGTGGATTTGGATCTAATAGTGATGAAACTATTTATCAGGGTGTAGCGAATCCTTGCTGCTACATTCAGGTATGGAAGGACATGAAGCAGAACAGCAAAAGAAAAAAGGTAAATGCTCCCCCTAATGATTTTATTAGAGGAGGCACTCAAGTTTATTTATGTGGTTTTCCTTGATATTTGTAGAATATGTATTACATGGATGGAGTGTGCAATCTTGGAAATTAATACTTTAAATCACTGGTTGTATAACAAGGGTGCAATGTTTTATGAGTTATGCATTGTTTGACATGTGGAACCTTCTGTGTTTATTATTGTAAGCTTGCTTCGTTTCAAGTCGGTTTCAGCTCCAGCTTAATAGCTGGCTCTGGTTCCTACTTTGCTTTTCCAGAAGTCTTCTGTGTTGTGTGCTAAAATCACTTTTGTTCTAATTAAATTGGTAACATCATATTAGAATTGATGGGTTTCATGCCTTTCTTTGGTTCTGTTTTATCCTATTATCTTACAGCGCATTCCAGTTGTTATCTTGTGGGTTCATGTTTTATTCACCTTTGTACAGAAGATTGTTACCCACACTGGAATGCGGTGCTGTCATTTCGAATAAGCTCAGTTCATGAGGAAACTGAGCTCTGCCTGATTTTGTCTTGACCAATGCGCTGTCATGGCATAATTATTTGCCATTTCTTCCTATACCGCTTAAACAAATATTACCTTTCTTATTTGTATTCCGGCATCTTAGAAGCATTTGCATCGGTCACCTTTAGTGTACATTAAATAGTAGGAATTTTATCTTGGTATTTGAAATGACATGAGTTCGTTTGGAAAATTACCCCTACGCATTCTGGTGTTTTAGCAACGGTTGTTGCTCACAGTGAAACGATGTGCTGTTGTTCCGGTTATTCGGCTCCATGCAAACACTGAGTTTTTAGCCTAAAATCATGTCTACACCTATCTTCTATTGCCTTCCCTTTGATGGTTTTCTAAGGAGATTTGTTGGCCATGCTTATTGGATACCATGTATTACAGTAGTTTTTATAGATTATTGTGCCTATGCCATGGACCGGTCGTGTATAGGATGTCGTCTTTTGGCTCTTTTTTACAATTACGATTACCTAGGGCATTTGTTTTCTTATTTGTCCCATCTTTGAAATGTCCAGGAAATCTTTTGCTTCCTCCTTCCTTTGTTGTTACTAAGCTGTGCACTATGTTTCAGCGGATATGCTATCCGTACCCTTTGCAACACTGAATCAGCTGTTGCTATATTTGTTGGCACCACCGTTCAAGAATATGATGGTACTTCCTTCTTTATGAACTCCTTTGCTTTTACTTTCAGTATGCCATCTATTTCCTTTTCATCAACTGATCATGCTTTTATGTTCTTATTTCCAAACAACAGAGGTCTGGCCGGTGGGTCGCCTATTCATGGTACATTAATGAAGATATCGTCGACATCAACGTATTTCGAGCAAGGTAGTATAATAATCATACTTTTTAAATTCCACAAACCATTTGTACTTTATCGAAAAAACAAACCATTTGTAGTTTACCTTCAGATATAAACTGTCTGTAACACTGCCTATACATTAAGTTTGTCAAAAACTTTTCAGCCCATTGCACATGCCCCGTTGCCGCATCTCCTTCCTCTCTGAACTCAGGTTGGCGAGAACTGGCCTACAAAACATGTTGCTCAGCTGGCTGCACTCAATCCTTTTTAAAAGAAGGTATTATTCAGTCTATTTAATAGATCATTTTCGCTCTCTAAAGATTGTCCTGGTTACCGCACAGCTAATCCTGCTAATTTCACTCATAGGAAGCTGATTTTCGATGCACTGTCACAATATCAAGAATTTCCTCCAGGCAGCAATAGTGGTACACTGGTTGTCAGTGCTATCATAGGAAGCTGACTTTCAAATGCTAATGAACTAGGTAGCCTGACATGGTTGTTGTATTCTTTACCCTTTTTTGCAGGTGCGCCGTATTGTTCAAGGTTGCTGACCGGCGGCTACCGTTGTTCTCTTCTGGATTTAGGATTCTGCTATGTTGTTGGTAAGCTTTACCTTTGAATGAGATCCGAAAATCTGGGTTTCGGATTTTACTCCGTTTGTTAACCATGGCCTGAGCAGATTTTGCATCCTGCGTTTAGTGGTAGGTGACGCACTGTTAGATAGATAAAAGCGTAACCCTTTTTGTTGTCCTCTTACGTTTGGTTTGTAGTTTGCTCCCTGCTTTCTATTAGCTCTCTAATAACAACAGCGTCGTACACGACGACTTAACTGTGTTATATTTATTAGCCTAGGTCTAGCTATAATGTACTTTCTTTGCTTATGATAGGCACTCATTTTACTTATGAAAAGCAGCGACTACCCTTTAAAAATAATATGCTTCTTATTCATGTATGCAGCTGTCAAACTCACTTGCATTCATTAATAGATGATAGATAATAGCTAGGACATGTAACTATTTTGCATTTATGCATGTTGCTGCAGCTTTCAAACTCTATGAGATCCATTCATGATGATAATTAGTTACTAGGTCTGGTATAAATGTGATGTGTCTGCATACATTACGCTAGATACTCTTTGACTGTTAGACTCGGTCAAATTCATTCATTGCTTTGTGTTGAGAATTCAGATACTATATTCCTCATCCTGATTTGGGTTAAAAGGTTGGCTTTGTTTTTTTACAATCTCATGTATAATTTTGTTTGTTTCAGGTCTGTACCACGGGCGTCGCTATGTTTGTTTTTACGTCGGGTGATTGCCTTTACGCACCCTGTATTTACAAGTTATGAGGGCAGGACACAATCGGTTCGGTAATGCTCGCAAAAGTGCATTGGTCATGTTTAGTTATTATTCTGTGATCTCTATTGCGTTGTACACCATGTGATAGAAAAGGCATATTTGTTGGTTTTTGCAGGTTTGGTGTTTGATAAATAGATTCGTTTTCATCCAAAGCTAGGTACTGTATGACTTCAAAGGTTCATGCGGCGTCGTCTCCTACACCGAGTTTCATTGCCGGTGAAAGGCAACTCGATTAAAACGCGTGGCGATGCTCAATACTATCGGGTTAAGTATTGTTTCTTTGTGTGATTAATTGGTGGACTTATGGGGCTGGTTTATATCATTAGGGGCTAGATCTCACTTTCTTCTTCTGCTTGCATATCATTATTTCAATCTTTCTTATTTATACATTTCTTTGTTTCAAAATCAATCTGCAATAACTTTAGACTCGTGTATCTGTTCTTTAGTTACTTCTTTGCATAGTTTCTTCTCTCTCTTTGTCTATGAACTACATAACTTGACGGAGCGATGATTCCATATTTGTGGTTGCCTGATTAATCCATTTCCTTTCTGCAACAACATAATTTGTGAAGAGATGGTCTTTGTTGGGGTTATCAGCCGTAGTGAACGGATGGATTTAAACCTCGCTGGCTGTAATGCGGTACTATCGCTCGGGTGCAATGTCTTATACTTGCAAAACAGATGATTTAGTTTGGGTATGCTAAATTGCCAATATATCACAGGTTCAGGTTCAGCTTCAGCTTCAGCTTCATGGCTGACCTTAGATTGGTCATTGAACGTGAATATGCTTCACTCGACAAATGGCCTTGCCACAGCTAGATCGCAAGTTCTAGGTGAATATCTCATGTCTTTGATTCATTCATCATCCCAATTGAGTTTTAATTTAGTTCCTATTTTTTTGGACTACTTAAGACACTGGCATCTTTATTGTTATGGTATGATTCTAATAACTGATGTGCAAGCTGCCATGGTTCGTAATTGCTTTCGTAACTATTTTATTGTCATACATGTGTGCTCTCAATAAATAGATATTCAGGACTTGTGTGAAGATTTATGGTGAAATTTGGTATGGTTAAAAGATCAAGAAAATATTCACCTGCCCATAACTTTCCTCACTATGCATATTGGTAGCTCTTTTTGAGCATCTCTCTACCCAACAGCATACTTTAAGGAAATATGCTTACGTGCACAAATTTGTTGTACTATCGGGGTCTTACTTGTTGGACGATTTAGACGCTGATTGTTCTATGTTCAAAATCTGTTGGTGTAGCCTGTGAGGAAACCTACTGAACAGTCGTATCAGTCGTGGAATTTTGTGCGCAGTGCTTGCACACTTTCTTGCGGGACAACCTAGATTTATCTTTTGAAACTATGAAACTATTACGCCGGATATGGTTCGTACTGAGATACATGCTTTTATGATTTGTGTTGTCATTGATTATGCTATTGGTGTGTATCCTTATGTGTGGCGCCATGATTATCTTCCCTCTAATGTTTTGGTTATTTTACAGCAGCTCCAGCACTACACGTTTTAACAATTTCCCTAGAGTTTATATTGTTGATGTGACTGCTTCTCTCTAGGGTTATTATTTTAGGACCTGAAGAGGAGTCTTTTTCTCTAAAGTAGCGCAGTACAAATTTTATTTATTTAGTCTTTCCCTACCCAGTGTTTTGGATATGAGTTGAGATAAGTTTCAATTGTTGTCTGCAATAGCCTTAAGAAGACATGCAAGCACTGGTGTCTGCCTTGCACACTGATGCATTAGTTTTTTGTCATTTGTAGCTACAGATCTAGCTGCTTGGATTTGGATATGGCTGAATTTGTGTTGCAAGATGTGGTGGCCACTAGCCGATGTAAGTAAGTACTGATAGCCTGCCAGGGAAAAGGGATCAGAGTCTCTTGCAACCTGCCTGCTAGAGAGGTTTATGAACCAATCAGTCCATGGAAGGTAAAGACTCAGCAACGCATCATACTTTATTTTTTTCTAGAATACACCATGTAAGGTTCAAGGGTGTATTCTTTCTACTTCAATTTTGAGCTCATTTTTGTATCTGTCCTAAAATTACAATTTCCTCGCTGGTTGTATTGTCATTTCGAGGCAAACGATTGAGAATGACATGAATAGTAGACTATTATTGGTTATAAATACACACAGATTAAAGTTGGGATGATTTCGTAGTAGATGTCTCTACAACAAATGAAAACGTGTACCAAATAGCTGAAGAAGGTTACACCATTGGATCCTCTTATAGCTAGATAATGAAAGTATGTCCACTCATTTGGATATCTAGAAACGTACACCACAACTACCAACTCATATCTGAATCAACTATCCTTCTACACAAAGTGGGCAAGTATTCTTATGACACACTATGTTTCAAGCTAGGGTGGTCAGTCCCTGGTTACTACGGGAGTACCTCGACAATTATGGTCAGTGATCCGATGACTAAATGTACCGAGTAGGTGATTGCACTTGGTTCATCTCAACGTGCCTACCGTACCTGAAATTTGGTTGGCTGGCCTTCATTGTAGTATATGTATGCTGGTATGTGCTATCTTACCGATATGCATATAGCACGGTGTGCTCTATAGATAATTATTCATGTATTGTGTAGAGATAGTCAGTATAGTGACGGGTGGTGCATTGCTAGATAAGAACAAAAATATGCTAATTACGCAGATGGTCGGTGCTTATTGTATTACTACCGGAGTAAACATGGTTTGCTGTTTTAGTATAGCATTATATCTGCGAGATGGTTGGTTCTTAGTGGGAAGTGCTTTTAATCCTATACATTTCCGTCCTTCGTTGCTTGTATATAAGTGCATGCTACTCCGCTAGCTCTACTCTAACTTCAACTATTAGGCTTGTTGTCTTATATTTCTTGGTAATTGTAATATTTGTTGTCTTGGCATTGAAATATTGTTGTTTTAGAATATTCGAGTTACGGGGAAAGTGAAATATCAAAACAGGGCCTGGACAACCAAGGCAAAATACCAAAATTACAAACATAGACTTCATGAAAATGCACATTAGTGATTAGAGTGTTATCATACTAAGCGATTTAAATCCACAAACAAAGCATAAACCCATTATTGTTTTCACGCATGTTTTTTGGTGGTGTAATACAAAATATGGAGATGTACGAGATCAACGGGATCGTGCGCCAAGGTGCTTAATGTTTTCTTTTTGGTTGTAGTTCATTTGCCACTTTTTGTAGAATTTTTTTGTTGATAAACATGGTTTGAAGATTTTGCATACCACTGTATTAGAATTTTTCCTCATCATTAATTTTCTGAATATCTCTACTATAGATGTTGTTTGATCGCCTTCCAACATGTCCCAAGAGTAGGTTCTCATGTAAAGAACATTTCAGTATAATTATTCATTGGACTACAGAGATGTATTATATGAAGTAAAGTATAATATTCATTGGACTACATACGTTAACACTGCCATATTTTATAATTCTCCAACTTAGCTATGATAATTTAGCTTTTGGATGTCTATCTAAACTGTAATTTTATTTAAATTATTCTTAAATTAGTGATATACGCTAATTTATCATATACATGTTTTCGTTGTCTATTCAGGACAAACAAGCACCTGGATTGGGTGGCACTGCAGCCGAGCGATAAAGCCACTGCTAATTTATCTACTATCATTGCATTGGCGACTTCCACTACATTGAGGATCGATGTTGCCCACCTTCCCTATCAAGTCACAGTAGTTAGGGTTGATCATGTTCTTCCGTTCAATGTACCCATTACAAATCTACTTTTTAGAATCTGGCTTCAGCAAGGGTGACTGATTCCTCAAATATTTGGGAAGTGTGCTCGATGATGAATTAATATATGTTATGAATGGTTGTGCCTGCTCGATGATGAATTAAACTATGTTATAGATGGTTGTGCCTTATCTATGATCTTGGGTTGAAAATGAGAACAATCATGCTGAGTATTCCCCCCATCGTCCGCATTTGCAATTTCCTCTGATTCACTACATTTTGTAAGTCCTAATAAAAGTATAATCACTTTTCCACCTATATACGAATTTCACGGGATCGTGCGCCAAGGCGCACATCAAAATCTAGTCTAAAGGTATAATTGATGCCCCCCATAGGGGGTTTTACAGCGCTTTCAGCTTCTGGGCCGTTGGATCAAACCCGTCAGCGCATCTCAGCCGTTGATTTCTGGGTAGAACCTCACTAGGTAAAGCCATGCAACAGTCATGGTCTACCCGCCTGCAGCTGCACTCGGGGCCCACCTTCGTCCGGGTGCGCTCGTCAGTCACTGTGGGTAGTCACAACTAAGGAAAAGAGAGGCCCATGATGCTAACGTGAGATAAAAAGAGGATCCAATGGAGGAAACCCTAGCCGCCAGCCTCCAATCCCCTCCCGTGCCCTAGATGCCGCCCACCACTCAACGCGTCTGCATCCCAATCCTCTCCCTGCCCCGTGCTCCCCAATCCTCTCCCTGTTTGTGCTCCCCAATCTTCTCCCTCGTCTCTCCACCAATCCAGTGCCGCTCCACTCCATCTCATGGCCGAGGCTGAGTTCGTCGCGTCACCATCGCCGAGAGGATGCGCAGGTCGTCGCTTATACCGGCAAACGAAGCGCATGCTGCCGTCGTCGCCATTGACGGGAGGAGCCGCAGGTGGCCGTCGCCGACGGCGCCCGCTCCAGGAGCAGCTTGTCGTTCCGCCCCAATGGTTTCCATCTCGCGGATGACGACGCCATTCCGCTAGCCGCCTGCGAGTAAGACGGCCGAGATCTGCGGGTATGCACCTCCATCTTACGCAAATGATGCCAAGAAGTGAGAGATCAGAGGTGAACAACGCTCGAATCTCAGGTGAGAGAAACCCAAGTCAGATTCCTCTCTTCCTATCCACGTGATTCCCCACCTATTTTCTTTGTCCCCTGCCTAACCCACCTCCTAAATTTCTATTGCGTGATACTTCTGGTGCATGTGATAGCTTGTGGAATTAGAAGATAGAATTAGGTTATTTCCCATGAAGGCATACACTCGATTTGTACTCCCAGTTTCTCAATTCTGTTGAGTTTGTGACACCAGTATGGTTTGTAAATCAAAGTACCTCAATGTCTACTGGTGCTTCCTACAATTTTTTTCCATACCATCTCCTTAAGCAGCCACATCATAATGTATGCTCCACTCTTTGCATTTTTTCTATAAAGCTTTTCCGTGAGATTGGCTTGTAATTAGTAGAAGAAAATAATTGTCCTCCGTCCAGTGAAAATCTTATTATTAGATTGGTATATTAGCTTTATTGTTTTGGATTTTGTAGGAGGTTGAGAAGAAGTAACATGTAGGTAGGCATGATTCTTTTGTATTAATTCCTCTACTTTGATTTTGGTTATTTTATTTTTTGGCACTGATTGTATTAGGTAACAAACCATAAACATCAGATGGAGGGAGATACCAAACAGACCGATATTTTCCCTATTTTCCTTGCATTTGATCTGACACGTGCTTGTTTCATTTTAGTACAAGATTGATTTTATTTATTATTAACACGTGGTTATATGGTACACCCCAAGCTCATTTTCCTCTCAATACTTCTAAGCATATACTTCTGCAAATTTTACTCAAACTTGCAAGCAATTTTTTGTGCAAATTTCAAATGCTTGGCTCTCTTCTTTGAACTAATTTCTCCTTTGGATATCTGCAGTTTTTTTTATCCCAGAAAGCTACTCAGATATCAGCTGATTAGAGTATATGCCAAGGGCATGAATGAGAGCTGCAAACGGTGGAAATATCTGAGGATGTACTGGTGGTGATATTCTCCGTGTCACTCAGCGACTATGACCAACTGGGAGTCTCTGCAAGTGGTGGCAGTAGGCGTCTTCAGAATAAGATTACCCAAAGAAAGGACTTGTTTGAGGCCACAATCAGGTAAAGTAACCCTATCAGTAGCATTTCAGGAATAGACGTGTAAACCAGTCGTGGAGTTGGTCCTCAGTCTGCTCTGTTATCCACCTGTGGTTGGAGAGTTGGTCCGCGGCGAGGGCGTGCTGGCGCCAATCCAATATGCATATAGTAATGTGTTTGTAACAAGCATACTCACAAAGAGAAAGATTGCATATGTCCTCTGTGTATGTGGACCAAAGGTATCCATGCACCTTTCTTGTTCTCTCTACCAATGTCAAATTTTCAATAGCTTTCAAAATTGAATAACAGAATAAAGTTGTTGTGGTTCATCGCCTTTTGTTTTAGGTGACCTTTAGCACAGAATAGGTATTTATTTACTTGTAGCTTTAGACAATGAAAGCATATCATGTGTTAGATGTCATTGATTTTATAGCTCATAACTGAACCCGCGTATCTTTTCAAAGACAATAATGTTTCTTTGCTTCCCGGGCCAGTGTTATTTATATTCAGTGTAAATTGCTCTTGGAGCGGTTAGGAGTGTGATTCATGAAAGAAACCATAGCCGATGATCTTCAACATTTGTTTTATATACAATATATATGGTAAACGTATTCCAGGACAAAACATCTCTTGAGTCAATCACTTGAGCTGCTTTGTTAAACTAACATAATTTAACAGAGTACGTTTGCTTCATCACTTTTCATCTCTTATAATAATGCATAATTGAGGCACATGTCACCCATTTTTTAATTAATCTTAATCAATGATAAATCTGCATTGTTACAATGGTATGTTCTGTTAGAATATAGTACAGTTTATGTTTGACTGGTTGACAGTTCCAGTCCGATAACTTGATGTTTTTTATCAGTTTATAATCCATATTTTCGTATCATATACTTTGAGAAATAAAGTTTACAGTTAATTCTTTTGAGTACATGAATTGTTTTGCCATACTTTTTTAGCATATATAAGATCATTTGAATATACCTTGATCTGTGTATGTGCAATATTTTGTATGTGAGGGATCTGGATAGTTTGGTCGATATCTTCGCTCTGAGCTACTTATGGCCATACTGCCAGTTGAAACATGGAATTATCCATACCCGCTTCAGTTTTGCTCTTTTCAGAGGTGTCGTTGCTGCTGATTGTTTTTCGTCAGGGGTATCTGCCTTTTTTCGCCCATACCACCATGTGTTTATCCTTTACCTATGTACCTTTGATTCATCTATGCTTTTACTTTGTCCTCCGTCCAGTGAAAATCTTATTATTAGATTGGTATATTAGCATTATTGTTTTGGATTTTGTAGGAGGTTGAGAAGAAGTAACATGTAGGTAGGCATGATTCTTTTGTATTAATTCCTCTACTTTGATTTTGGTTATTTTATTTTTTGGCACTGGTTGTATTAGGTAAAAACCATAAACATCAGATGGAGGGAGATATCAAACCGACCGATATTTTCCCTATTTTCCTTGCATTTGATCTGACACGTGCTTGATTCATTTTAGTACAAGATTGATTTTATTTATTATTAAACCGTGTTTATATGGTACACGCGAAGCTCATTTTCCTTTGAATACTTCTAAGCATATACTCCTGCAAATTTTACTCAAACTTGCAAACAATTTTTTGTGAAAATTTCAAATGCTTAGCTCTCTTCTTTGAACTAATTTCTCCTTTGGATATCTGCAGTTTTTTTTTATCCCAGAAAGCTACTCAGATATCAGCTAATTAGAGTATAGGCCAAGGGCATAAATGAGGGCTGCAAATGGTGGAAATGTCTGGGGATGTACCGGTGGTGATATTCTCCGTGTCACTCAGAGACTATGACCAACTGGGAGTCTCTGCAAGTGGTGGCAGTAGGCGTCTTCAGAATAAGATTATCCAAAGAAAGGACTTGTTTGAGGCCACAATCAGGTAAAGTAACCCTATCAGTAGCATTTCAGGAATAGACGTGTAAACCACCTGTAGTCGTGGAGTTGGTCCTCAGTCTGCTCCGTTATCCACCTGTTGTTGGAGAGTTGGTCCGTGGCGAGGGCATGCTGGCGCCAATCCAATATGTATATATTAATGTGTTTGTAACATGCATACTCACAAAGAGAAAGATTACATATGTCCTCCGTGTATGTGGACCAAATGTATCCATTCACCTTTCTTATTCTCTCTACCAATGCCAAATTTTCGATAGCTTTCAAAATTGAATAACAGAATAAAGTTGGTGTGGTTCATCGTCTTTTGTTTTAGGTGAACCTTTAGCATAGAATAGGTATTTATTTACTTGTAGCTTTAGACAATGAAAGCATCATGTGTTAGATGTCATTGATTTTATAGCTCATAACTGAACCCGAGTATCTTTTCAAAGACAATAATGTTTCTTTGCTTCCCGGGCCAGTGTTATTTGTATTCAGTGTAAATTGCTCTTGGAGCGGTTAGGAGTGTGATTCATGACAGAAACCATAGCCGATGATCTTCAACATTTGTTTTATATACAGTATATATGGTAAATATATTCCAGGAACAAACATCTCTTGAGTCAATCACTTGAGCTGCTTTGATAAACTAACATAATTTAACAGAGTACGTTTGCTTCATCACTTTTCATCTCTTATAATAATGCATAATTGAGGCACATGTCACCCATTTTTTAATTAATCTTAATCAATGATAAATCTGCATTGTTACAATGGTATGTTTTGTTAGAATATAGTACAATTTATGTTTGACTGGTTGACAGTTCCAGTCCGATAACTTGATGTTTTTTATCAGTTTATAATCCATATTTTCGTATCATATACTTTGAGAAATAAATTTTACAGTTAATTCTTTTGAGTACATGAATTGTTTTGCTATACTTTTTAACATATATAAGATCATTTGAATATAGCTTGATCTGTGTATGTGCAACATTTTGTATGTGAGGGATCTGGATAGTTTGGTCGATATCTTCGCTCTGAGCTACTTATGGCCATACCGCCAGTTGAAACATGGAATTATCCATACCCGCTTCAGTTTTGCTCTTTTCAGAGGTGTCGTAGCTGCTGATTGTTTTTTTGTCAGGGTATCTGCCTTTTTTCGCCCATACCACCATGTGTTTATCCTTTACCTATGCACCTTTGATTCATCTATGCTTTTACGTGATTTATTTCTAATAAGGGTATGTCCTTTGGTGTTCCCTATTTTGTGTTGGTTCACTTCTTGCCATTCCGTTCCTCTCCCACCACAAGATGTTTGATGTCTACTGTTCCTATATTCATTTGCTGGGATGCTTGCTTCACAGCGTTATTTTCCATCTCATTCTTACTGCGTGAAGTTGCCAGTAGGTTCAGCTAGAGGAAGTACTCCACCGTGCTAGCTTACATGTGCATGTTATAAAGTCCGGCTTTATTTTCTTTACATGACAATGGATTTCTGCAATATATCTTCAGTACTGACAAGGCTGAAACTCTGTCATCCAGTGACAAGGTAAAACTTCGACAGAAAAGGCCTTATTTTCCAACAATGATTACCGTGGAAAACTTTATTAAGTGAGACTTTATATGGTAAATGGTATAATAATCAGCAGAAAAATGTTATACATGCTAATGCTATCACTTGTTCTACTACGTTGTAAGTCATCCTATTTTGTCACTCTAGAACTAACAAAAATGGTGTAACCATCTCACAAAATTCTATAACTACACTGAAATGGAGAATAAATGATTTATTTTTACTAGGCTATGTCCTAAATCTCCATGGTTGGGCAAGTGAAAGACTTAGACCTGTGGTAGCAATAGAGTATGGCTTGATTTGTTCTTTCCGTGGGAATGCCATCGTGGACAGGGTGATTTGCCCATTATGTGTCCAATGCCATCTCTGAATTTATTAACAAATATTTACATGGGACTGTTTAGCTGACTTGACTGTAATTTAGAAAGAGCCACGCATCAAAAAGGACAGGGGTGTGATCTGAATAATTAATTGGTTATACAGTTTATTTATTATTGTTGTTTCAAAACGTATTTATTCATATGATAGTGTCATTAGGAGGCATAAAAGGCAACATATGATCATCTCAGGAGGCGCTCCTGATACTAAACCACTTCTTCTCCTTGACAATACATGTTGTTGCTCAAGTATGTCAAGAGGTAATATTTTCTCTTTGGGATGCTGGAAATGGAAGTAAAATTAGTGTGGCCTCCCGTCTGTAGCTCTAAGTTGAACAAAATAACGGTGGATACACTAATTTTACAGCATTCTAAGTGAAGCCTCAATTTCTTATAATTACTTGATTTCGGGGCATACAATTCTCTACTTGTAGGCATCAACTGACATATAGAATTTGAGAAGAGGCAACATTGTGTGATCCCTCGCTCTGACCACTCAGGGTCCCTCTCTTCATGGTTGTCATCGTCCTAGACTCTAGGTGAGTTGTTACAACTATTTGTTTCTTATAATCCAAGTCAAGATTCATCTTTGAATCAAGATTGTGATCTACTTGCATTTTGTGGTGTTTATCCTGAGACCGAAATGGTTATTCTAGGTTACTTGCACTGATAAATGGAATTGAGCCAGCCATGTATAAAGATTCTGATCTAACTTTATTTTATGATCTTCTTTTGTGGAGATTCAGCCAGTCTTAGAATCCGCCATCTTCAAGTTGGGGGGCATTCTTGAGAGTAATTATGAGAAGTTACAAAAAAAAAACGGTTGGGAAAGGAGTAGCCGAACTGAGGAAGGGTGTAGGACTTACTGCTTAACCTCTTGATTTTCTTGACAGTGGAAAAATATGTTTATCTCTCCTTTTGGCTAACAATGCGCATGGTTAGTATTTCAGGTATACATTCACTAGCTACAATGATATATCTGAAGTAGATGGAAATCCTAAATCGGACAGGGGATTATTGTGATGGCGTTTCTCTTGCGGATTTTATTAGTTCGATTTTACCAACATTTTTTTTGTAGATAGCCCAGCTTATGTAGATGTTTCTATTGTTGTTCCTTTCTTCTATTGCTCTTGACACAGCCATCAAGTATTTGCTACTATGATATATTTCTCTCATTTCCTGGTGTATATAAATATTTCCTACGTTTGTAACTTCGTGTGATTTATCGTAAGATCATCATATTGATTTCGTTTTCTGAAACATAATAATCAGATTATCATTTTCACCTAATTTTAGCATTGCTGTACAAAGTATGTATTGATACGAGTTTCATGGGATCGTGCGCCAAGGCGCACATCTAAATCTAGTTAATATTGCTTATGCAGTGATAACTTATGTTGTGGCGGCCACGGGCCCACGGTCCATGCCATAGAGGAGGAGCAACGAGCGTGCAACTGCCGCTCACCCAAGGAAGAAGCCCATGTTTTGCACAAAATCATGTGTGCATCAATTGGTTCTCAGCTTATGTGTGTTGATTAGTTCTTGAATAGTGATATTCACTGTAGTAACTAGTAAGTAGCAGAGGCAGATTTATTTAGCAAAGGAAAATATCTTTCTTTTCTTGCGGGGGAGCAAAGGAAAATATCATCCGTACATGGGCATTGCTGGTCCGGTCATCCCTTGCAACTAGGTGCATATGATTTCGTTCAGGAGATTGATTTTTTGGAGCACGTGCGCAGTGCGCACCCTCTCTACACAGTAAACTGGCAACCATGTATTAGAGTGGATCATGCAGTCCGTGAGGGAGAAAAAAATTCTCTTTTGAGAATTTTGAGAAGAGAGAGTTTTGTCTTTTCTAGAAAGATTCCTCAAAATTTTGGATCTAGGAGAGAGAATGACACACAGGAAATGTCAAAGATCTAGATTTGAGAGAAATGGATGGTGGAGATAGGCATGCACGAAGGACAGCTGCGCTACTGCAGATTTCCCTTTCGTTTAGCTACGGCCACGAAAAGTATAGGTCGGCAAACACATCCGGTTCGATTTACACCCACATTTGGTTTCAATATTTTTTTTGAGAATTCGGCAGGTGAGCTGCTCGATATATTAATAAAAGAAGATTTGGCTCAGTTAATAGGGAAACCGGGCCCAAAAACCATACAAAGCGACCGAGTTTATGAGGAAAACCGTCTCAAAAACCGCACAAATATCGGAGCCTCCTCGCCCACACGATACCAGACTACCGACGACCAAACACACACCACCAAACCCGGAGCCGCTGCTCCGACGTCCCCTGCTCGGAGGCGAGCCGCAACGCCGCACGGCATGGACGTCTTGTAGCCCAAACTACCAAGGCGACCATCCGCAGACCACGAACGCCGCGCCAAAAGATCCGGGGCCGCCGCCCCGACATGCCAGCCACACCGATCGTCCCGTCGTGTAGGCCGGGCCGATGAGCTCGCTACCCACGTAGCACCAACACGCCACCCATGCCTTGCTAGACCATGACCACACCCCATGGAGTCATCGTTGCAAGACCTTCCGAGGCCGCCGCCTCGGCGTACGTCAACCGTCCGGGGCCGCCGCCCCGGCATCCACCACCCTCGACAACAGGGCAACCATGCACAATTGCACACATCTACCGCACCATGAGGAACGCGAACTCCAAAAGCGGCGCCTTCAGGAAGGTAATGGCACAGTGTGTCGCCTCCGCTCGCTCCGAGGAGCAGAGGTTTTCACCCGGAGAATGCAATGACTCGCGACAACAGGAGACCAAGCTCCCCGATGAAGCCCTCAACAGGTCGCATCAAACGAACGCTTCAACTAGAACTATTTGTCTACACTAGCTCTTTCTATAATAAGTCAGTGAACAGGTTGAAGGTCGGATGAAGCCTCGTGGCTTTTCGTGAGACTTCCTCTTTTATTGCTGGAATCCCAGTCCTCGTTACTCTCCTTTACAATTGAAAGTGCTCACTCGTTTTCTGTTTGTTTTCATGTGCGCATACACTCAGCCTAATTTAGTAAGTGTGAAGTGGAAGGGCGAGTACGGGTGAAAGCCCACTACCTTCCGGATAAAAGATATGCTCGATTTATAGATAGCTTTGCTTCACTATATAGCGTGGGACGAATTGATAAGCTCTGAATGCAGGAAGGGAAACCTTAGAGCTTTCTTCGCTTATCTTCCCAAGCAGACCATATGATTCTCATTATTCTATTTCTCTTTCTTTCGAAACGGTACCTAGGGGCACCGCCAACATCGGCACCAAAGGTGCGAAGCTTTTGCCTGGAGTGTCAACGCTGTCATCAGGCCCAAGTAGGCCCTGGCCGTAGGCGTGGCCAGCCTATCAGGGGGGCTTGTTGCCGTCCACCAAATGCTCAACACTCGCCTGAGTAGCGCGTCCGGCTAGACCATGCGCGCTAGCACTAACGAAGCACTAGGCGGCCACCGGGAAGATGCGTTTCAAGAACTTCACATGGACTCTTGTCGTTGTGTATGGTGCAACCCAGAATATGTTTAAACATGTCTTTCTCCGTGAGTTAGTTAATCTGATGAAGGACAATCCCTATCCTATCATTATAGGAGGGGATTTTAATTTTTTGATTTTCTCGCGAAATGAGTAAAGGTCGTTTCGATAAATATTGGTCTTTCTTACTCAATGATGTCATTGGTAGCTTGGACTTAAGAGATGTTACAATGACTGGGAGACAATTTGCTTGGGTGAACAGCCTCCCGGAGCCCACATATGAAAAGTTGGATCGTGTACTTATGGGTTCCAAATAGGAATTAAAAACCCATGGGTTTCTGTACGGGCCCTCCCGTGCATTGAGGCTTTGTCGGATTATGCTCCTTTATTGTTAACCACTGGAATAACTAGACCTCCGAGCAAGCGCCTATTTAAGTTCGAACTTGGATGCCTGTATCGGGAAGGTTTTTCGGACTTGGTTAAATCAGTTTTGGAGAAGCCTGTCACTGGTCGTTCACCCATCCAAAGCTGGTCTAATATGTTGCGTGCCACACGTAGATACCTCGGTGGGTGGGCTAGACACATGTCTGAGCAGCTCAAAAATGAGATACTTAGCCTTTCATCGATTATTGATTTTATTGAGGCAATTGTTGAGTGATACCGTCAAATGCGCAAGAAATTGAACTTAAAAGTCAATAAAATGCGCAGCTGGCTGGTCTACTTCCCAATGAGGAACTCAAATGATACCAACGATCAAAGGCTCATTTCTTGTTGGAAGGGGATTCGAATACGATATATTTACATAGTGTTGCAAATGGCAAACATAGGAAGAAACTCATTCATTCTCTCATACAAGATGAGGGCACGATCGAAGGGCATGAGCAGCTCAAGTCATATATTACCAGTTACTATAAAGGTCTATTTGGTGAACCTGTGGAATGTAATATATCCATGGATGAATCCAGGATTGACGACATACCTTAGGTTTCACAGGAGGAAAACACTTTTCTCACTGCCCCTTATTCGGAGGAGGAAGTGAAGAAGGAGGTTTTCAAATGAAACATCATAAAGCTCCTGGTCCACATGGCTTTCCTGCTGAGTTCTATCAAAACTTCTGGGATATTATAAAGTCGGACCTCATGGAACTTTTCAGTGCACTCCATGCTAGCCAGCTTCAGCTTTTTCGTCTCAACTTTGGTGAAAGCATTATGCTACCTAAGGTTAATGAAGCAGAACGAATTCAACAGTACTGGCCAACATGTCTCCTTAATGTTTGTTTTAAAATCTTTACTAAAGTTGCTACCATAAGGCTTAATTCAGTGGATGATTAGGTAGTACTTCCTACTCAAACGACTTTTATGCAAGGAAGACATATTTTAGATGGAGTTGTCACCTTGCATGAAACCATTCATGAGTTACATCGTAAGAAGATGAATGGCATAATATTAAAGATTGACTTTGAAAAAACTTAAGGTAAAGTTAAGTGGTCTTTCATCCAGCAGACACTCAGGATGAAAGGTTTCTTTACTAAGTGGCGAGCTCTTATCCATAACTTTATTTTCGTAGGAAGTGTTGCAATCAAAGTCAATGATGACATTGTAATTACTTCCAGACGAAGAAAGATTAACGACAAAGCGACCCATTATCGCCCATGTTATTTAACATTGTGGCTGATATGCTAGCTATTATTATAGAGCATGCTAAGGCCGATGGGAAAATTGAAGGGGTGGTCCTACATCTTGTTGATGGCGGACTTTCCATTCTTCAGTATGCCGATGATACGATTCTGTTTATGGAACATGACCTTGAGAAAGCAAGAAATCTGAAGTTAATATTATTAGCTTTCGAGCAATTATCCGGATTGAAAATTAACTTCCATAAAAGTGAATTGTTTTGCTTCAGTGAGTCCAATGACGACGCCAACCTATATGCTGAGATTTTTGGCTGTCGTATTGGCCAGTTTCCTATTAGCTATCTAGGTATTCCGATCCATTTTCGGAGGCTTACGAATGCTGAGTGGAAGCATGTCGAGGAGCGGCTTCGGAAGCGCCTTAGCAGTTGGAAAGGCAAATTGCTATCCCTAGGTGGAAGGTTGGTTCTAATCATTTCAGTATTAACTAACATGTTACTATATATGATATCCTTCTTCCAGCTGTCTAAAGGAGTCTTGCATCGGTTAGATTATTTTCGATCAAGATTTTTTTTTGGCAAGGGAATAGCGATAAAAAGAAACATGGGCTAACCAAATGGATTGTTGTCTGTCGGCCAAAATACCAAGGTGGGCTTGGTGTTCATGACCTTGAGATTAAGAACACGGCCTTATGGGTAAATGGTTGGAAAAACTGCTAACCGAGGACAAGGTCTAGCAGACAATACTTAGGAGAAAGTATGTTGGCTCACGTGCGATTTCTCAGGTTTTTTGGAAACCTAGGGACTCTCACTTTTGGGCTGGCTTGATGACAACGAAGAAGCACTTCTTCCATTTTGCCTCTTTCTCTATTAAGGATGGCTCTGAGATTAGGTTTTGGGAGGACAAATGGTTTGGTAATACCTCGCTCCGAGAACAGTATCCAGCTTTATATAATATTATGCATCACAAGGGTGATACCTTAGCTAAGGTGATGGAATGTAACACACCTAATGTGACGTTCAGGAGAGATCTTGATGGGCCCCGTCTTACGTCATGGAACGAATTGCTACATCGGTTGGCTTTCGCCCATGTCACATGGGGTAGATGAGTTTCATTGGTGAATGTGCATGGATTCCCCATGTATGGTTTTGGTAATTATTGATAATCCCTATGGACTAATGTTTGCGTTGAGTTATATTTGTAGGAGTTGTCCATAGGTAATGCTTGAACCATATGTTGGCTTCAAGGTTGCAACAAGGATCAAATGAAGAATATCAAGTGTCAAGTATGTCTTGAAGAAGATGATTGAGTGAGCTCTCATGTGTATCTTCAAGAGATCAACAAGACGAAGAAATAAGAAATGGTGTGCAAGTTCAAGATGAGATATCTCGAAGATGTCATATGCTTAAAGCTTGCCATCCATATGGTGATCAAGGATATGTGAAGACGCACTGAAGAATAAGCTCTCCTATATATAGTGGTGTATGGGGAGCAATCCGCAAGACTTTATCAAGCAAGCACAATCAAGAAAGGTGTTCCATCTTGTTGCGGTCAAGATCGTCATCATTAAGCTCAAGTGAAATATGCAAGGTTAAGGTTTTCTCTCTATAGGGTTTCTTTCTTACCGGTCTCGTGGTTTAGTTGGGAGACCGGTTTATAGGTTAGTTGATGTACTATCAAGAGGGCTCTCGAGTGAGTAACTCGATCGTATCGTTCTGAGAGAGCTCAAACCTTTGCATTCTTGCATCATCATTATTGGTTTTTATTTGGATCCTACCTTGTGGTGATTTATACCTTGTGGTTATTTTCATAGCAATCTCTGGTTCGTCGAAAATGGATTCCGCATGAATCACTTGTTGCGTTTTCGATATTGGAGATTTTTTCGGTTTCTCGTATTGAGAGGTTTCACTATAAAATCCATAGAAAAATCTACCCTACTTGTTCTTAATTTTTTCATTCTTTGTGAGTATATCTCTTGTTATCCTTTTTACAACAAATTTGTTTCACCTAAATCCGAGTTTCCTAACTCAAGTTGTTGCATTTTCCATATTGGAGGTTTTATCGGTTTGTCTTTTATAGATAGGTGAAACCTTTATTAATTTGTTTATATCCTAAATTTATGTACTATGAAGTTTATATGCATATTGTTGTAGAGCTATTTTTTGTGATTTCAACGAGACCAAGATCATCGAAATTGGATTCCGGACGCAAAAGTTGTTAAGGTTTTCGTATCGGGTGTCCAGGTTTTCTCATGAACGCTGGCACTGCTGCTGGCAGCAGGCCAACACTGCCGCCCGGAGAGGGACGGCTTTAGAGCTTGTTTTTGCCCTCATTGTTGACCTTCTTTGAGCTTGCTATCCCCTCTCACTCCAATGAATCTTTCATACATTTGAGATAAAAGATAGAGGAGATCTAGATCTACATCGTCACCAATCAAATCCCTCTCTTTGTGAGAGGAAGCACCAAGATCTAGATATTGGAGAAACTTGGAGTTCTTTGTGGATTTCATTTTTTCTTCCTCTCTTATTCCCCCAATAGCTTTAGTAGCTTTGTTGGAATTTGAGAGTGAAGGATTGGAGCACCTTTCCACGGGGATTTGTGGAAGTGAAAGTGAGGATCTTGTTACTCTTGGGTTTTTGGAACCCTAAACGGCTTTTAGGCCTTTGTGGTGATTTGTTGGGAGCCTCCAATTAAGTTATGGATGTGTGCCCCAACCTTTGTGTAAGGCATGGTTTCCGCCTCGAAGGAAATTCCTTAGTGTAACCGTGACCTAGGCCTTTGTGGAGAGGGTATTACCGGAGAATAAGGTGAGGCCTTTGTGGCGCTCGGTGTGTGGTGTGACTACCGCATATTGGGGTGAGGCCTTTGTGGTGCTGTTGTGCATCGAGCAAACACACCACAAGGTGAGGCCTCTTGTGGCATTCGAGAGCACTAAGCCACCGCACATCTCCAACGGAGATTAAAACTCGCAGGAGTGTGAACTTCGGGATAAATCATCGTCTCCCGCGTGCCTCAGTTATCTCTATACCCTAGCTCTTTACTTATGCACTTCACTTTATGATAGCCTTCGTGCTTGATGTTTGTCAACACCCGGATTTTTAAGTCCAGATGCCTATTATGCCATATATCGCAATCCCATGAAGATTGTTTTTGCGAGACATAACAGTTGATATCATAAAGTCATCATTCATTACAAACTATAGTCGTCTTACAACAATAGATCACATGATCCACACTTAAAATAATAGTTGATCTAATGATCAACAAACACAACACATAGCGGAAGCGAAGTAGTAGTAGTCCATCTAGTCCACAGGCAACGCCTGACGTTAGAAGACAATCCTAGTTATCGTAGACGTCATGCTGTCCGTCATCCTGATACTGTGGCTCCTCTTCATAGTCTGGCCATTTGAATAGCCAGGGACATAGCCATGAGTACTTGAAAGTACTCGCAAACTAATACTAGTGTAAGCACTATTAACTATGGTAGGGTTGCTAAACTCTAAGTTCATTTGCGTAAAGCCAGTTTTATTTCCTAAGAACTTAGTAGTAAAAGACTCTTTATTTGCCTAACTAACTCAAGTGGGAACATTAGTGTCATTCTCACAATTCTGGTGTGATCAAGTCAAATTAACCTTTCAATTCACCATTCATTTTTAGAAAACATCTGACAACAGAACCGTATGGCCATCCAACCGTCCATAACCGCGGACACGTCTATTCGAATAGGTTTACACTCTGCAGAGGTTGCACACTTGTGCCACAACATTTGATTACATTCGTCAGGGATAGCCCTGAATAATCATACTCAATATGCGGATCATCAACCATTAACCTTTCACTTACATACCCTAGTATAGGCACCTCTCCCCATGAGTTTGGCCTCCCGGTCATAGCAATCTATTATCCCGGGAACTGCACAGGGCTTGGGTCGGACATTCACCTCATTTCACGTCATTTCACTTTCAACGGAGGCAGCCTTGGCATAACCCCTATGACGCTTGTTTAGAGGGAACCCATACTAAAGAACATAAGTTTCTAGTTAAGCCTTGCCCATAATCAGGTATTGTGGGGGTACTCTAAAATTGGAATGGTATCGCATCCAACCCAATCATCAGTTTTTATCAGACTCACCTTGTCATTCAAGTCATATTCACCTTCAAAATCTTTCAATAGAATGAATCATCATTCCAAGGTTTTCAAAGTCAGTTGATTCACATGTTCCCAACTAGACTAGTCAATTTTAATTTTAGCACTAGCAACTAGTCATGAGGGGTGCTAACTAGCTTGTGGCTCTCTAGGCTAACTTTGATGTTCTTGTACTACTCCATATCTAGACTCAAGTTAACCATAAAAGTAATCCTTGATAAATCAAAACAAAAGCTTTGTAAGGTAAAAACTGGGACTTGGAAAGTAAACAGAAAGTAGTAAGGTATTAGTGCCTTGCTCAAGTTGAGCTTGCACTAGGGTAACTTGCAAGAGTATAGCTTGCCTTGATTGGTACAGTGATCAAAGCTTTCTTCTTCTTCCTGGTAGAATACCTCCTCCTCCTGGTAGTCCTTGGTACTAGCGTCTATAAACAGATACGAGGTATACAATCACCACACAAGGCTTAAGTGCTAGACTTAACACACAAATGGGTCACACAAGCCATCATATCATCACAACATTAATCACAAGGTGGTTGGCTTTGTTTTTAAGGAAACTTGTAAGAGAAATAATTTCCTCTCATTGAATCTCATTAAGATTTAATTTCCTCAAATAATAAGTGTGGTATTATGTTGACCAAGGCCAAAACTTCACCTTTATCATTTGAGCAAAAGGATTTAAATGAGGTACTATACCTCATGCAATTTAAACACTACTATGGACTAATTTAATATCACCAAGTAATCAAGTATGAGGTGCTATAGCTAAGATCATATCCTCATATTGAATCACTTGAGACCATGATTTAAATGAGAGGAAACCTCTCATACCATTTAACAATTAATTTTGGGTAATTTAAATGGACTAGAAATAGCCACATAGCCACTATTTTTCTCTAGCCCATGATCATGCAAACAACTATGTTATGTTTTTACATATTCATGTAGAGTATGTGAAATGTGATTTATGAGAGTTGGAATCAACTCAAAATCACTAATGGTTGATTTTTAATAATTGTTTGAATTTGAAAAAGGTACTGGCTTGTTCTTTTTGCTACATTATTTCTACAACAGATCTAGGGTTGAGGCCAGTGTAGTTGGTTAGAGCTTTTCATAAACTTTCCAACAATGTCAAGTTCATAAAATTTGGCCTAGTAGATTTGGTGCTATTTAAATTTGAATCCAGCACCAGTATAGAATTTAAACCAATTGATTTAAATCAAATTTGAACAGCTGGGCTCGCGCAGGAAAACTAAACGGGCTAGGGGAGAAAAAGGAAACAGGCCGGCCCACTGCGCGTCTCGCACGAGCAGGCCGCCTGACAAGGGGTCCCACCCATCAGCGACGTGTAAACGCCGAAACCGTATGTTCTAACCAGAGCCGCAGGATTAGTGGCGATCCAACGGCCCTCGTGCGTCGTCGTCAACGACGAGCACGGCTCACTGGCGCGCCGAGGGTAGGGGGTCGGAGGCTCACTGGCGGTCCGGCGCTCGTTGGCGAGATGCTGAGGCGAAGTTGTGGACGACGGCGAAGCTCCAGGTACAAGCAGCAGCTCCGGGGGTGGCGCCTAGCGTCGTCTTCTTCCGCGGCGGCTCCACGGCACTCCGGTGAGAAATTGGCTAGCTATGGGAGGAATTGAGGTGAGGGAGAGCTCTAGGAGGATCAGAGATGAGAGGAGAAGCGAGTGGTGTGAGAAATTTGAGAGGGGAAGGCCTCTATTTATAACGGGCGAGGGTGCTGCGGGTGCACAGGTAGGTCGTCCATGGCGTTGCCTCTCTGGGCCGCGAAGGGGCAAGGCGAGGATGGCGTGAGCTTGCAAGCATCATGGCGATGCTCGAGGACGTGCTGGCGCAGAGAAAGGGAGATGGGATGGCTCGGGATGCTACGGCGTCTGCCACGGGTCCGGCGAAGACTTTCGACGCGGGCGGCAGCGACAGGGCACGCTCGTGCGATTGAGCACGTCTAGGCGCTAGCTGGTGGCGTGGTGATGAGCTGTGCAGAGGCAGAGAGGTAGGGGAGGACTGAGGCAACGGGGCTTGCTCGCGCTCTGGCGCGTCCAGGCGTCGTGCGCGTGCACGCGCTGGCGTGCCTGGGTGCTCTAGGCGCGTACGGGGCTGGCCAATGTGAGCCTCTCCTTTGCCAACGGCCGGTGTGGTCCTGACCAGTGAAGAGAGGGGAGGCTGCTGGACATGCTTAAAGTGAAAGGAGAGGTCAGAGAGGAGGAATGGCATGTAGGGTGGCATGGTGCACGACATGGCCACGGCCTAGTCTTCTCCTCACTTTAATCATCAAAGGCAAGTGAATGGTTTGGTCCAGTAGGTGTAGAAGTACAGTATTCATCACAGATGATCTCTGGTTTAGGCCAAAATCCAGTGGGTATTAGCATGTGTGTTCAAACAAGATTCCTGCCTGCCAAGTGTTTGATGAAATGGCCGCATGAAGCAAACTTTTGAATTTGGCCAAAATATTTTATGGAGATGATTCAAATAATGTTTGAAACATAATGGTGGTCTTGGTTTGCAAAATGGGGGTGGTTTGTGAAAATCCAAATATGACATAATCTTAAATCTGATTTGATGTTGCATCTTTGCTTAATGATATTAAGAATTTATGAAGAATTTGCAGGGTTGGTCTTTACCAAAGTTGTTCATCTTGATGGGGTCTTGGATGAGGTGCAAAGAGTTGGGACTATTTAGTTTAGAAATTTCTTAATACAGGGGCTCAAAGTGGGTACCCTGATATAATTGTCAAACTTGACCATTATCTTATGTGAGAGTTTTGCTATTTCTTTTGATTTGATTTGTATTCCTTTGATTCCAAAGTGGTTCTTAAGTGTTTTGTAACATTTCCAAACCATTTGCACAAGTCAAAATGACCTAGGTTAAGATTTGGCAAAAATGGCCATAAGCACATATGTGAGGTTATTTGCATTTTCTCTTTTTCTTCTTTGTCCCTCTTTGATTCCCTTTGGCATGGTTTAGGGTTTTAGCACAAAGTCAAGTATTTCAAACACTCATCATGGCAATAACACAAGGATCATGCATTAACACTATGCACATATATTAATTCTATAAAAGTTTTGTTGGTTCCAAAATTTGAATAAAGGAATTCTATTTTATTCCGCTTGAAAACTTGGGATGTTACAAAGTTATATATATATATATCTTGCTATCACATAGTTTCTTATCTTGTTTAGCATAAGTTGTTGGTGCACATAGGTGAACCATAGTTTATAGGTTTTGGGCTTGACAAGTAAATACTAGTTTTATTCCGCATTTGTTAAGCCCATCTAGGAAAAGTTTTTTACCGCCTATTCACCCCTGCCCCCCTCTAGGCGCCATATGTGTCCTTTCAGTTGGAGAATAACAGTGAATGGAAAATTCACTGTGAATTCTTTGTATAAATGATAATACTAGAAAATTTTGGAAGATAAAGATACAGTTGAGGACAAAGGTTTTCGCATGGTACCTTCTGTTAGATGTATATATCTGTCTATTGTAGTTTCCCCATATGTTAGGGGGCTTTCTGCATATGTGCACATGTACATGTACTATATATTGTGGCCTTTGACCCCCTGGTAATACAACAAGTATATTGCCCTAACATGGTATCAGAGCCCCAGGTCTCGAGTTCAAATCCTGGTTTTCGCAATTAAGCCTAAAAATTGTTGTTGCCCCCCTCTTTAGCCACCGCTGATGCCTTGTTTCGGTGTGCTCTTCTTCTTTCACGTGTTGATTTTCTCTTCTTCCGTCACACGCGAGTGGGGGTGTTGTGAAGTGTATATGTGGATTGCCTAGCCATTTCCATCAGTTCGGACTTTTTATTTAGTTCATTCGGATGTTTGGGGTTCGGCTCCCTTTCCTTCGAAAGGGGGTCATCGATACTATATTTTGTTTATTGATGATTTTTCGCGATACACCTGGTTGTTTCTTATGCACTCTCGCAGTGAGGTGCTTTCTATTAATCAGCGTTTTGCAGCCATGGTTCGTACTCAGTATTCCATGCCTATTCGTGTGTTTCGTGCTGACTCTGCAGGAGAGTATATCTCCCAGCACCTGCGTGGTGTTCTTGCTGAGCAGGGCACCCTTGCCCAGTTCTCGTGTCCCGACGCCCATGCTCAAAATGGTGTCGCCGAGCGTAAGCATCGTCATATTCTTGAGACTACCCGTGCTATGATGATTGCTTCCTTTCTTCTGCCGCATTTCTGGGCTGAGGCTGTCGCTACATCGACTTACCTCATTAACATTCAGCCTTCTGCTGCCCTTCAAGGTGGCATTCCTCTCGAGCGTCTTTCTGGTTGCTCTCCAGATTACTCGACACTTCGTTTATTTGGTTGCATTTTCTATGTTCTTCTCCCTCCTTGCGATCGCACCAAGCTGACCGCTCAGTCTGTTGAGTGTGTTTTTCTCGGATACAGTGATGAGCATAAGGGCTATCGCTGTTGGGACCCCGTTGGTCGTCCGATGCGCATCTCTCGTGATGTCACGTTTGATGAGACGCGTCCCTTCTATCCTCGTCCCACCTCGGGTACTTACCCGGTGGATGATATCTCTTTTCTTCTTTTTCCGGATGCACCCCCTGCTATCCCGTCTCCTCCCCCTCCTAGTCCTGATGCGCCCCCTGATGTCTACTCACGCTTCTTTTCCTGTAGACAGTGTTGGGCCTCCAAGAGCAGAGGTTTGTAGAACAGCAGCAAGTTTCCCTTAAGTGAATCACCCAAGGTTTATCGAACTCAGGGAGTAAGAGGTCAAAGATATCCCTCTCTCAAGCAACCCTGCAATCACGATACAAGAAGTCTCTTGTGTCCCCAACACACCCAATACACTTGTCAGATGTATAGGTGCACTAGTTCGGCGAAGAGATAGTGAAATACAAGTAATATGGATGAATATGAGTGGTAATAGCAATCTGAATAAAATATGGCAGCAAGCAAACATGTAGCAAAACAGTAAATAAATGGAGATTCGATGTTTGGAAACAAGGCCTAGGGATCCTACTTTCACTAGTGGACACTCTCAACATTGATCACATAACTGAAACTACTCTACACTCTCTTGTTGGATGACAAACACCATTCATTGTGTAGGGCTACAAGAGCACCTCAATGCCGGAGTTAACAAGCTCCACAACATTCGATGTTCATATTTAAGTAACCTTAGAGTGCATGATAGACCATTGCAATTATACCGAGTACTAACATAGCATGCACACTGTCAACATCAGCTATGAAAGGGGGAATAGATCGCATCAATACTATCATAGTAATAATTAACTTCATAATCTACAAGAGATCACAATCATAGCTTATACCAAGTACTACATGATGCACACACTGTCAACATTATATCATGGAGGAGGAATAAACTACTTTAATAACATCACTAGAGTAGCACATAGATGATATTCAACTAGATCACAAAGAGAGAGATGAACCACATAACTACGGTAGAGCCCTCAGCCTCGGGGGAGAATTACTCCCTCCTCATCATGGGAGCAGCGATGGCGATGAAGATGGCGGTGGTGTCGATGGAGATGCCTTCCGGGGGCAATTCCCCGTCCCGGCAGGGTGCCGAAACAGAGAATTCTGTCCCCCGAATCTTGGCTTCGCGATGGCGGCGGCTCTGGAACTTTTCTCGTATCGTGGCTTATTCCTCTAGGGTTTTCGCAACGGAGTCCTTAAGTAGGCGGAAGGGCAGCCTCGGAGGGGCCCTGGTGGGGCCACACAATAGGGGGGCGCGCCCCACCCCTTGGCCGCGCCGCCCTGGCGTGTGGGCCCCCCTGGCTCCCCTCTGGTCTCTCTCCGATGTTCTGGCAGCTTCGTGGAAAAATAAGATACTGGGCGTTGATTTCATCCAATTCTGAGAATATTTCCTTACTAGGATTTCTGAAACCAAAAACAGCAAAAAACAGGAACTGGCACTTCGACATCTTGTCAATAGGTTAGTTCCGGAAAATGCATAATAATGACATAAAGTGTGTATAAAACATGTGTGTATCATCATAAAAGTAGCATGGAACATAAGAAATTATAGATACGTTGGAGACGTATCAGCATCCCCAAGCTTAGTTCCTATTCGTCCTCGAGTAGGTAAACGATAACAAAGATAATTTCTTAAGTGACATGTTATCATAATCTTGATCATACTATTGTAAAGCATATGAGATGAATGAAGTGATTCAAAGCAATGATAAACACAATGACTAAACAACTGAATCATATAGCAAAGACTTTTCATGAATAGTACTTTCAAGACAAGCATCAATAAGACTTGCATAGGAGTTAACTCATAAAGCAATAAATTCAAAGTAAAGGCATTGGAGCAACACAAAGGAAGATATAAGTTTCAGCGGTTGCTTTGAACTTTCAACATACATATCTCATGGATAATTGTCAACATAAAGTAATATAATGAATGCAAATAAGCAAGTATGTAAGAATCAATGCACAGTTAACACAAGTGTTTGCCTCTAAGATGGAAGGAAGTGGGTAAACTGACTCAACATAAAAGTAAAAGAATGGCCCTTTGCAGAGGGAAGCAGGGATAAAATCATGTGCTAGAGCTTTTCAAGTTTTGAAATCATAAAGAGAGCATAAAAGTAAAGTTTTGAGAGGTGTTTGTTGTTGTCAACGAATGGTAGTGGGTACTCTAACCCCCTTGCCAGACAGACTTTCGAAGAGCGACTCCCATGATTATTTTATTTTTGGGCGACACTCCTTCCAACCTTTGCTTTCACAAACCATGGCTAACCGAATCCTCGGGTGCCTTCCAACAATCACATACCATGAATGAGTGTCTATTTATTTTAGTTTTATTTTTGAGATGACACTCCTCCCCACTTTTACTTTCTCAAGCCATGGCTAACCGAATCCTCGGGTGCCTTCCATCAATCACATACCATGGAGGAGTGTCTATTAAGGTTAATTAATTTGGGGCTGGGAACCCCATTGCCAGCTCTTTTTGCAAAATTATTGGATAAGCGGATGAAGCCACTAGTCCATTGGTGAAAGTTGCCCAACAAGATTGAAAGATAAAACACCACATACTTCCTCATGATCTATAAAACATTGACACAAATAAGAGATAATAAATTTTGAATTGTTTAAAGGTAGCACACGAAGTATTTACTTGGAATGGCAGAAAATACCACATAGTAGGTAGGTATGGTGGACACACATGGCATAGGTTTTGGCTCAAGGTTTTGGATGCATGAGAAGTATTCCCTCTCAGTACAAGGCTTAAGCTAGCAAGGTTATTTGAAGCAAACACAAGTATGAACCGGTACAGCAAAACTTACATAAGAACATATTGCAAGCATTATAAGACTCTACACTGTCTTCCTTGTTGTTCAAACACCTCACCAGAAAATATCTAGACTTTAGAGAGACCAATCATGCAAACCAAATGTCAACAAGATCTAAGGTATTTCTTCACTAATAGGTGCAAAGTATATGATGCAAGAGCTTAAACATGAGCACAACAATTGCCGAGTATCAAATTATTCAAGACATTATACCAATTACCACATGTAGCATTTTCTGTTTCCAACCATATAACAATTAATGAAGCAGTTTCAACCTTCGCCATGAACATTAAGGATAAAGCTAAGAACACATGTGTTCATATGCAACAGCGGAGCGTGTCTCTCTCCCACATAATGAATGCTAGGATCCAATTTTATTCAAACAAAACAAAAACAAGAACATAAAGATGCTCCAAGTAAAGCACATAAGATGTGACGGAATAAAAATATAGTTTCACTAGAGGTGACCTGATAAGTTGTCGATGAAGAAGGGGATGCCTTGGGCATCCCCAAGCTTAGATGCTTGAGTCTTCTTGAAATATGCAGGGATGAACCACGGGGGCATCCCCAAGCTTAGATTTTTCACTCTTCTTATTCATATATCATCCTCCTCTCTTGACCCTTGAAAACTTCCTCCACACCAAACTCAAAACAACTCATTAGAGGATTAGTGCATAATCAAAAATTCACATGTTCAGAGGTGACACAATCATTCTTAACACTTCTGGACATTGCCCAAGGCTTCTAAAAGTTAATGGAACAAAGAAATCCATCAAACATAGCAAAAGAGGCAATGCGAAATAAAAGGCAGAATCTGTCAAAACAGAACAGTCCGTAAAGACGAATTTTTATGGGGCACTAAACTTGCTTAGATGAGAAAACTCAAAACTAATGAAAGTTGCGTACATATCTGAGGATCACGCACGTAAATTGGCAGATTTTTCTGAGTTACCTACAGAGAATTCTGCCCAAATTCGTGACAGCAAGAAATATGTTTCTGCGCAGAAATCCAAATCTAGTATGAACCTTCTATTAGAGACTTCACTTGGCACAAAAATGCAATAAAATAAAGATAAGGAGAGGTTGCTACAGTAGTAACAACTTCCAAGACACAACAAAACAGTAGCAAAATAAAAACATGGGTTATCTCCCAAGAAGTGCTTTCTTTATAGCCATTAAGATGGGCTCAGTAATTTCAATGATGCACTCGCAAGAAATAAGAGTTGACAAAGAGAGCATCAAAAATCAAGTATGAAACAAATTTAAGCCTAACCCACTTCCTATGAAAAGGAATCTTGTAAATAAACAAATTCATGAAGCATAATGCAACAAGCATAGAAAGACTAGACAAGCGCAACTTCAAGATTTTCAGCATATAGAGAGGTGTTTTAGTACATGAAAATTTCTACAACCATATTTTCCTCTCTCATAATAATTTCCAGTAGCATCATGAACAAACTCAACAATGTAACTATCACATAAAGCATTCTTATTATGAGTCTCATGCATAAAAGTATCATTACTCTTCACATAAGCATAATCAATTTTATTAGTAGTGGGAGCAAATTCAACAAAGTAGCTATCATTATTATTCTCATCAAGTGTAGGAGGCATAGTATAATCATAATAAAATTTATCCTCCATAGTAGGTGGCACCAAAAGACCACTATCATTATAATCATCATAAATGGGAGGCAAGGTATCATCAAAGTAAATTTTCTCCTCCATGCTTGGGGGACTAAAAATATCATGCTCATCAAAACTAGCTTCCCCAAGCTTAGAACTTTCTATATCATTAGCAACAATGGTGTTCAAAGCGTTCATACTAATATCATTGCTACTAGCATGCAAATAAGGTTCCATAGGTTTTTTAATTTTCGCATCAAACAATCCATGTCTTAACTCAGGAAATAGATTAAAAAGCTCATTGTTATTTTCCATTATGCCAAACTAGTGAAAAATAAAAACAAGAAACAAAAAGATGCAATTGCAGGATCTAAAGGAAATAGCTTCGAGCACTCACACACCGGCAACAATGCTAGGAGATAGCTTAGTAGTCGGAGGATGTGAATACCTTTTACCTTACCTCCCCGGCAACGGCGCCAGAAAATAGCTTAGTTGCCGGGGTCCGGAGTGTGAGTGCATTTTACCTTTCCTCCCCGGTAACGGCGCCAGAAAATAGCTTGATGTATACTCACACTTCTTTTCCTGTAGACAGTGTTGGGCCTCCAAGAGCAGAGGTTTGTAGAACAGCAGCAAGTTTCCCTTAAGTGAATCACCCAAGGTTTATCGAACTCAGGGAGGAAGAGGTCAAAGATATCCCTCTCAAGCAACCACTGCAATCACGATACAAGAAGTCTCTTGTGTCCCCAACACACCCAATACACTTGTCAGATGTATAGGTGCACTAGTTCGGCGAAGAGATAGTGAAATACAAGTAATATGGATGAATATGAGTGGTAATAGCAATCTGAATAAAATATGGCAGCAAGCAAACATGTAGCAAAACAGTAAATAAACGGAGATTCGATGTTTGGAAACAAGGCCTAGGGATCCTACTTTCATTAGTGGACACTCTCAACATTGATCACATAACTGAAACTACTCTACACTCTCTTGTTGGATGACAAACACCATTCATTGTGTAGGGCTACAAGAGCACCTCAATGCCGGAGTTAACAAGCTCCACAACATTCGATATTCATATTTAAGTAACCTTAGAGTGCATGATAGACCATTGCAATTATACCGAGTACTAACATAGCATGCACACTGTCAACATCAGCTATGAAAGGGGGAATAGATCGCATCAATACTATCATAGTAATAATTAACTTCATAATCTACAAGAGATCACAATCATAGCTTATACCAAGTACTACATGATGCACACACTGTCAACATTACATCATGGAGGAGGAATAGACTACTTTAATAACATCACTAGAGTAGCACATAGATGATATTCAACTAGATCACAAAGAGAGAGATGAACCACATAGCTACGGTAGAGCCCTCAGCCTCGAGGGAGAATTACTCCCTCCTCATCATGGGAGCAGTGATGGCGGTGGTGTCAATGGATATGCCTTCCGGGGGCAATTCCCCGTCCCGGCAGGGTGCCGGAACAGAGACTTCTGTCCCCCGAATCTTGGCTTCGCGATGGCGGCGGCTCTGGAACTTTTCTCGTATCGTGGCTTATTCCTCTAGGGTTTTCGCGACGGAGTCCTCAAGTAGGCGGAAGGGCGGCCTCGGAGGGGCCTTGGTGGGGCCACACAATAGGGGGCCGCGCCGCCCTGGCGTGTGGGGGCCCCCTGGCTCCCCTCTGGTCTCTCTCCGGTGTTCTGGAAGCTTCATGGAAAAATAAGATACTGGGCGTTGATTTCGTCCAATTCCGAGAATATTTCCTTACTAGGATTTCGAAACCAAAAACAGCGAGAAAACAGAGAACCGGCACTTCGGCATCTTGTCAATAGGTTAGTTCCGGAAAATGCATAATAATGACATAAAGTGTGTATAAAACATGTGTGTATCATCATAAAAGTAGCATGGAACATAAGAAATTATAGATACGTTGGAGACGTATCACCCCCTTCGGCGCCATCCTCTCCTCCGTCTAGTCCACCTAGTACTCCTCGTTCTCCGGCTTCGGATCCTTCTGATGATGTCCCTTCTACCTCTTCTTCTGATGAGTTGTCCTCCGCTGATGACCTTCCCCCTTCACGGCCTGTCCGTTAGCGTCGTGCTCCAGCTCGTTACTCTCCTAGTCAATATGGTCTCTCTGTCGTTTCCGAGCCGACTTCTTATCGGGATGCCGAGCGTCATCCTGAATGGCAGCTTGCCATGGCTGAGGAGATCGCTGCGCTTGAGCGCACTGGCACTTGGGATCTTGTTTCTCCCCCTTCTTGTGTTCGTCCTATCACGTGTAAGTGGGTCTATAAAATTAAGACTCGCTCTGATGGATCTCTTGAGCGCTATAAAGCGCGTCTTGTGGCTCGTGGCTTTCAGCAGGAGCACGGCCGTGACTATGATGAGACTTTTTCCCCTGTGGCTCATATGACTACTGTGCGTACCCTTCTTGTTGTTGCTTCCGTTCGCCGCTGGTCTGTCTCCCAGCTTGATGTTCAGAATGCATTTCTTAATGGCGAGTTGAGTGAGGAGGTTTAACATGCAGCCTCCTCCTGGGTATTCTGTTCCCGATGGGATTGTTTGTCGTCTTCGACGTTCTCTCTATGGTCTCAAATAGGCCCCTCGTGCCTGGTTTGAGCGCTTCGCCTCTGTGGTGACTGCTGCTGGTTTCTCTCCTAGTCTTCATGATCCAGCACTTTTCGTTCACACTTCTCCTCGTGGACGTACTCTTCTTCTTCTCTATGTTGATGATATGATCATTACTGGTGATGATCCTGAGTATATTGCCTTTGTCAAGGCTCGTCTTCGTGATCAGTTTCTTATGACTGATCTTGGTCCTCTTCGCTATTTTCTTGGCATTGAGGTTTCCTCCACTTCTGATGGCTTTTCTATCTCTTAGGAAAAGTACATTCAGGATCTTCTTGCTCGTGCTGCTCTTGGGGATGAGCGCACAGTCGATACTCCTATGGAGCTTAATGTTAAGCTTCGTCCTACTGATGGTGATCATCTTCCTGATCCCACCCGTTATCGCCATCTTGTTGGGAGTCTTGTTTTTCTTGCTGTCACTCGTCCTGATATTTCTTATCCTGTTCATATTCTGAGTCGGTTTGTCTCAGCTCCTACCACTGTTCACTATAGTCATCTCATCCGTGTTCTTCGTTATCTTCGTGGCACGATCACTCGTCGCCTTTTCTTTCCCCGTTCCAGCTCTCTCCAGCTCCAGTGCTATTCGGATGCTACGTGGGCGAGTGATCCTACGGATCGTCGTTCGCTTTCTTCTTACTGTGTGTTTCTTGGTGATTTGCTTGTTGCTTGGAAGACGAAGAAACAGGTCGCAGTTTCCCGTTCGAGTGTTTAGGCTGAGTTGCGGGCTATGACTTTGTTGATTGCTGAGGTGACTTGGTTACGGTGGTTGCTTGTAGATTTTGGGGTCTCTGTTACGACACATACTCCACTTTTGTCTGACAGTACAGGTGCTATCAGTATTGCACGTGATCCGGTCAAGCATGAGCTGACCAAGCATATTGGTGTTGATGCTTTTTACACACGTGCACACACTACAAGAAAAGTTGCCATGGCCGACGAAGTTGAAGTCGCGCCGTGGTTGCTGGTGTACCATGGCCGACGATTTTTGGTCCCTCCGTGGTGCCAGATGCAATATTTCGGAAGATCAACTGTGGAAGGGAGTTTTACCAAAAATCCTATTTTTCCAGATGACGAAGGGAGCCAGAAAGAGGGGCCAGGAGGACCCAGGGTGGGCCCACACCCTAGGGCGGCGCGGCCCATGCACACCAACCCGATACACCCGATACTTACCCCCGTGGCTCGATGGACCACGCCAATAGAATCACCCGGAAGAGGCACGCGGCAGAATTCCCGGTGAGAGATTGGTGTTGGAGAAAAGGAGATTGGCGAGGGAGAGAGAGTGCCTTGCACTAGAATCTCAATCAACAATATCCAAATCAACAACAAGGATGGCCTTGATTACAGAGGGATGCTTGTCCAAGATGGATGCTAACCCTAGGGAGACTAAGCTCAAAGTTGGTTTAAGCTCAAAATATGTCTAAGGGGTAAAGGAGGGGTCTAGGGTCCTTATATAGGCATACACGACCAGCCGGGCGAAAAGGTACAAAAACAGGATAACTTAGGCAGCTTGGTGGGGTCTCCTCGTCGGATCCGGTCCCGGGGCCGGCCGACCGGGCTCTGTGAGCGGGTGGTCCGGTCCTGGGTCCGGCCGACCGGTCGCCAACCGGAAACCTCGCAAGTTTCCGTCCGGCTGGTGTCCGGTACGAGCTTGAGGGAAATCCGGTTGGCGGCCGGCTGACCGGGTCCGCGACCGGGCGGCCCGGTTGTGCGTCCGGTCGGACCGGTTCCTCGGACCGGCCGCGTCTTCTCTTCCTTCGAGCGCTTCGCGTGACGTCGGGTCTATCTTCGTGTCCATCTTCATGACTTGAGGCTCCTCTCCTTCCCTTGGCCATGGCTTGTCCTCCTCTCCGGTGTCTTGATGCGCCTTGTACCTAATGACACATAGCACATCGGCATGAGGTAGCATTCCATCCAAAGGTGTACCGAGATCAAGGGTGGCTAGGAGCGAGGTCACCTTATCATGTAGCGCTTTAACTCGAGCCCGAGTCATTGGTCCACTTGGGGGACTTGTTGGTCTTGGTGTGGAGGTGTCCGAAGGCCACCCCGCATCACACTCCACGTGACAAGAAGGGAGGGGGACACTCTTGCCTAACCATTGGAAAAAATGACCTTTTCTAACTACCACAAAAAATAGTGAAAACCCTCATCTGATCCTAGTGGCGGTTGTTCTAAAAATATAGAGTGTAGAAGGCTAGGGTTTTGGGTGCAAGCGGAATGCATTGATCGGTGCACCTTGGCACGTATATATAATACACGATGCGGGCCTCTACCTCAACTATACAAGGAAACTAGGAGGTGGGCCGGTTACATAACGCACACATATACAATATATTCAACACCCCCGCGAGTCGAAGCGTCGCCGCAGACACAGACCGGAACGAAACTCCTCAAAGGTAGAAGTCGGCAATCCCTTGGTCATCACATCGGCAAACTGTTGCGCAGTCGGAACATGAAGAACCCTAGTCCGTCCGAGAGCAACCTGGTCGCGTACGAAGTGAATGTCAAGCTCAATGTGCTTCGTCCGGCGATGATGAACGGGGTTGGCGGAGAGATATACGGCCGAAACGTTGTCGCAGTAGACAACTGTAGCACGGGACACACCGTGATGCAACTCCTGAAGCAGCTGTCGAAGCCATGTGCACTCGGCGACAGCGTTGGCCACAGCTCGGTACTCAGCCTCCGCGCTAGAGCGCGAGACAGTAGGCTGTCGTTTCGATGACCAGGAAACGAGTGAGGGACCGAGGTAGACGCAGTAGCCAGAGGTAGAGCACCGAGTGTCGGGGCAGCCAGCCCGCCGACATCCGAATAGGCCACCATCTCCATAGAGGGGGACGCCGTGAGGGTGAGTCCAAGGTGCGTCGTGCCACGGATATAGCGGAGAATCCGTTTGACGAGCGTCCAATGGGAATCACGAGGAGCGTGCATATGGAGACACACTCGCCGAACGAGCATACTCGCAAGTCCGGGCGTGTGAGCGTCAGGTACTGTAGGGCTCCAACTATAGAGCGATAGAACGGAGCATCAGACGCTGGAGAACCATCGAGAGCGGAAACCTTGGCCTTCGTGTCTACAGGGGTGGCGACAGGATGACAATTGAGCATACCAGCACGCTCTAGTAACTCATGGGCATACTTCTGCTGATGAAGAAAGAAGCCATCAGGACGCCTAGTGACCTCAATGCCAAAGAAGTAA
Organism: Lolium rigidum; assembly: GCF_022539505.1. Taxonomy (NCBI): domain Eukaryota; kingdom Viridiplantae; phylum Streptophyta; class Magnoliopsida; order Poales; family Poaceae; genus Lolium; species Lolium rigidum. The sequence continues at coordinate 265,133,381 of NC_061512.1, read as the reverse complement.
TGAAGAGCTCCCAGATCCTTGATGGCAAACTCGTCACGTAGCCGGAGAGTAAGCTGCTGAAGGAGAGCGGCGGAGGAGGCCGTGAGTATGATGTCATCGACATACAGTAGCAAGTAGGCAGTCATGTCACCCTGGTGATAGACAAACAGCGAGGCATCCGAGCGAGTAACACAGAAGCCCATAGTCTGCAGAAAGCTGGCGATCCGCTGGTACCAGGCGCGAGGGGCTTGCTTGAGGCCGTAGAGCGACCGAGAGAGCAAGCACACATGTCCAGGATGAGAAGCATCAACAAAGCCAGTAGGTTGCTCACAATAGACCTGCTCAGTAAGGTGTCCATGAAGAAACGCATTGGAGACATCCATCTGGTGAACTGGCCATCCACGAGAGACCGCAAGCTGCAGCACAGTGCGAATCGTGCCCGGTTTAACAACCGGCGCAAAAGTCTCGGTGAAGTCGACGCCGGCACGCTGACGGAAACCGCGGACCACCCAACGAGCCTTGTAGCGCTCAAGGGTACCATCGGAGTGAGTCTTGTGCCGAAAGACCCACTTGCCACTGATGACATTGGCGCGAGGTGGCCGAGGAACCGAGTGTCCGAGTGCGGTTCCGCTCGTAGGGCGGCGTACTCCTCCTGCATCGCAGCGAACCAGTGAGGATCCCGAAGAGCTGCCCGTACGGATACGGGAAGCGGAGAGGGCGCGGACGTGGAGGCCGCAAGGAGATACTCGTCGCTGGAGTATCTCAGGCTCGGGCGGTGGGTACCGGTCCGAGACCGCGTCGTAGGGGCGACGGTTGGGACCGCCGCGGCAGGGGCCCCGGCCACGCCAGGGGCCGAGGGGGCGGGCGACGCCGGGGGCGGTGCAGCGGGCGACGGGTCGGACTCCGAGTCGGAGTCGGACTGCGAGCAGCCGGGCGGCGAGGGGGCGCGACCAGGGAGGGTCGCAGCACGTCCCGAGGCGCATGCAGCGCCGAAGCCAGGGGGCGGCCCAAGGCTGGACCGTCCAGAGCCGTCCGTGGTGGACGGCGAAGCGAGTACCGGCGGCGAGGGAGTGGCGGCGGGTACCTGCTGAAAAGGAAACTGCATCTCGTCAAAGTAAACGTGTCGCGACGTGAAGACGCGATGGGAGACGGGATCATAGCATCGATATCCTTTTGTGTTGGGTGGGTAGCCAAGGAAGACGCAGGCTAACGAGCGGGGTGCAAGCTTATGAGGCGCAATAGCGGTGATGCTAGGATAGCAGAGACAGCCAAAGATGCGAAGCTCGTCATAAGAAGGCGGTGCACCGAAGAGGAGATGATGAGGGGCGAAGTTACCGCGGGTGCGGCATGAGCGAACGTTAAGAAGGAGAGTGGCTGTAGAGAGCGCGTCAGGCCAGAAACGCGGAGGCATGTAGGCGTGAAAGAGAAGAGTGCGAACGCAGTCATTGAGAGTGCGGAGGACGCGTTTGGCGCGACCATTCTGTTGCGAAGTGTATGGGCATGTGAGTCGAAAGGTGGTGCCATGAGTGGTGAGGAGAGTGCGAACAGCGAGGTTGTCGAACTCCTTCCCGTTGTCTGTTTGCAACGCAAGAATGGGACGACCAAACTGCGTGGCGACATAGGAATAAAACGCGGCAAGAGTAGCGAGAGTATCGGACTTGTGGCGCAACGTAAAGGTCCACACATAATGGGAGAAATCATCGAGGATGACAAGATAATAAGTATAGCCCGTATTACTTGCAACTGGAGAGGTCCAAACATCACTATGAATTAACTCAAAAGGGTAGGAGGCGACATGAGAAGAAGCCCGAAACGAAAGCCTAGTATGTTTGCCGAGACGACACGCATGACAAGAATGATCAGCGATCTTATTACACGTGAAAGAAAAACTCCGAAGAATGTGACGAAGAGTGGCGGGGTTGGGATGACCCAAGCGAGCGTGCCAAAGGTCCACACCGGTGGCGAGGGCGACAGGGGCGGCGGATGTGGAAGGCGAGGAGTGCACTCGGGTAGAGGTCGCCAGGATCTGTCACATCGGAGGAGCACCATCCGGGTTCGGGAATCCTTGACAGAGAAACCAAACAAGTCAAACTCAACGATCACAGGATTATCACGTGTAAACTGTTTAACAGAGACAAGATTTTTGATGAGGTTAGGAGACACTAAGACATTAGACGAGTGAGAGGGGAGTGGACGTAGACGGGAGAGATGCATGGCCTATATGAGTGATAGGAAGAGAGGAACCATCTCCGACGGTAATGCGAGTAGAAGTGGTGACGGGGCGGGAGGTATGAAGAGTACCGGGGTGGGCGGCCATATGAGCGGAGGCGCCCGTGTCCATGTGCCAGTCGCCGCCGCCGGCGTAGGCGGTCGGTGTCGGAGCAGCGTGCAGCGCGGCGAGGAGGGCCGGATCCCAGGGCGCAGGCGGCATCGGGGGCAGCGGTGGCAGCCCGCCTGGCTGCGACGGATGCCCTGCCATGTAGGACCCGTAGGGCGGCATGTACGGCTGCGGCGCGGCGAAGTACGCCTGGTGGGAGGGTGGCCGCGGGCCGAGGACGCCGGGGGCAGGCGCGCGGGGGACCGGCATGGTGTAGGCATGCACGACGCCGGTCCAGGGGTTCTGCCCGGCGTACCAGGGGGCCGGCTGGAAGACCTGCTGCGGACGGGCAGCGCCGCCCATGGGCTGTTGCTGCGCCTGGGGCTGCTGCTGCTGCTGGCGGCCGCCGCGACGACCCCCGCGGCGACGGTTGTTGTTGTTGGCGGGTGGGGCCGGTGGCGGTGGGGGCGGCACCGGCTGGTAGACCGGCGGGTGGGGGAAGCCGGGCGGAGGAGGGCGAGCGACGGGGGGCGCAGTGTCCGGCGCGGGTGCCGGTGGCGAGGGCGGTGTGCGTCGCGCGGGACCGCACCATCCGCAGCCGACGCTCCTCAAGCTTGAGGTACGCCACGACCTTGGGGAAGGTGGGGTCCGGGAGCAGGGTGAGGTTGGAGGCGGCGTTCCCGTAGTCCTCGTGCAGGCCGGCGGTGAAGGTGGTGATGAGCAGCTCGTCGCCGATGGGCTCGCCGAGATCGCGAAGCTCGTCCGCAATCTTCTTGAGGCGCATGCAGTAGTCGTCGATGGAGGAGTCGAGCTGGTGGCACCCGTAGAACTCGCCATGAAGGAGGACCTTGCGCCGGAGCTTGTTGTCGGTGAAGAGACCGTTGAGCTTGAGCCAGACGGCGCGGGCGTCGTCCTCGTCGGCCACCACCGTGTGGAAGAGGTCGGTGGAGATGGTGAGGTAGAACCAACGGATGATGGTGGCGCGATGATCATCCACTCCTCGTCGTTGACCATGAGACGGGAGTCCACGGAGCCGTCGACGTGGCTGTGAAGAAGAAACTCGCGAAAAATGAGAGAGAAGTACCGCTTCCAAGGAGAGTAGGACGCGGAGGTCTGACTGAGGGTTACCGGGACGCGATCGGCGATATTGAGGTCGCGGATGAGAGCCATGTCCGGGCCAGCAAAGGGGTTGCTGCCGGAGGAGAGAGAGGAGGCCGGGGACTCCATGGCGGCGTCGAGGGAGAGTGGCGCGCGGTGGGGCGGCGGCTCGAGGGTAGGCGGCGGCGGCGGCTCAGAGGAGAGGGCGGCGGCGGCTCGATGAGGCAGCGGCGGCGGCGGCGCAGGGGGAGCGCGGCGGCGGCGGCTAGGTTAGGAGTCGTGGGAGGAATCTGATACCATGTAGAAGGCTAGGGTTTTGGGTGCAAGCGGAATGCATTGATCGGTGCACCTTGGCACGTATATATAATACACGATGTGGGCCTCTACCTCAACTATACAAGGAAATTAGGAGGTGGGCCGGTTACATAACGCACACATATACAATATATTCAACATAGAGCAACCTGATCCTCTCTCGAAATCCCTGACAATAAATACATAAATAATAAGAATAACTAGTGGTGCATACTTTTTAGAGATTGTACAAACACACATTTGGAAGTTTTTTAAAATCTTGAACACATAGGTCTCGAGTCAAAATTTTGTAAGCAATTCTAGCATTATTGTTCACAAACTCGGCCCATATGTCAATTTTTTCCTAATTAACTTCCACCTTTATTCATTCATCATTACCTAAAATGTTTACAGGAAAAAATAACCCATCAGGTGGGTGAGGTAGCCAGATATGGTCCTACATCTATCGAAGTAGCGTAGCACAGGTTTGAGTTCCGGCTCTCATGCGAGAAAGCGACTCCGCCCGCAAAGCTCACAGCCGTCTTGATGACCATTCGGATACGAATGAACGCGCCCATGTTTCTCCCCTCCAGGCCATGCACCACCTCCATAAGCTAGTATTTTTCCATTTGGGTGATTGTGTACATTATGTCACATACACCTGTGTTTAGAAAAATAACTCAGATTACTTTCAGACTTCGGTGGTTGTATGCAACATTGCCACTAGGACACTACGAGTGACCTCCTCGGTGTAACATGAAACAGTTAGTGATGTAAAGTTATTTTTAGCGACGTTGCTAGGACCAGTGTTGTGATGTCAATACTTCACAATGACTTAAACATGTAGAGATTTATGTCTAAATTATGGATAGTTTGAGCGTCTTTTGGCCAAGCTGTGATGTCAGTTGACATCAAAGCATTGTGTGTAGCACCATCAAAGAATAGAAAATGCTGCGTCTGTTGAACCTAAAAATATTGAAGGAGGCCCTTTACTGTTGATGAAACACCAAGGAAGGTGCTTTCAGATTGGCAAGCAGATATTAAAAATGGCCAGGACGAAGAAGTCAGGTTCACTACTTCAGGCTGGAAAGGGAGTGCCATGGAAAATGATACTACCTCCGTTTCAAGGAATAAGGCGCCCTCGTTTTACGAGCTTTTTGTTTGACCAAGAATTACTTCAAATAGATAAAGATTGTTTATATGAAATTAATACCATTAAATAGTTCTTTTCAATACGAATCCAACGATACTAATTACATATAATATAATCAAGATTTTGTTGCTCAATTTTTATGGTCAAAGTTCGTCTTGGGATGCGCGTGCGCCTTATTCCTTGAAACGGAGGTAGTAGAGATGAAGATGTGAGTATTTCCTTGGCATGGTACTTTCTTTAATTAAAATAATAATATATATAAGACTGATTCTTTTGAGCTTTTTTAGGGTTAGAGGCTAAAGCCTCGTAGTGGGCATCATTGTCAGCCAGTGTACATTAGTCATCACACTGTCATGCTGACAGTTAAAGTGGTACCAGTAAATATAATACTCCTACATGATTTGTTTGACCCGAGTCAAGGTAGAATGTAGATTTTTCCCTGCTCTATACGATACAACCTTGTACCAGCATGTGTATTCTACACACCATCGTATATATTAAACATCCTTTGCTGGTTTACAGGTTGAATTCAACTCGGGTGAAGATGTTCCTCGGTTAGGCGCACAGGAAGCATTCTGGTTGCTTCAGAAACATAATATTGTCATTTAAGTGCCACATGAAAGTCAATCAACATCGCACATGCCTCATTACGATTGGTGATCACCACTAATCACAAGATGACAACTAATTACACCCTTATTTATTCTTCAGAGTAGCCATATGTTTTTTTTTTCACTTACGTTCTTCCTGAGCCTTGACACGCGTGTTAGGGAGACATCCTCCCGTGCGGCTAACCAAGATTAGTTAGGGATATTTCTTGTGTAACAATACTTGTAATCTTGACTTGTACCTCAAGTCCTTGTGCATCTGAAGGTGTATATGATGCCCCCCATAGGGGGCCTCACAACGATTAGAGTATCTCAGCCATCGGATCTTTACATCAGTGCATCTCAGCTGTCCATTTTTTTCACCGCGTCCATATAAAAGGAACACCCACGGTGAAAACCCTAGAGGCACACTCACCCAATCCCAGCCGCCGCGCCCAACCCCTTCGCGAGTCTCCTTCCAATCCCCATGTGTGCTCCTCTCCCGTTCCCGGCGGCGCTGCTCCACCTCCCTGGCCGCCACCCACCTTCTCCTCCTCCCAAGCCCCGTGTCCCCACCTCGTCGGCCGGCCTCCTCCATGGAGCTCGAGCTCTGGAGACCCGAGGCGGGGTGAGCATGGAGTAGCAGCAGCGGTGGAGGCCCTCATGGTCGTCTCCAATGAGGCGGAGGAGGAAGCCTATCCTCACAGCTGCCGCCTCTGGCCTTCTCCTCCCTTTCCCCTGTGCCTGCAGCGCCGCCGTCGAGCCTCGGCTCCTCCACGCGCACCCTCCTCTGTCACCATGCTTGCCAGGCCTGCTCCTCAGCCAATTTCCCGAGCACTGCGCGGGAAGGGCAGGTGCACCGGAGGCGTCGATTTCGTGCCCGTGGAGAGGGCGACGCCGCGACGGGATGGGGAGATGATCGTCCGCCTCTCGAACTTCTCCACCCAGCCGATGGCTGCCTTGGAACCCACTCCTTGGTCACCTCCGAGCTCTCCCATCAGGACCCATAGAGGCCTGCAGCGGAAGTTGCCAGCCACGTCCAGCCTCACATGCAACTAAGGTGCCCAGGATCTTTTCTTCCTCATGGTTTTCCACCTCCTTCTCTTTCTCCTCCCCCCTCTCTTTATTTAGTCCCTCCAAATCTTATGTATGTGCAGATTCTATGTATTATGCCTACAAGGTGTTCGAAAAAATTCCAAGCAGGTTGTTCTCAAATTTCCATGCGAATTCCAAGCATGTTGTTCTCAAAATTTTGTTTCATAATCAAAAGAATCAAAACCGAATATTTTAGTTTCACAATCTTAAACTGCAAATACTCATTCATTTTAGGCTCAAGAATTTTTAGCTATATCTGATTTCTTTTTTTGCTTCAGGTTTCAATGTTCTGTACTAATAAGAATGAGGTAAGATGAGACGAGTATTTTAGTTTTGATGGAGAGATGGAAATTCCTGCCTTCTCAGTTTTCAAGGACAAAGGTGAGACATGTGTTTTATTTTTCAAACTGAAGCACAAAATGTGTCTCTTTGGTTATATTTCCATGTATTGCCGCATATTTTAGTCTCTTCTGGTTTGAAAACTGCAAAATGAAAATGATAAATTTACTGTTTGATGTTTAAGTTTATTGGGACCTGTAATTTCTGAGCTGGTTTGTGTTTAGTCGGCATTAACTTTCATTATGCTTACATGGTTACTGATTTTTGAATTGTTCGGCATTTTTTAGATCAAATGATTACCTGTTTCCGACCTCCCATCCAGAGAGCAATCAGAGGGAAAGCTTGAAGGCGCTTTAGGTTATATGAACGATGATTCATATGGTCAAGTGTATGTTCAGAGGTATTTAAGTCTATTTAGATATTTGATAATATTTTAGATTGATCTTTGGGTGCTTCTTTTCTCTTATTGTATAGATCACTTTAGTTTCACAATTTCTCTTGTCAATCCAATAATTGCCTACTACTATTTCCTGCTGCACTCTATAGGCAAAATCTGGTCTAAATCATTCAAACTGAGTTTTGGCGAGGATAGGCTTCTTCTGCTGTTTTAGATACAACATTTATAAACAGTGCTACATGAACTGAGCACCTACTGTAAAAGCGACACAAGCAGAGAATTACTACTTCTGTAGACTAATCATTTTTTTACCTACCGATAACTACTGCTTGCTTACATGAAGCTATAACGATGTGTGTTTGCTCCCAAGACAGACAAGAGAAACTAGCTCTTGAGATTTTATACAGCTTGTGGTCTCCATGAATTATGATTACTCTTTGTGAACTCTCTGTTAACTCCTTGGTAGCAACTCTCCTGTTTTCAGATCTACTTGCCCATAGGATGTTCTTTAAGATGAATACTTTGTATCGACTGATTGCCGTGTTACAAACAGAATGTACATGTTTTGTTTATTTGAAGAGCACTTGATGTACAGCCTGTGATGTGTTCATTTGCCCCTCCTCATCAACTGGTAATTCTTCTATGTATCCGGTATGCTTGCTTATCATCCGTTTCTATAGATATTTAGAACAATGTTTTACAGATCGGTTACTGGTGATTTCCATAGAGGAAGGAGGATTCCACAGCCATCCATCGGCAGTGGGAGGCAGAAGAAAGCAAGTTGGAGGCGAACACCAAGAGGCATACAAGAGGGCGACCATCGCAGGAGCACATCATAGCTTAGACCATCATCACAAGAACTGGAGTTCGGAACCCTGAAGCAAACTAGGTAAATGTTCTTTGAATAGAAGTGTTAAAATGCTTGTTTGTGTGATGTCTAATGTGTGGGTGAGAGAAAAGGGAGCAGACTTTGAATGGGAAGGAAAATTATCTGCCCATTTTCTATTTTCCTTGGGTATCCAAGGATCGCTTCACTATTTTCTCAGTTTTTAGTTTTTTTATGCTCATACAGCTTACACACAATCTTCAGTTCAGTTTTATCACAAACAGGGAAGATTCAGTTGGTCCTATTGGGTGTCATGGATGTCTTGCATCTCAAATTTATAGTTAAGAGAAAATCACGAGTTTCTCAGATTTTAGGCCACCCTGTACTTATTCAGGAAGGAGATTTTAAAAGAAAATAAATGCTAGGTTATATGCTCATAGGTAGATGAGTAGTACGGGAAGAAAAGCTTGGCTAGTGCATTTATAGAATGACATAATTTGAATCGTGAACACATGAAGTAAGATTCTGAACTTTTATTTATGCCAACTAGAAAATCCAATGCACAACAGCACAAGCTGTACAAATATATATTTAGTACAGCTTTATGTCAGAATGGATGAATAACTCTGCAAGCTTGAATCATTTGCACATGAACTGAAATTTGAGAAGTAGCACTACATATGTTCTGCTGCAAATCCTATAGCATCTGAAAATAAATGCTAAATTCTGAAAGCTACACAATTAGAGAACTACTATTTATGTAGACTAATCATTTTTTTACCTATCGATAGCTACCACTTGCTTACACGAAGCTACAACGATGTGTGTTTACTCTGAAGACAGAGACAAGAGAAGCTCTTGATATTGTATACAGCTTGGGTGCTCCATGAATTCTGATTACAAACCAGACAGAAGGTAAAAGGGAACAAGCATGCTTGCGTCATTTTGTTAACTCTTTGCTAGCAACTCTCCCATTTTAGATCTATTTCCCCATAGGATGCTCTTTAAGATGAATACTTCTTATCGACTTAACCATATAACTTTGTCAAGTAGGTTTACTGTAATAACTTTAGAATAATTTCTGGTTGTCCCATCTTTACCTGTCAGGAGCCAGGATGAATCTTTCAGGGAAGACCCATGTTCCAGATTTAGGGAGACTTCTCAGTGCCACTTGAGATGAGGGCTAGAACAGGGAAATCAGAGTGCTTCTGACACTGCATCACGGCGTATATAAATAGAAAAACTGATGTCTCTTGTTATAGGTTCATTATGCAGAACTCAGTTTTCTTCTGTACTCTATAACCTATTGTTGCTAATTTAGGTACAGAGTATTTTTTTATCTTCAATTGATATCATTCCCTTGATGGACCTTTGATCATATGGGTAATCTAATTCCTAATTATTCTTCATGTGCTCAGTTATCTTATACGAGTACTATATAGCAGTAGAATGATAAATCGAGTCTTCCAAAATATCTCTGTTAAGTATTTCAACTAGGCATTTTAATCGTGAGAGGTTAAAGGTACAATTTACTAAACCAATGTTTATAGTTTGGAATTTTATCTTCCTAGCACTGATTGATATTTAATTTAGTGGGTTCATTGTAATGCAATTTTTCCTTTTTCTTCTCAACATCTGTTGTATTTTATAGAGGAACTCTCTCTAAGAATGTTCTTATTTGCAATATGAAACCCATATCTATATATTCTACGCAATAGATGGCCTACTTACTGAATATGTACTTAAAATCAAACTTCAGTTAAGCTGCAACAATATTGGCTTGGATTAATGGATTACAACCTACACAGAAATGTAGTCTACAACATCAAAATTGTCACTTATTCCATCGTTGCAGATTTGTGTTCTCTGTACCCGTCCTAAAACTGCAGTAGAATTTTGTTACGTGCTGGGCTCATTCGTGCTAGACTCAGCCAAATGGGCTCAAATGGGTATGGCTTGGTTTTAATATGAAGCGTGAACTCCTGTGAAATTTTACTATGAAACTGTATCTGTCCTTAAACTGCAATAGAATTTATATTCCTCTGAGTTTTTACTCAAATATTCTTTGGCTTTGCAGTTGTCCCTATGAATCATGTACTAAAACCGGAGGTTTCACATTGTCTCCTTGCTTGCGAGGTACGTCTTCCTACTTCACCTATGATTGTTAAGTTGCATTCCTATTTGTTCTTGTTGATTCAATTATCTCCTGAACCTTCTCTGTCAGTATTGAGGCAACAGGCCATGGTGGCATATATATTATGGTTATGAAAATCCCCATACCTATGAATTTTATATCTTAAATTTAATTTAGAATGGATAAAAAGGTGACATACCAGGTATCGTTCATAGGTTATTTATAAAGAAACGAAAAGAAAACAATCATTAATTCTTATATATTCCTATCCTTTTATTCTTTTCCACCATTCTCCCCTTTTATTCTTCACGTTATGCTGGAAGAAAACTTTTGTATACAAAATAGATGATTGTTATGCATATTTTTGGGCTTGAAGTTCTTTTGTGTTGGCAAACCTTGGTGCATATATCCACTGGTTTGGCTGTTCTCTATACCTGCATTGTTTTGTCATCTGACCTCTCTCGAGTCTCGACACAGTTCATATCACACTTCCAGTTCCAGTCATGTAAATTGTTAAGTACCATTTGTAAAATGTATATAATTTATTTTTTCTGTGATCCTTCAACACATTGGTGGTTCAACTTCTATTCCCTAATTTACTTCATTTTTCATAGCTGAGGACATATAAACTATCTGGAAGCTCCATTTGGTTTAATCAAACTAACCGGAAGCTCCATTTGATTTAATTATACATGTAAGATTTAGAGGATTTCAGTGGCAACCTTGACCTACACAACTTGACACATACCAAGACTTGAAGCCAACCAGAGTTATTTTTTGTGTGGGCACTTTGCTAAATTGATTAAGTTCCTTTGATGAGAACTGAAGCAATTCCAAGTCAGCGTTAGAAATACCAGTCAGATGAATAACTAAAATAAGCAATAGATCAAACTCTATCGTCCTTTTAAGATGGTATCTTGCATATACAGAATAAGTTGAGTCAGAGGGTAATGCACTGGACGGGATAGTGTGCACATCGGTCCAAGGGCCCATGTCATTTTTTAACCTTTCATTTGTTGATCTCCTGTTCTGGAGTCAAAATTACCACTCCAGGGATGCCCTTGCAGCCGAATATTATTTTAATAAATGATGCGTGTATTTTGTTTGGGTCACTGCAGTTGTTGATGGTCTGTAGTTGTGCAATGAACTTTCTGATTCAATGTAACAATTCAGCCATGTACTTCTTGGTTTACAACGTAAGGAATTATTTAGGCAGCTCAGTTTGCCATGCTCCATCATTTTGAATTATTTACCGTCAGTCTTTGGCTCATGTGTTTACAGAAGAAGAGCAACCATAGATCCTTTATGTTCTTCAGTAAGTATATTGATCTATCTTCCTACATTTTTTTTAGTGAATCCTTGCTGCATAATACTGGTAACAAATACGGTTTGTATGAACAGATAAAAGATTGTGAAATTATCTTTCTGCTCTAGGTTACTGTCTCAGTGAACTGCGCATTAGTGTGTCGTGGAATAGCAATGTGCTTTGCTCTAAATTTGTACGGCTGATGCTATGTGAAATATATTTGTCTACATTCTATATGTCTATTTATTTGCCAAGTACTACTTATTTGCCATGTTATATTAATGGTATTTAACATAGTGTTTTACCATCCATTTATGAGCTGATAATTCTTCTGTGTATCCAGTTAACTGAAACGGATAAGTGTCTGTGCTTCATTTGATGTTTCTTTATCAGTATGCTTAATGTAGTGTTTTATTATCATCATATTTAATATAGTGTTTACTTATCATCATATTTAATATAGTGTTTTCTTATCATCATATTTAATGTTGGTGGCGCAGTCCAAGGGAGTTTCCAAGTTAGCTTGCCACTATGAACACCGGAACTCACTCTGTTAGGCTCTTTGATCATGCAATGGTGCTTCTTTGGAAACTCCATATTAGCAATATCACTGGCATCTTATCTGATTGCTGCAAGAGGCCTTTTTTTTAGTGTCATGTTGTTTCTAGGGAAAATCTGAACATACTCTTCACAGCATATAAAGGAAATGCCCGTTGCATGGTCTAAGGGAGGTGACCCTGCTGAATTTTTTATTTCGTGTAGATGACATGCTTGCTGAAATTACAATTTTTTCCCACCGGTTAGTGAGAGTCTATACATTTAAAACAGACCAGTTCATAATTTTTTTCCATCATTTTACAAAACAATCGTCCAAGTGAATTAGTGTAAGCTACTTTGTCTTAGAACAAGGCTATTTCTACTGTAATACATTTCTCTGTTTCCTACACGGTTGCTTAATATGTTTATCTGTTTCACACACATACGTCCCAGCACGTGGTTGCACATAACATCTTGCCCATTGTATTTGCTGCCTAATGAATGATTTGTATGAATGCTCAAGATGGCGTTTGACCATTTGTTTATTATAAAGTGTTCTACAAATCGTCCAGTACGAATGATGGGGGCGTACGCCAAGCCAACCAGGAGATAGAGGCCATCATTGTCTCCCATGTTCTCAGTGAGAATGTATTTGGATCAGCAGCTTGCATCCAGAAGATATTTATGAGAACTTAATTCCAAGCTGCACTGCCGTGCCCAGTGCATGTCAAACTCAATGTTAGCCTCCTTGATTTTCAGACTGTAAAATAAAAAAACGAAGCTCTCTACAAATCATTTAAATGAGAATCCACATAATACATCATTTTAAGTTGCACCATTATAATTGTCCAAACATTAAACGAAATAACCAGCTCAACTCTAACAAAGAAGGGATTGTAAAAAAAAAAAAAACTAACAAAGAAGTATACATGTTCCAGCAAAGAGAGAACAATCACAACCAGGTTTAAATATATATGCTAACTACTTTCCCTTCATTCGTGATTTCATGTGTTTTATCCTAATTTCAGCCAATTGAGCTTGTTCTGTGAAACCTAAAAAAAATATTATCATTACCCGTCTGATTTTTATCATTATCATACGAACTGTAAATTTGTCCGAATTCTACGGGATCGTGCGCCAAGGCGCACATCAAAATCTAGTATAAATAGAAACAGAGGAAGAGGAGGCGTGCCATCGAGCAGCCCATTATTTCATGGTATCAGAGCGGGTCATCCTCCCCGCCGCCTAAACCCCTCCCTCCCTCTCCAAAAACCCTAACCCTAGCCGCCAACCTCCCTCCCCTCTCCCACCATGACTCCCGAAGAACTCGCAGCCAAGGAGAGCGAGCTCGAGGCTCGTGCCAAAGCCCTAGATGACCGCGAAGCCTCCATCAACCAGACGGATCATCGCCGCCACCAACGCAGCCGCCGCCTCCTTCCGGCTGGCCAAACACCCTCCCCAAACCCTAACCCAACCGAACCCACCACCACCGGTCCCTCCACCTACGCCACCTCCATCAAGCTCCACGTGCCGATCACCCTCGGCCTCACCGACGGCAACTACACAAGCCGGAGGAAGCTCTTCCTCGTCGCTCTCGGCCGCTACGGTCTCACCGCCCACGTCACCGGCGAAGCCACTCCCTCCGACACGTCTCCTACCTCTCGCTTGGGGCCGCGATGACTACACCGTGCTCTCCCGGATCTACGGCTCCATCGACACCGACCTCCTCGGCATCGTCATGCGTCCCGGCTCCACCGCGCTCACCATCCGGGACGCCATCGAGAATCTCTTCCGCGACAACAAGAAGCACCGCGCAATCCAGCCTCGAGACCGACTTCCGCAACACGCCACGAGGCGATCTCTCCATCGGCCGACTACTCGCGCCAAGCTCAAGAACCTCGCCGACTCCCTCACCGACGTCGGCCAGCCCATCGCCGACGAAACGCCGGTTCCGACGCTCCTCCGAGGCCTTAATGACACTTACGCCCATCTCGCGCTCGTTTCTCCCCTTTCGAGTGCCGTTCCCTCGTTTCTTCGGACGCGCTCCGCCCTCATCCCGGAAGAAACTCGGCGCCGCACCGACGCACGCAACGCCGCCTCCACCGCACTCTGGGCCATGGGCCAGAGCGTACTGCCCAACAATGGGAGCGCCCGCGCCCCTCCTTCTGGTGACCGCTCCTCGCCTGCTCCCTTCGGGGGCTCATCGGCTGCTCCCTTCGGGGGCGATCGCGCCGGCGGCCGCGGCACCAACTACTTCACCAACACCTTCCATGGCGGAGGCCGCGGACGCGGCAGCGGACGAGGACGTGGGCGCGGACGCGACAACCCCTGGCAGTTCAATCCCTGGACGGGGGCCCCTACTCGCGCCCAGCTACAGCAGGCCCCGTGGCAGCCACCTCCATCAACACAGTGTCAGCCGCGCTCACCAACGACATGGCAGCCGCCGTCCCCAGGCCTCCTCGGCCCGCGCCCCAGCATGACACCACAGGCGTACACAGCCCAGGGCTCCTACGTCCCCACCGCCCACCAGCAACAGCAGATCGACCCGGCTCTCCTTGCTGCCCTCAACAACCTGCAGCTACCCGGCGGCGATTGGCACATGGACACTGGTGCATCCTCTCACATGGCATCCGATCCCGGTAATCTCCACTCCCTCCTTCCATCCTCATCCCAATTTGTCACCGTCGGAAACGGTGCAACTCTTCCTCGTCACCCATGTCGGTTCCCAAACTCTTAATACCCTCACTAAACCCCTTTATCTTCACAACATACTCCTAGTTCCACAAATCATCAAAAATCTTATATCTGTTCGTCAATTCTGCATCGACAATCACTGCACCATTGAATTGGATCCTTTTGGTTTTTCTGTGAAGGCCCTTCCCAGCGGGATCGTGATTCTCCGATGTAACAGTCCAGGCCCTCTCTACACTGCCAATCCACCTGCCTACGCCGCTACATTCCTCGCCACCATCTCCCACGACCTCTGGCATCGCCGCCTTGGACACCCCGGCCACAGCTCCACGCCATCTCTACCCACCGGCTTGCCGAATAAAACAGGACCCTCCCTGTGTCATGCATGTCAATTAGGAAAACATGTTAGGTTACCATTTTCTTTGTCGAACTCGTCTACTACTCGCCCGTTTGAACTATTACATTGTGATCTATGGACCTCCCCGGTCCTTAGCATGTCTGGTTTTGCCTATTATCTAGTCATTATTGATGATTTTTCTCATTATTTTTGGAGCTTTCCTATTCGTAAGAAATCTGATGTCTTTGCCACGTTCGTTAGTTTTCATGCCTTTGTCACCACCCACTTCAATCTCCCTATTCTAACTATCCAATGCGACAATGGAAAAGAATTTGACAACATTAAACTAAACTCCTTCTTTCAATCCCATGAAACCCTTTTTCGCTTCTCATGCCCCTACACTTCTCAACAAAACGGCAAAGCCGAACGAGCCATTCGCACCATCAATAATGTTATCCGCACCCTTCTCTTCCAAGCCTCCCTGCCTCCCAATTTTTGGGCCGAGGCTCTCCATACTGCCACTCACCTTCTCAACCTTCGTCCCACCGCAGCCCTCCGTAGACAAACCCCACACTTCACCCTCTACGGTACACATCCATCCTATGATCACCTACGCGTGTTCGGTTGTCTCTGCTATGTCAACATTTCCTCCACTAGTCCCAACAAACTAGCCCCACGCGCCACCAAATGTATTTTTCTCGGTTATCCATCCCGCCACAAAGGCTATAGGTGTCTCGACGTGTCCTCCCGCCGCATCCTAATCTCCCGACATGTTACGTTCGATGAACATACCTTTCCTTACGCCTCCATCACACAAACATCTACACCACCTGCCATCATCGACCCCATAGATCCCCACTTCCTACCAATACCTCCAACCATATCCACGTCGGCACCACCATCTCCTACTCCACCCCCTGCCGCGGCAGAGATTTCTGCTGCCGCGAGCTCACGCCAGCCTGCCGCCGCCTCTTCTCCTGCCGCGGCAGCCTCTTCCCCTGCTGTGGCACCTCTTTCTCCTGACTTGCCTCCACGGCAGCCTGCCGCCGCTCTGTCTCCTGCCGTGGCAGCGCCGCGGCCCAGCATTACTCATGTGTACACTCGCCGCCCTTCGGCACCACCCGTTATCCATCGCACTCGTAGCACCACCGGTAAACTCCCACCTCCCATCGATAAACTCAATCTCTCCGCCACCGTATCTTCTCCTATTCCTCACAATTATCTAGTTGCTCTTCGTGATCCTTCCTGGCGCCAAGCCATGCAGGACGAATATGACGCTCTTCTCCAAAACCAAACCTGGAATCTCGTCCCTCCCCCTCCTGGTGCCAACATCGTCAGTGACAAATGGATTTTTCGTCACAAATTCAATTCCGATGGATCTCTTGCTCGTCACAAGGCACGTTGGGTCGTTCGTGGTTTCACACAACAACCTGGCATTGACTTCGACGAGACTTTCAGCCCTGTCGTCAAACCAGCCACCATCCGTGTTGTTCTCTCCCTCGCCGTGTCTCAAAATTGGCCCATCCATCAACTCGACGTCAAAAACGCCTTTCTTCATGGCAACCTTTCCGAAGAAGTCTACAGCCAACAACCCTCGGGGTTTATCGATCCCTCTCATCCCACTCATGTCTGTCGTCTCCTCAAATCACTATACGGTCTTAAACAGGCTCCTCGGGCTTGGTTTCAACGATTTGCTACCTTTGCTCGTTCCATTGGCTTCCTTGAATCCAAATCTGACAACTCTCTTTTCACTCTCCATCGCGGTTCTGACATCGCTTATCTACTTCTCTATGTTGATGACATCGTTCTCACCACATCCACCACTTCCTTTCTCCATTCTATCATCAACACTTTCAGCCGCGAGTTTGCCATGAAAGACCTCGGACCTCTTCATCATTTTCTCGGTATCTCTGTCACTCGCCAACCCCATTCTCTTCACCTATCTCAACGACAATATATCCTAGACATCCTCCACCGTGCCGGCATGAGTGACTGCCATCCGTCCTCCACTCCCGTTGATACCAAAGCAAAACTTCCTGCCTCTACCGGTCCACCTGTGGCCGATCCCTTCCTCTATCGTAGTCTAGCCGGCGCTCTTCAATACATGACTCTCACTCGGCCCGAAATATCCTTCGCTGTTCAACAAGTTTGCCTTCACATGCATGATCCCCGTGAACCTCACCTCCTCATTGTCAAACGGATCCTTCGCTACCTCAAAGGGACTCTCGATCATGGTCTTACTCTTCACTCCTCCACCTCTCACTCTCTCATTGCCTACTCGGATGCTGATTGGGCAGGATGTCTAGATACTCGCCGATCTACGTCAGGGTACTGTGTGTTCTTGGGTGACAACCTGGTCTCTTGGTCATCTCGCCGACAGCCTACCGTGTCACGCTCTAGCGCTGAGGCTGAATACCGTGCTGTTGCCACTGCCGTTGCCGAGACTTGTTGGCTCCGTAATCTACTGCAGGAGCTCCGACGTCCCCTTGACAGCGCCACGATTGTCTACTGTGATAACGTGAGCGCTGTTTATCTCTCGGCCAATCCAGTTCAGCATCGGCGTACCAAGCACATCGAACTTGACATACATTTTGTGCGTGAGAAGGTGGCTCTTGGGACTCTGCGAGTGCTACATGTACCCTCCAGTTCTCAGTTTGTCGACATCTTCACTAAGGGACTACCGTCTGTCTTATTTCATGAATTTCGATCCAGTCTTCACGTCGGCGAAGCACCGAGTTCAGACTGCGGGGGCGTGTTAGGGAGACATCCTCCCGTGCGGCTAACCAAGATTAGTTAGGGATATTTCTTGTGTAACAATACTTGTAATCTTGACTTGTACCTCAAGTCCTTGTGCATATAAATAGAAACAGAGGGAGAGGAGGCGTGCCATCGAGCAGCCCATTGTTTCAACGCGCATTGAGAGAATGTAAATAAACCAAGAGATAACGCTATTGCGTGTGTGTGTTTACACATTATGAGCTGGAATGTGTTACTTATGAACTTATTTTAAACCATGTTTTGGGCCAGCTTTTGTGGCTTTCATATTCGCAGTCCTTTTCGGTTGAACTTAGTATGGAGTATCTCTGTAGACATGCTGTTTCAAGTGCATGCAAAGGTCATGAGACAAGCAATTTGTTGCTTGTGTCCTTGAATCCTGGCCTTCCTGGTGTGCATGATTCACGTGGGAAAACTATTCATA
This sequence comes from Lolium rigidum, assembly GCF_022539505.1. Taxonomy (NCBI): domain Eukaryota; kingdom Viridiplantae; phylum Streptophyta; class Magnoliopsida; order Poales; family Poaceae; genus Lolium; species Lolium rigidum. The sequence continues at coordinate 265,115,092 of NC_061512.1, read as the reverse complement.
TTCAATGCTACAAACTCAAAAGAACGATTTTATGATTGAAGATATCTGATATCTGCAATGTTTTGTTTTCATGGCAGGTTTGACTTCTGAATCCAGAGTGTAGGCGACCTTTTTAGTCATTTCATCCTTTCTGTACTACTTCTACGGTTCCAAGTTATTTGAAGTTTAATGATTGTCTTAAGTCAAACTACTTTAAGTTTGACCAAGTTTATAAAAATAGACATTAACATCTAAAACACCATTTTTGTATCATTAGATATAGATGTGTTATATGTAATACCATATAGATTTGACGTTGTAGATATTAGTACATTTTTCTGTAAACTCGGTCAAATTATAAAGGTTTCACTGAGAACAAACTTAGGACTTCAGTTTTTTTTTTGGAACGAAGTGAGTACCACTGTACCACATTAGACTAGGCTACATTTCCAATTCTTGTAACGTTTTCCCAATTGCTCGAGAGGATATTATAACACAGGCTTCATACTTTATACTAAAAATGGTTTATATATCAGTTTGATCATATAAATGTTGGAGTTGACTCGGCACTGGTTTCTTGTCCAGCTACAAGCGGTCGAAAGGAACTACTAGCTTCTGTAGGGCTGAGGCAGCGAATGCAAGCAAACTTTAAGGCTGTAGTAGAGTTGAAAGCTGCGCATATAAAAGGCTCCACATAGAACTGTGCTACCTCAGCAATGCGACCAAGTATGATTGTTGAGTTGGAAGATAAAGAAATGAAAAATACACACACATTAATTCTCTTTGATAGACTAGGTATATGCCGCAGCAGTGTAATACCGTATCTTGAATCTCTCTGACTTTATTAATTTAAAGTCGGGCCATAATGCCTGTTATCTAAAAAAAAAGATAGACTAGGTATTTTTCTCTATTATTCTAGTAATATGTTCTCTCATATGAAATGCAGCGATTACTATATTGGAGGTTGGTTGGCTTTTATCCATCTGCCCGACTTTTCTATTAATATTAATCCATGCAGTTGAACCAATCATATGGCTTATCACTCCAGATATTCCAGCCATGTCTATATAACAAGTTTCTTCCTTCCAAATCATTTGCCACATTCTTTTATAGCTTGGCTCGTCTACCAAACTCCAAAATGACAAGTACCAGTTCGGCCGAAGGTGCACGCCAGAGTCCCTCTGACAAGGAGAAGCTGGTCACGGTCCTAAGCATCGATGGCGGCGGTATCAGAGGGATCATCCCGGCCACCATCCTTGCCTTCCTAGAAGAGGAGCTCAAAGTAAGATACTTATAAGTTCATATCTACATTGTCATCGATATGCTTTGTCTACTGTTTCCTGAGGGACACTGTCACCGTGTTCTATGAACTCTCCTGCTTTGTCTCCGTGCAGAAACTGGACGGTCTGGATGCTAGGATTGCAGACTATTTCGACGTTGTCGCTGGCACGAGCACCGGTGGCCTCCTGACGGTGATGCTCACAGCTCCAGACAAGAATGGACGGCCACTGTTCGACGCCAATGATTTGGCCAAGTTCTACATTGATGAGTCGCCCAAAATATTCCCACAGAAGTAACTAACTAAACATGTGTGGGGAACCATATCATCTGAAGACTAGCACTCTGCAGCAGAATTATCTAACTGCAACATCATTATCACTCGATCAGTCTTAATTTTGCATTGTTAAAAAAACACTCGATCAGTGGCTCATCAGTGTGCATATGCCATGTTGCAGGAACTCGATCTTTTCCAAGATCAGCACAGCTCTGAGGATGGTTAGCAGGCCCAAATACAACGGCAAGTACCTCCATTCGCTGCTTCGTCGGTACCTTGGTGAAACTAGGTTGGACAGGACGCTAACGAATGTAGTTATCCCTACTTTCGATATTGCATACTTGCAACCCACAATTTTCTCGAGCTTTCAGGTACCATGTTGTTAACTGATCACCTGCTCCTTGCGGTAATTCTTTTAGATCGTGGTAGAAAAAACTTATAACCTTGTCCATGCAGTGATGTGCTATATATTATGGCGCGCACAAGCACCTTTATTGTCCCACCAATCTGGGAAGAGTTAATTATCTCACATACTAGTACACCGTTGTCATTGTTGCTAGCTAGATTATCTAGCTATGGCCTATGTATAATGCGTCTAATTTTTTTTTCATGCAAATCAGTTTTAAAAAGGTATTTTAAAAGGTGAGGAATTGATCCGGTTGAATTATTCTGGCCAAGTTCAGCTTATAGTTATTCTCACGTCATGTATATAGACAGATAAATTTTTTGAAGACTGTCTCCGTAGCTTCAACTTACGGAAAATCAAAGATAGTTGGCTACTAACCAACAAGTATATTATATAATAGTTCGAAGCTACCAACCTACTATTATGTAATCTAACCACTATAATCAGATCAGATTGAATTCTTTGGTAGCTCCTGTCATCTGGGATTCCAGGTTGTAATGTTCGATGTAATGTAAAAAAGGAGTTAATGTTTTTATTAGAAATAAGAGTATTTTTTCTCGCAAAAAGAAAACTTCATGGATTCTAATGAACTTCATGCATGCATGATTTTGGTAACGACGATTAGTTGAAGCACCATCCTGCAAACAACGCTCTCTTGTCGGACATCGCGATCGGCACTTCCGCGGCACCAACGTTCTTCCCGCCACACTACTTTGAGACCAAAGACGACAAAGGTGACCCGAGGTCCTTCAACCTCATCGATGGCGGCCTCGCCGCCAACAACCCTGTAAGTTAGTGCCATCGCACACTTATCACACACAAATCTCACTGCATAAACCGTGTGCTGTAAACTTGGCATATGTGTACATGGGTGCCTGCAGACGCTCTGCGCCATGAGCCAAGTGTCCCAGGACATCATATTGGGGGACGGCGAGCTCTTTACGCAGAACCCGGTGAACTATGGGAAGTTCATGGTCGTCTCCATCGGCTGTGGGTTGAACCCAAAAGAGAAGTACAGCGCCAAGGATGCTGCCAAGTGGGGTATCTTGAACTGGATCGTCAAGGATGGCACCGCCCCCATCGTGGACATGTTCAACGCAGCTAGTGCCGACATGGTGGACATCCACCTCTCTGTCCTCTTCGGCGCCCTGCGCTCCTCCCACCGCTACCTGCGCATCCAGGTAACTATACGCCTGAACGCCAAGGTATAAAGCAGTACGGAGTAACATCAAGGGAAAAAATAGCGTCGGCTTAAAAATATGCTATTAGCGTGCTATTTTTTTTCCATGCGTAACATACATCAGTAGACATTTTTATTGTTTCTTTGCCGATGCTTGGGGATTTAGCCGGTGGTATGGTAATGATCTGTTTTTGAAAGTGCAGTATGATCAGTTGAGCGGAAGTGCGGGCTCGATCGACGACTGCTCTAAAGAAAACATGGATAGGCTGGTGGAGATCGGGAATGAGCTTCTCAGGAAGAATGTATCCCGAGTGGACCTGGAGACCGGCCGGAACGTGGAGATGCCCGGCGAGGGCACCAACTCGGAGCAGCTCTCCAAGTTCGCAAGGCAGCTCTCCGCTGAGCGAAGCCGGCGCAAGAGCATGCTTCAGATTAACTAGCCTCGTTTGGCTGGCGCATATTGGGCAAGAATGTGCGTGAAGAGGGCCCTCCAGTGTTGAATTCTGTTCGTTTGGTGCATGTTTGCCGTCCTGCTTTGTTCATGTTGCAATTCGTACAGTGATTGAGTGATATAATATTGTGCATGAGTTGCGGAATAAAGGTGTTGAATACCGTTATAATATTGTTTATCACATTAATTTGCCTTCCTTGCATGTCTCTCGGTCCAATACTAACAAATTTTTAAAGCATGTTAAAAGACTTCATATTCATTAACTAGAGCCACTCAAAAAAATTATAACTAGAGTAAATTACAAAAACCACCAGAACTGAGGTTAGGTTAACAAAAAACCATCCGGATACGTTTTTGTAACAAAACCACCTGGATAACGTAATAAGGTTGCAGAAAACACTGATCGCTCTGCTGAGCCATACTAATGACCTTGAGACCGGTAAGGCCCGGTGTCAAGCTGATGTGGCATGGAGAGATGGTAGGGGGTGACACACGTTAGACTGTTCTAAGTTATGCATTATTTTTGGTAGTTTCATAACTAAGGCTGGCCATAGTGCTAGTATCATAGGTAGTATCATACATCCTAGGCCCACAAAAATGATGATGTGGCATCTAATTAATGAGGAGAGATAGGATTAGAGTAACATAGGTAGATACTGTATCATAGCGCACGTTACGAGAAAAGTAAATACCAAATAGATCTTGTACATAGATTTACATTGGGATTCTACAAAATAATAAATTTACAAGTTTATGATACTACACTATAATATCACCCACTATAGAGATAGTATCATAGACAAGTATCATATGCATGATACTAGTATATGATACTATGCATTATGACCAGCCTAAGAAGATAAAGATGGTTTTAAGATAACTTGCTTAGCCCGAAGCCAAGGACAAGTTAAGAAAGCCTACTTTTGGCGTATGGGTAACTAATGCTTGTTTCGAAACATCCTTCATTCATTTCACATCTCCCATGACACTAACATAAGGTTTAACAAATTCGAGTGAATGAAACCGATCGACATGGACATAGTCTTGTGCTTTGCCCACAAGAAACCCCGACCAAGGTACAACGAACAGATAGGCACGAGATAATGCCACAGGCCTATTGGTTTAACTTGTAAGCAGAGGACACTTCCCAGTCACATGAGCAGCATGCGATAATGTTTAAGTTGTGTATTGGTTTGACTTCCAGGTCGAGAACACTTGCTGTCCTAATCTACATCGGATTATTTTCATATTCCACATATATGCATGAGTGCATTCATTAACAAATGGTGTAAGTTGCAGTTTTGCTTGTATATCTGGACAAAGCGCGTCACGTAGTACTGTACTATTGATATGTTATTATAAACTCTAGAATTTCATCTTCTTACTCAAGGGTGACCATAATTCTTCTTGCTACTCTTTTTTTTTCTTCTGCGAGGACCTTCTTGCTACTAATTAACTTTAACACACGTCAATGATATTGACTGGTCTGACACTTTTATGTAGTTCATGGAAAACTACTACTTATACACGTGTATTCTATACCGGTCTGTGCTTTGAAGTAGTATACACGTTGCTTTTTTCTTGGAGGGGGGTGGTAGGCGGAGCTGTGTGTTGTTTATGTGGTCAATTGACATTACAAAAAAATGGTAATTAAGCACTAAGGATACTAGCTATAACTACACACTTTTGACCCCATAAGCAGTAGATAATGACCTCACTAGCCTTGTAGTTGGTCTTTTGGCATCGCTGGGTGCCAATCCTAGCTCCGCCGAACGAAGACACGAATGGTACTTCACTAATTTTCACACATGTTCTATGAACGTAAACTATTTTTCACACATGTATTCTATGAACGTAAACTAATTTTCACAGAACGTTAGCTATTACTCAGACGACCAGCCTCCAGTTTATCCATGTACCCAGGTGCGTATTTTTTGTAGGAAACTTACAAATTCTATTGACTACTAATAGTTAAATACCAGGGCGAGACAACAAAATTAATTTATATAATTCGTGTTATTATGTATCGTCAAGGCATGTGTTAAGTATTCCTTTACACTTATTGCGATTAACATGTCTCCTCCCACTTCATCCTTGCTTATGTTCTTCACCATTCTAAGGTGCATCGAATCAAATTCGACAAATATATATATGGAAATCACAATGCCGTCAGTCCTAAAAATCACATTTCATATGTTCATTGTACAATCTTCAAACATGAACTACAGAAGAGGAAGTGGACTATTGCAGACCAGCAGTTTGTTACCACTCCGACAGGGACTGAACTATAATTTAAACATCACACTATGTTGCACCTGCATTGCAAGATACTGAGCTCCAATTGCTCATCATTGAACCACACCTTAGCTCTTCACTCGCTTACTTGTTTGGTGAGGAGTTTATTATGCAATAAGATAAAATTGGACAGTTCACAACACCATCTGGCGGCTTATGGAAATCAAGACTGACAAACAACATCCCACATGATCAGCATGTCAAGATTCAGTGGATGATATTATGCACATATCTATGCAAGATTTCGTTAATGAAGGACTATATGTTCGTAACACATAAATTATTTTTAACCTACATTTAGAGAAATGGGTACCTAGTTATCTCTTTAGATAGATATAATTGTAGTAAAAATAAGGATATAGAAGATTTGTCTAAGTATTAGGACCTGTTTATTTGAGCAAACAAATGCACTACCATAGTTACCATAAGGGCGTTATGGATGAACAAATATGTTTTCACAACATCACTTAAATTCCTCCCATGAGGTGAAAACGAAGGTAGACGAAGAAGCTTGTCATATGACCCAAGGTTTTCATACAGCTCATTGCAAATTTCGGATAATTTAAGTACGAGGATTTCCATATCAAACGGATGTAAGTTCAGCAATTAGCATGATGCAAAAGTAAAAGAACCAATGCCTGATATCTTCGAAGTATACATTTCATTTAAGGCAGGTGAAATAAGTTTCAAGTGTCGATCCAGAAAATTCTAGCAACACATGAACACATCCATACCAATATTCTTCTTGTCGTTTTTGTACTTCAGTATTCTTTTCCCATCCAAATGTCTCATACCACGCAGCAAACAGGAGAGAAATAAGGCCACGAATTTTCTGACCTTCTTTGGCTGCCAGAGATAACGAGCAACCTAGCAGGGTGCTCAAGTACTGTTGCTCTCAAGCATAATGACTTAATAATAGAATTAAAATGGTAACATATATGTGCTTAGTTTGGAACTATCTTTTGAAATCTGCAATCCACAGTTCACGAATTCACCAAATAAGTGCTCTACCTATACCTAATAAAAGGCAAATATTCAGAAGAAAAAAAATGTACCTTTCTTCTTGTTTTTTGGCCCTTCGCGTAAGTCATGTCCATCTTCAATCTAGAGTTAAAGATGAAGCCTAGCTGGCCGAGATCTTCCATGGTTCAGCCAGCGCCCAGCCTCCCGCACGCTGCACTACCACGCCCGACTGCCGCTGATGTTCCATGCCCGGCCCGGCCTTGGCTGCCCAGCTCCCGTCGACGCTCGAGCCTGGAGGTCACGCTGCCGCCAGCACTAGTGTGGGTGCGTGCGGATGCGGCCGTGTTCGCCTGGTCAGACGAAGAAGAGGCGGCGAGCGGTTAGAGTCGACTGTCCAGGGAGTTAACCCACGGGCCAGCCTAGCGAGACCACATGGCCCAACAGGCAAATAGGCAACAGGCCACACTCCTTTCCAATTTTCCCCAGTCGATCCATGCATTAGAGCATCTCCAACATATGTGCTGCTAAACAAAATTTACAGCGCCATTTCTCCCGTTTTAGCGTGCGTCGTAAAATATAGCACGCACAACACGCATCTTTTTCGGGCGCTGTAAAATGTAGGGTGCTGGCGCATGCACAAGCAGAAATCAACAACTAGAAAATGCTATGAATATCAAACACAATAAAATAAAATAAATATAAATAGTTTATTACAACACTATGAAATAAAAAATTATTGTTAATACAATAAACTGTGAATAAATGAAATATAACAACTTCAAATGAGATATAATTATGGATGGTCATTCCCTGTCCACCACTCTTCGACCAGCTGGTATCTCACCGATAGCTTGGCTCTCACTCATCGCCAAATGGTCATCAACTAGATCAGCTGGTATCCCGTATACCAACATATATACACAAAGCAGCGGTGACTTTTTGCTCCGTACTATGCCCTAGTTTTCCGGCAGCATTCCTCCGTTGTTCAAAGAACATGTCGTACTTCTTGAGTTCCTCTGCGATTCTCTTGAACAAGTTGATGTTCATCTGAAAACGACAATGAAAATAGCTCTCTGAAAATGTGGCATTCTCTGCAAAATAGCTAGGCATCAACTTCTCGTGTGCTTCTATCCTCTCCCGCCACAAGTTCTGTCGGCCAAGAACGAACCACCATGATTCGGCCTCTTCTTTGCGCGCATAGCCCATAGCATTGTCATCTCCTTTTCTTCTTGAATGTCCCATTCTTCATCGGATGAATCGTATGAAGAGCTCATTTATCCATGAAGCGCACCAAATTCAACAAACAAACTAAAAAAATCTAATTCAAAGAAGGCCGGGTCGCGGCGCATATCTTCGAGCACCTTGCGGCACTCTGGATGCAGGGAAGTCGCGGCGGCGATTTGGCGACAGCGGATAGGTGATTCAGACGTCTGGATGCGCGGCGGCTGCAGGGAAATAGCGTGTTGTCGATTTTCTGCATCGGAGTCGCCTGGTAGGCGCCGCGAAGCCGCCGGATGAGAAATGGGTGGAGATTTCAGCGGCGGCAGAGCGGCGAGCGGAAGTTTCAGAGCAGCAGCTGGACTTCGCGCGCTCGCCTTTTCCTTTACCGCGCACAGTTTTGCTTGCGCCAAATATACAACGCGCTTGGCCGCAATTGCGTGCGCTGGGGAAAAAGTGTGCGCTACCACTGGTAGAAAAACAGGCTTCCGGGAAGCCCCATAAGTCGCGAAGGTAAAGGAACCGCGACTAATGGGGTCTTTAGTCGCGGTTGGCCTGGCGAACCGCGACCAAAGGCCTGGGCCCAGAGCGCACGGTGGCCAGCTGGTGCACGTGGGGGGCTTTAGTCGCGGTTGGCCAGGCCAACCGCGACTAAAGGTGCCCGAAGGCCTTTAGTCGCGGTTGGCCGGGCCAGCCGGGACTAAAGCCCCTCCCCTATATATACCCATCCGGCCATTTGGAGCCAACACTTAGCCATTTGGAGCCATTATCTTCACAAACTTCACAAGTGAGTGTTAGGTTTGCTTTTGGTTCCTCTTATGCACATAAGGTGTTTGATGAAATGCCCCAAGAGCATGAAACAAACATGATATGAAGTGTTGGAGCCACACTTGAGCTTTCTCATTTATTTTTTCCTCCTCGATCGCGGTTAGCAACTTGAACCTTTGATGTGTCGTCATTGATACAATATGCATGTGTGTGTAGTTCATTGTTTAATTTATATTGTTTGTAGCTAGTTAGTTTAACAAATGCATGATGGTTAATTATATATTTTATATTATAATAATGCGGATGAATCGGCAATGGATGTACGGTAACCGACTCTCCGGCGAGTTCGATACGGGTTTGAAAGATTTCCTCGTAGTGGCTAATGCGAACAAGCGAGGGGTTTTGTTATCTCGTCCATGTGTTAAGTGTAAGAATCAGAAGGGTTACTCTTCCTCAAGAGATGTTCACATGCACCCGCTTCGGCACGGTTTCATGCCAAGCTATAATTGTTGGACCAAGCATGGAGAAAGAGGGGTTATAATGGAAGAAGATGAAGAAGGGGATGATTTCATCGATGAAAGCTATCTTTCTCATTTCGGTGATACTTTCATGGAGGATGCTTGAAGGTGAAGGGGAAGGTGAAGAAGAGGATCCCGTTGATGATCTTGGTTGGACCATTGCTGATGCACGGAGACGGCTGCGAAACTGAAAAGGAGAGGGAGAATTTGGATCGCATGTTAGAGGATCACAGGAAGGCGCCTGTACCCGGATGCGATGATGGTACTGAAAAAGCTGGGCTGCACACTTGGATTTGCTGAAATGGAAGGCACGGGCAGGTGTAGCTGACTCGGCATTTGAAAACTTGCTGAAAATGTTGAAGAATATGTTTCCAAAGAATAACGAGCTGCCCGCCAGGTACGTACGAAGCAAAGAAGGTTGTCCGCCCTCTAGGTTTAGAGGTTACGAAGATACATGCATGCGTCAACGGCCGCATCCTCTACCGCGGTGAATACGAGAATTTGAATGAATGCCCGGTATGCACCTTGCATTGCGTTATAAGATCGAGGCGATGACCACGGTGACGATGTTGAGGGCCAGAAACCCGGGAAGAGGGTTCCCGCCAAGGTGATGTGGTATGCTCCTATAATACCACGGTTGAAACGTCTGTTCAGGAACAAAGAGCATGCCAAGTTGTTGCGATGGCACAAAGAGGACCGTAAGTCGGACGGGGAGTTGAGACACCCCGCAGATGGAACGCAATGGAGAGAGCTTGATGGCGTGTATTTCACACGTTCGTTGGGCAACCCCAAGAGGAAGGTATGATGCGCACAGCAGCAAGTTTTCCCTCAGAAAGAAACCAAGGTTTATCGAACCAGGAGGAGCCAAAAAGCACGTTGAAGGTTGATGGCGGCGGGATGTAGTGCGGCGCAACACCGGAGATTCCGGCGCCAACGTGGAACCTGCACAACACAACCAAAGTACTTTGCCCCAACGAAACAGTGAGGTTGTCAATCTCACCGGCTTGCTGTAACAAAGGATTAACCGTATTGTGTGGAAGATGATTGTTTGCGAGAGAAAATAGTAAAACAAGTATTGCAGCAGATTTGTATTTCAGTATTAAAGAATGGACCGGGGTCCACGAGTTCACTAGAGGTGTCTCTCCCATAAGATAAAAGCATGTTGGGTGAACAAATTACGGTCGGGCAATTGACAAATAGAGAGGGCATAACAATGCACATACATGACATGATAAGTATAGTGAGATTTAATTGGGCATTACGACAAAGTACATAGACCGCCATCCAAGCTGCATCTATGCCTAAAAAGTCCACCTTCAGGTTATCGTCCGAACCCCCTCCGGTATTAAGTTGCTAACAACGAGACAATTGCATTAAGTATGGTGCGTAATGTAATCAACAACTACATCCTCGGACATAGCGCCAATGTTTTATCCCTAGTGGCAACAGCACAACACAACCTTAGAACTTTTCGTCATTGTCCCGGGTGTCAATGCGGGCATGAACCCACTATCGAGCATAAGTACTCCCTCTTGGAGTTAAAAGTAAAAACTTGGCCAGAGCCTCTACTAGAAACGGAGAGCATGCAAGATCATAAACAACACATGTATAATAACTTGATAATTAACATGACATAGTATTCTCTATCCATCGGATCCCGACAAACACAACATATAGAATTACGGATAGATGATCTTGATCATGTTAGGCAGCTCACAAGATCCGACAATGATAGCACAATGGGGAGAAGACAACCATCTAGCTACTGCTATGGACCCATAGTCCAGGGGTAGACTACTCACTCATCACTCCGGAGGCGACCATGGCGGTGTAGAGTCCTCCGGGAGATGAATCCCCTCTCCGGCAGGGTGCGGAGGCGATCTCTGGATCCCCGAGATGGGATCGGCGGCGACGGCGTCTCAGTAAGGTTTTCCGTATCGTGGCTCTCGGTACTGGGGGTTTCGTCACGGAGGCTATTTGTAGGCGGAAGGGTAGGTCAAGAGGCGGCACGGGGGCCCCACACCACGGGGCCGCGCGGCCAAGGGGGCCGCGCCGCCTATAGTGTGGCCCCTCCGTGGCCCCTCTTCGTCTCTCCTTCGGACTTCACGGAAGCTTCGTGAGAAAATAGGCCCCTGGGCTTTGATTTCGTCAATTCCGAGAATATTTCGTTACTAGGATTTACGAAACCAAAAACAGCGAGAAAACAAGCGGCACTTCGGCATCTTGTTAATAGGTTAGTTCCGGAAAATGCACGAATATGACATAAAGTGTGCATAAAACATGTAGGTATCATCAATAATATGGCATAGAACATAAGAAATTATCGATACGTCGGAGACGTATCAAGCATCCCCAAGCTTAGTTACGCTCGTCCCGAGCGGGTAAAACGATAACAAAGATAATTTCTGAAGTGATATGCCATCATAACCTTGATCATACTATTTGTAAACATATGTAGTGGATGCAGCGATCATAACAATGGTGATGACATGAGTAAACAAGTGAATCATAAACCAAAGACTTTTCATGAATAGTACTTCAAGACAAGTATTAATAAGTCTTGCATAAGAGTTAACTCATAAAGCAATAAATCAAAGTAAAGGTATTGAAACAACACAAAGGAAGATTAAGTTTCAGCGGTTGCTTTCAACTTGTAACATGTATATCTCATGGATAATTGTCAACATAGAGTAATATAACAAGTACAATATGCAAGTATGTAAGAATCAATGCACAGTTCACACAAGTGTTTGCTTCTTGAGGTGGAGAGAGATAGGTAAACTGACTCAACATAAAAGTAAAGAGAATGGTCCTTCAAAGAGGAAAGCATCGATTGCTATATTTGTGCTAGAGCTTTTATTTTGAAAACATGAAACAATTTTGTCAACGGTAGTAATAAAGCATATGAGTTATGTACATTATATCTTACAAGTTGCAAGTCTCATGCATAGTATACTAATAGTGCCCGCACCTTGTCCTAATTAACTTGGACTACCGGATCTTTGCAATGCACATGTTTTGACCAAGTGTCACAATGGGGTACCTCCATGCCGCTTTGTACAAAGGTCTAAGGAGAAATGTCGCATTTTGGATTTCTCGCTTTTGATTATTCTCAACTTAGACATCCATACGGGACAACATGGACAACGAGATAATGGACTCCTCTTTTATGCATAAGCATGTGGCAACAATTATTATTCTCATATGAGATTGAGGATATGTGTCCAAACTGAAACTTCCACCATGAATCATGGCTTTAGTTAGCGGCCCAAAGTTCTTCTCTAACAACATGCATGCTCCAACCATGAAGGTGGTAGATCTCTCTTGCTTCAGACAAGACGGACATGCATAGCAACTCACATGATATCCAACAAAGAATAGTTGATGGCGTCCCCAGAAACATGGTTACCGCTCAACAAGCAACTTAATAAGAGATAAAGTGCATAAGTACATATTCAATACTACAATAGTTTTTAAGCTATTTGTCCCATGAGCTATATATTGCAAAGGTGAATGATGGAATTTTAAAGGTAGCACTCAAGCAATTTACTTTGGAATGGCGGATAAATACCATGTAGTAGGTAGGTATGGTGGACACAAATGGCATAGTGGTTGGCTCAAGGATTTTGGATGCATGAGAAGTATTCCCTCTCGATACAAGGTTTAGGCTAGCAAGGTTATTTGAAACAAACACAAGGATGAACGGTACAGCAAAACTCACATAAAAGACATATGGTAAACATTATAAGACTTCATACCGTCTTCCTTGTTGTTCAAAACTCAATACTAGATGTTATCTAGACTCTAGAGAAACCAAATATGCAAACCAAATTAGCAAGCTCTAAGTATTTCTTCATTAATGGTGCAAAGTATATAATGCAAGAGCTTAAACATGAGCACAACAATTGCCAAGTATCAAATTATCCAAGACATTTTAGAGTTACTACATGTAGCATTTTCCAATTCCAACCATATAACAATTTAACGAAGGAGAAACTTCGCCATGAATACTATGAGTAGAACCTAAGGACATATTTGTCCATATGCAACAGCGGAGCGTGTCTCTCTCCCATAAAGTGAATGCTAGGATCCATTTTATTCAAACAAAACAAAATACAAAAACAAACCGACGCTCCAAGCAAAGTACATAAGATGTGGCCGAATAAAAATATAGTTTCAGGGGAGGAACCTGATAATGTTGTCGATGAAGAAGGGGATGCCTTGGGCATCCCCAAGCTTAGACGCTTGAGTCTTCTTAATATATGCAGGGGTGAACCACCGGGGCATCCCCAATCTTAGAGCTTTCACTCTCCTTGATCATATTGCATCATACTCCTCTCTTGATCCTTGAAAACTTCCTCCACACCAAACTCGAAACAACTCATTAGAGGGTTAGTGCATAATAAAAATTCACATGTTCAGAGGTGACACAATCATTCTTAACACTTCTGGACATTGCATAAAGCTACTTGGACATTAATGGATCAAAGAAATTCATCCAACATAGCAAAAGAGGCAATGCGAAATAAAAGGCAGAATCTGTCAAAACAGAACAGTCCGTAAAGATGGATTTTATTAGGCCACCAGACTTGCTCAAACGAAAATGCTCAAATTGAATGAAAGTTGCATACATATCTGAGGATCACTCACGTAAATTGGCATAATTTTCTGAGTTACCTACAGAGAATTAGACCCAGATTCGTGACAGCAAAGAAATCTGGAACTGCGCAGTAATCCAAATCTAGTACTTACTTTTCTATCAAAGACTTTACTTGGCACAACAAAACATAAAACTAAGATAAGGAGAGGTTGCTACAGTAGTAAACAACTTCCAAGACACAAATATAAAGTAAAATACTGTAGCAAAATAACACATGGGTTATCTCCCAAGAAGTTCTTTCTTTATAGCCATTAAGATGGGCTCAGCAATTTTAATGATGCACCCTCAAGAAATAGTATTTGAAGCAAAAGAGAGCATCAAGAGGCAAATTCAAAACAAATTTAAGTCTAAAATGCTTCCTATGCATAGGAATCTTGTAAATAAACAAGTTCATGAAGAGCAAAGTAACAAGCATAGGAAGATAAAACAAGTGTAGCTTCAAAAATTTCACCACATAGAGATATGTTTTAGTAACATGAAAATTTCTACAACCATATTTTCCTCTCTCATAATAATTTTCAGTAGCATCATGAGCAAACTCAACAATGTAACTATCACATAAAGCATTCTTATCATGAGTCTCATGCATAAAATTATTACTCTCCACGTAAGCATAATCAATTTTATTAGTTGTAGTGGGAGCAAATTCAACAAAGTGGCTATCATCATGTATAGGAGGCATATTGTAATCATAAAAGAAAATTTTCTCCTCAATGCTTGGGGGACTAAAAAGATCATGCTCATCGAGCCAGCTTCCCCAAGCTTAGAATTTTCCATAGCATTAGCAACAATGGTGTTCAAAGCATCCATAGTAATAACATTCCCATTAGCATGCATATAAAGTTCCATGGGTTTTTTAATTCTGTCTTCAAACACATCATGTCCTAATTCAAGATAAAGTTCATAAAGATCTCTCATATTTTTGTTGTTTTCCATTATGTTTAACTAGTGAAATAAAAACATGCATGATATTAAGTAAAGTAAAACAAGTAACTAATTTTTTTGTGTTTTTGATATAGCAAACAAGACAGTAAATAAAGTAAAACTAGCAACTAATTTTTTTTGTGTTTTGATATAATGCAGCAAACAAAATAGTAAATAAAATAAAGCAAGACAAGAACAAAGTAAAGAGATTGAGAAGTGGAGACTCCCCTTGCAGCGTGTCTTGATCTCCCCGGCAACGGCGCCAGAAAAAGAGCTTGATGGCGTGTATTTCACACGTTCGTTGGGCAACCCCAAGAGGAAGGTATGATGCGCACGGCAGCAAGTTTTCCCTCGAGAAAGAAACCAAGGTTTATCGAACCGGGAGGAGCCAAAAAGCACGTTGAAGGTTGATGGCGGCGGGATGTAGTGCGGCGCAACACCGGAGATTCCGGCGCCAACGTGGAACCTGCACAACACAACCAAAGTACTTTGCCCCAACGAAACGGTGAGGTTGTCAATCTCACTAGGCTTGCTGTAACAAAGGATTAACCGTATTGTGTGGAAGATGATTGTTTGCGGAGAAAATAGTAAAACAAGTATTGCGGCAGATTTGTATTTCGGTATTAAAGAATGGACCGGGGTCCACGAGTTCACTAGAGGTGTCTCTCCCATAAGATAAAAGCATGTTGGGTGAACAAATTACGGTCGGGCAATTGACAAATAGAGAGGGCATAACAATGCACATACATGACATGATAAGTATAGTGAGATTTAATTGGGCATTACGACAAAGTACATAGACCGCCATCCAAGCTGCATCTATGCCTAAAAAGTCCACCTTCGGGTTATCGTCCGAACCCCCTCCGGTATTAAGTTGCTAACAACGAGACAATTGCATTAAGTATGGTGCGTAATGTAATCAACAACTACATCCTCGGACATAGCGCCAATGTTTTATCCCTAGTGGCAACGGCACAACACAACCTTAGAACTTTCTATCATCGTCCCAGGTGTCAATGCAGGCATGAACCCACTATCGAGCATAAGTACTCCCTCTTGGAGTTAAAAGTAAAAACTTGGCCGAGCCTCTACTAGAAACGGAGAGCATGCAAGATCATAAACAACACATGTATAATAACTTGATAATTAACATGACATAGTATTCTCTATCCATCGGATCCCGACAAACACAACATATAGAATTAGAGATAGATGATCTTGATCATGTTAGGCAGCTCACAAGATCCGACAATGATAGCACAATGGGGAGAAGACAACCATCTAGCTACTGCTATGGACCCATAGTCCAGGGGTAGACTACTCACTCATCACTCCGGAGGCGACCATGGCGGTGTAGAGTCCTCCGGGAGATGAATCCCCTCTCCGGCGGGGGTGCCGGAGGCGATCTCCTGGATCCCCGAGATGGGATCGGCGGCGACGGCGTCTCGGTAGGGTTTTCCGTATCGTGGCTCTCGGTGCTGGGGGTTTCGTCACGGAGGCTATTTGTAGGCGGAAGGGTAGGTCAAGAGGCGGCACGGGGGCCCCACACCACGGGGCCGCGCGGCCAGGGGGGGTCGCGCCGCCCTATAGTGTGGCCCCTCCGTGGCCCCTCTTCGTCTCTCCTTCGGACTTCGGAAGCTTCGTGAGAAAATAGGCCCACGGGCTTTGATTTCGTCAATTCGAGAATATTTCGTTACTAGGATTTACTGAAACCAAAAACAGCAGAAAACGACAAGCTGGCACTTCGGCATCTTGTTAATAGGTTAGTTCCAGAAAATGCACGAATATGACATAAAGTGTGCATAAAACATGTAGGTATCATCAATAATATGGCATAGAACATAAGAAATTATCGATACGTCGGAGACGTATCAAAGATCGACAGAGAGTTCAAAGATTTTGCAGCTGACGCAAGGAACATAAGATTTGGTCTAAGTACGGATGGCATGAATCCTTTTGGCGAGCAGAGCTCCAGCCATAGCACCTGGCCCGTGACTCTATGCATCTACAACCTTCCTCCTTGGTTGTGCATGAAGCGGAAGTTCATTATGATGCCAGTGCTCATCCAAGGTCCGAAGCAACCCGACAACGACATCGATGTGTACCTAAGGCCATTAGTTGATGAGCTTTTACAGCTGTGGGGCAGACCTGGTGTCCGTGTGTGGGATGAGCACAAAGAAGAGGAATTTGACCTACGAGCGTTGCTTTTCGTAACCATCAACGATTGGCCTGCTCTTAGTAACCTTTCGGGACTGTCAAATAAGGGATACAATGCATGCACGCACTTGCTTACATGAGGCTGAAAGTGTACATTTGCCAAATTGTAAGAAGAACGTGTACCTTGGGCATCGTCGATTTCTTCGAAAGGTCATCCGAGTAAGAAAGAAAGGCAAGCATTACAACGGCAAGGCGGATCACCGGCCGAAGCCTGCGGAACACACTTGGTCGTTGAGGTATTTGATATGGTCAAGGATTTGAAAGTCATCTTTGGAAAGGGTCCTGGCGGACAATCGGTTCGAAACCCGAAGTCTCACGACCGCCACGTGATTATGACGCAATTGCTTCCGATTGCTTTGAGGGGCTCTCGCAGGAAAATGTTCGAGTAGCCATTGTGAAGCTATGTGCATTCCTCAATGCAATCTCTCGGAAGGTAATCAATCCGAAGTTCTACCACGGTTACGAACGATGTGATCCAATGTCTTGTCGAGTTTCGAGTTGGTGTTCCCGCCATCCTTCTTCAATATTATGACGCACCTCCTGGTTCACCTAGTCGATGAGATTTCCATTCTCGGTCCTGTATTTCTACACAATATGTTCCCCTTCGAGAGGTTCATGGGAATATTAAAGAAATATGTTCGTAACCGTGCTAGGCCAGAAGGAAGCATCGCCAAGGGCTATGGAAATGAGGAGGTAATTGAGTTTTGTGTTGACTATGTTCTGACCTTAAGCCGATTGGTCTTCCTCGATCGCGGCACGAGGGGAGACTAAGTGGAAAAGGCACGATCGGAAGGAAATCAACGATATGTATGGACGGCCATTCTCCGACTGAAGCACACCACACGGTTCGACCAATTCCAGCTTGGTGGCTCCGTACTTTGAGAAACACAAGAATATTTTACGCTCGGACAACCACGGGAAGCTCGAATCCTGGATTAGGAAGGCCCACATGGAGACTTTCGGCGGTTGGTTGAGAAAACATTTAATGAGTGACGAACATGTTGTAGATCAGCTGTACATGTTGGCCAAGACACCATCTTCGACTATAACGACTTTCCAAGGGTACGAGATAAATGGGAATACATTTTACACGATCGACCAAGATAAAAAGAGCACCAACCAAAACAGTGGTGTCCGCTTTGATGCAGCAACCGAGAATGGGCAAAAGGTCACATATTATGGTTACATAGAGGAGATATGGGAACTTGACTATGGACCCTCCTTTAGGGTCCCTTTGTTCCGGTGCAAATGGTTCAAGCTAACGGGAGGTGGGGTAAAGGTGGACCAGCAATACGGAATGACAATGGTGGATTTCAACAATCTTGGTTACCTTGACGAACCATTCGTCCTAGCGAAAGATGTCGCTCAGGTTTTCTATGTGAAGGACATGAGTAGCAAACCGAGGAAACGGAAAGATAAGAAAACGATCAGTACATCATGCGATGATCCAAAGCGCCACATTGTTCTTTCGGGGAAAAGAAACATCATGGGAGTGGAGGACAAGACGGACATGTCGAGAAGATTATAATATGTTTGCTGAAATTCCGCCCTTCAAAGTGAACACCGACCCAAGCATTAAGTTAAATGATGAGGATGCTCCATGGATACGGCACAATCGTAAGCAAGCGGGGACACAAGGAAAGAAATGATGTGTAATAATTTATTGTACCAAACTTTGTTGAATGAAATACATGAATTATATTACCCGTGATGTGTTTGGTGTCCATTTTCGAATGATTCAATTGACTCGAGATAGCACTGATGATACATGAAATTTGGAGTGACTAAGTCATACTCCTGCATGCATACAGGAAATTTGGAGTGACTAAGTCATACTCCTGCATACATGAAATTTGGAGTGACTAAGTCATACTCCTGCATACAGGAAATTTGGAGTGACTAAGTCATACTCCTACAGGAAATTTGGAGTGACTAAGTCATACTCCTGCATACATGAAATTTGGAGTGATTTAGTCATACTCCTGCCTAGGCGTATAATATGCATACTCGTAGTCTTCATAGCCGCCGCCGTTGTGCTGGTAGTCGTCGCCTTCTAAGTTGCCGGCGTCGTCGTCGCTGCTTGTCGTCGGCTGTCGTCGGGTGGCGCTCGTGGCTCGAACCGAGGGTAGCGCGGGCGGGGGATATCGCCGGCCGTGATGTAGTCCATGACGCTCGCGGAGTCCGGCCGTACCACCATAGCCGACGGCCGGCCTCGTGGAAGTTTCCGGGAGGCGGACCGTCCTCCTCATACACGGCGAGTGCCCTCTCACGCCGATTGATGAAGAAGGCGTCCCAAGTATGCTGGTTATCGGGATGCCAACGGGGATTCATCCGCTGCTCCGGCGTGAGGTCGAGGTAGTAGTGGTTCGTGATGGCCGCCCGGCGCGCAGTACCCTGAGGGACGGGAGGGACCGGCACGCCGCCGGCGCTTAGGCTCCAGCCGGCAGGGACGCGGTAGCCCGGAGGGCAAGGGTAGTTCGAGGCGCAAAGCTCCTCCACCTGCTGGTAGGTTAGAGTGGGTGTGGTGGAAGCCATGAGTGATGAGAGATTGTAGAGATGTGATAATGCTGGCCAAGCCGGGCTACCTATATGTAGTGACAAATGGCGGGAAAAATGGGAGCGGGAAGACAGGAGGCGGGAAGAAAGAGGCGGGAAGAAAGTGGCGGGAAGAAAGTGGCGGGAAGAAAGAGGCGGGAAGAAAGCGGCGGGAAGAAAGTGGCGGGAAGAAAGTGGCGGGAAGAATTTTTCTGATTTTTTTGATATATTATTTGTATTTTTAAGAATTTGAATTGAATTAGTTTTATTTTTTTGATTTTTTGATATATTATTTGTACTTTTAAGAATTTGAATTGAATTAGTTTTATTTTTCTGATTTTTTTGATATATTATTTGTATTTTTAACATTTTGAATTAGTTTTATTTTTCTGAATTTATTGATATATTATTTGTATTTTTAACATTTTGAATTGAATTAGTTTTATTTTTCTGAATTTATTGATATATTATTTGTATTTTTAACATTTTGAATTGAATTAGTTTTATTTTTCTGTATTTATTGATATATTATATGTATTATATGATTTTCAAAAAAGAAAAGTATTTTCAAAAAAGACCTTTAGTCGCGGTTGGCCTGGCCAACCGCGACTAAAGGTCCTTATGCGCGGGAAATTAAAAACCCGGCGAAAACCCTTTAGTCGCGGTTGGGGTCGCCAACCGCGACTAAAGGTACCCCTTTAGTCGCGGTTGGGCTCCCCAACCGCGACTAAAGGTCGCTCCCTATAAATACGCGCGGGGCGCGCAGGGGCGGTTCACTTCTTCCTCCTCGAACTCACAGGCTGCTGCCGCCGCGCGCTGCGATCTCCTCTTCATCGCCGTCAGGCTGCCGCCACCGCCCTCGACGACGCCGCCAACGCCGCCCGTGACCGCCGCCGCCACCGCGCCCTCCTCTCCCGTACGTCGTCTCGCCGCGCGCGCCGCCGTCTATTTCCGCCGTCCGCCGTACGTGTGCCGCGCCGCCGCGCCCTGTACTGTGTGTCCCCGCGCGCCGCCGCCGCGCCCGTGACCGCCGCCGCGCCCGCACCGCCCGTGACCGCCGCCGCGTCTGCACCGCCCGCACACCGCCGCCGCGCCGGCCCGTGTGTGCATGACAGAGATCGAGAAAGAGAGAGGAGGGAGAGAGGAGACCGGCCACCGGGGGCCCAACACTTAATTTTTTTTGTTTTTCTTGTTAATTAACAAAAAAAGTACAAACAAAAATAAAATTAACAAAAATAAACAATGTTACATGCTTATAATTAAAGGGCTGTCCCAACTTTTTTTTTCTTTTTTAGTTTTTTTTCTTGTAAATATGTGTGTACTAAAATTTCACTTAAAATCGAACTAATTAAAATTTGACTTAAAAAACTAAATAATTGATACTTAAAATTTACTAAATAATTGTGAGACTTAAAACTTTGAGACTTAAAAAACTAAAAGAAGACTTAAAATTTGAGACTTAAAAATTTGAGACTTAAAATTTGAGACTTAAAATTTGAGACTTAAAATTTGAGACTGAAAATTAACTAAATAATTTGAGACCACCGGCGCCACACAGACAGGGGGAGAGGGAGGCCGGCGGCCGGCCGGGGGCGCGCGCCACACACGCACACATGCAATAGCTAGGGCGGCGCCCCGGCCCCTCCAATCTCTCCCGGCGCACACACGCGCTCTTCCGCGACACCCTCTCCCACCCCTTCCGGCTCGCCGGCCCCCTCCTTTTGGCACCGCCCTTTCGCCACCGCCACCGCCACCGCCCCCTTCGCACTTAATTAATTTGTTTTGACTACATGTTTTCGGGACTGACATATGGCGGACGATAGAGTCTGACCCGATTATGGACAACTATGATCCGGACGGCTGAAGAACAAATCTTCGGCATCATAAAAGGCGATGTTCTATATGTGCCGACCGGACAAGAAGAAGATGATATCGATTCTTATCTGAACTTTGAGGGTGAAGATGAAGGGCATGGTCAGCAAGATGGTGCCGAAGGAACGTCGATAAACGACGATAATCTTCGGTTGAAGTAGCAACCACCTCCGGCGCAGAGGTATATATATATATACATTGAGCCTCCGGTGATACAAACTCAGCTGATTTGAATAAATATGTGTGTACTAACGCGCGGGCCTCTCTTTCTTATTTTAGCCCTCGGCCGGATCGTCGAAACAATCGAGTACGTCGTCGTCAAAGCGTGGCGCAACCAAGACGATGAAAGCGGGAGAAACATGCACCATCGATGTTGTCGACGAAGCAGCCGGCGAGCCGGCTGGAGCCCAGCAAGAACGCCACCAAGTTTGTCAGCCAATGCGGAGCCGTTGTTAGAGACAACGTCTCGATCACCCTCCAGGAGTGGAATGAGCCAAAGAAGGCACGTGTTGGTTTCACTTTTGTTGATAAGAGAACAAAAAAAGATTGCTTCAACAAGCTTATGGAAC
The DNA here is from genome assembly GCF_022539505.1 of Lolium rigidum. NCBI lineage: Eukaryota > Viridiplantae > Streptophyta > Magnoliopsida > Poales > Poaceae > Lolium > Lolium rigidum. The sequence continues at coordinate 265,092,982 of NC_061512.1, read as the reverse complement.
ATTTCGTTCTACCTCCGGAATACCGCAAATACGATGAGGAGGGTAACAAGATTGCGGAAAACAAGAAGAGGCGCAAGCTAGTCAAACAGTTCGCTCTTTCTAGGATGGCCAACGCATTCCGGAAATACAAGCAAAATCTAGCCCATGACTTTGTCAACCAGGGCAAGACTCGGTTTCAAAGGACAATATGAGAAGCTGCAACATGATTGGCCAGAATTTGTGAAGCAAAAGAAATCGGAGCAGTTCCTTGAACTATCGAAAAAAAATAAGGAAAATGCGGCCAAGAAGGAGTACAATCATAAAATGGGGCCGGGAGGGTATCGCTTTTGGCAGCCTAGGTGGGAGAAGATGGAGAACGAGCTGAGGGCGCGAGAATCCGATCCGAGTACGGAGGATGGGACCCAAGGGCCAAAAGCTGGTGGTACGGGCATGGGGGATCGGCTGAACCCGGAGACAGGGGAGTGTGTTTACCGGGGCAAAATAATTACACCCACCCAAAAGCTTATTGAGGCAATGAGGGATGCTCAAGAGGGGAGGATCAAGTTCAACGGAGAGAACGACGCCTGCGACAAAAGCCCTCGGGAATCCTGAACACGGAGGACGTGTACGAGGCATGGGGCACATTCCGTGGAAAATAGGGTTCCCCGAACGATGACCCGTACGGTTACGGAAGCCGTAAGAGAAAGATGGATCGGGAAAAAGATGTTGTGGCGCGATTGGTATCGGAAATGGATGTGATGAAGAAAACCGTGAGTGTACTAGTAGCCGAAAGAGATGCAGCTCGGGCGCGGCATGAAGATCATCCATTGGATCTCGGAAGCCAGCCGCGGAGAAGCGGCGTGGCTTCCACGGAGGCCCCATCGGCTGGTGCACCGACGATCGAAGTTGCTGCACCGGAGCCTCGGTGGTCGAAGTTCTTGCACCGGAGCCTCCTCGCTACCCCGTGGACGATATAAAGGAGATGAAAGCATGTCATCGCGTATTATCCTATCGGGAACATGTCCATGAAGGTAGCCATCGGCGGTGCTTTACCACACGGAGCACTCCACCACAACAACCCCATTCAAGATGGCTATGCTCGTGTCACGGTGGAGGACATAGTCCAAGGGTTTGAGGACACGGACATTGACATTGCTACACCCGAAGGGGCGACAAGACTTGGAGATGTCAAGCGCCGGTTCATTCTATGGCAGAAGAAGTTTATCAAGTTTCCGGGCGAGGCGCCAACAAGTCCACCCCCTACGGTGGTGGTGGTGGCGGCGGTGGCGGTGGTGGTGGTGGTGCTTCACCTACACCTCCTTCACGAGGGCCGACGCCGCCCCCAATTCACCTCCGGCGGGTAAGCAGCCACCGCCCCTAGTCCGCCCGGGCGGGTAGCGAACGCCGCCCCCCAATCCACCTCCGGCGAAGAAGCAGAAGCAGACGGTCCTGGATTATTAACCCGGACCCTTACGTACCTAAGAAAACAAAGGTACCGGAGGTATCACTGAAGCCTTTCCCCACGAGGCCTTGGGAAAGTAGTGCCGAGGAAGTCGAGACGGGCGCGGCTGCTGATTTAGAGAAATGGAAGGCGAGCTGCAAGAAGAAAATAGAGGGCGAGCCCAAGCCAGTATATTCGATGAGCAAAAGAAGTGGGCTAAGTCATTTTTGAACACACCGTCCCAAGCCGCAAAGAATCCGCCGACGACTATGCACGTGAACTTCGTAGGCAAGCACTCGCGTTCAAGAAGAACCAAGATTTGGCGGAGAAGAAAGCCTTGGAGGAGGCCGAGAAAAATTAGAAAGGGGGAAAGAAGTTGCCCAGCTCGGGGAACAAAGTAAACAATCGATCGCCCCGCTCATAGTGCAAGCCGCCGGTCCGGATGCCCCCGATATCATAGCAGCTGCGGCAGCTTGTGGATTGACCGTAACGAGTGCCAGAGAACAAGCGGCCGACTTAGGTATCACTCTTCGTGCACTGTTAGGCCTTGATGAGGCGCCAATGAAGGACGTAGTTTTTACATATGTGAAGAATGGCCCTCTCGTCGAGCTAACGCGGGAAGAGGATCTACCTCGACAAATGAAAGGTCTGCTAAATTGGTACAAGAGTTACATAAAACTTAAAAACGCCAAAGACTATATTTATGCGGAAGTTAGAGTTGAGCATCACTTCAAACATTACTATATAACAATTCATCGGAGTGAATTGTTCCAGCTGTTCAATCTGCGCGACCTCGACAAATCTATCATCGGTTGCTACGTTACGTAAGTGATTTATTAATTTCTACCCCATCTCGTTCATTGCCTGCACTACTATATTGTCCTAACTATCTTGTTGTCTACGCTATTATGCAGAATGAAGAAGGTTGGAAATGCAAATAAGGAACATCAATGATGTTGGGTTCATTGACCCACACATCGTTAATTCATATGTGTTAAAACACCACCCCGCCGACGTGGTGGAAGACCTGTTTCGGTTTATTAGAAAACGAGCAACTCAAAAGTGATATTCTATTTCCTTACCATTTTGGGTGAGTGTTTCGTCTTGAGCACATTCTCTTTTGTTTACTCTCCATGCATGGTATGTGGCTAATCGATGAGTTATATATGCATGATCTGTGCATGTATCGTGTCCGCGAGGTTCCACTGGATTCGATGGTAATTCAAATTCACACCTCCACGGTTCTCGTCCACGACTCTCTAAATATGGATGCGGCGCTTTGGGCCGACATGAGAAAAATGATGCAAAAGTAATTGTTTTCATTCATTTGCGCTCTATATCGATCGGCCTATTTCGTTCATCATTTCCTAATATCAAGTAACTAATTAATAACTCTCTTGTTCATTTAATTTTCTTTGCCTCGTAGGGTTTGGAGACAGTTCGTAGATGAAAAGGTCGGTGAATTCAAAAAAGAGCTACATTTTAAAAGGGAAGTGCGGACGGCGGGGATATTCAGCCACCGGGGACCAATCTATGTGGATACTATGTTTGTGAGAGGATCCGGAGATACACCAATGAGCGGGACCGGTCGGATGAGCTCAACATCAAGAGGAATAACCTCCGGATGACGCTTAGTCCGAAGCTCGCTTCGAGCCACTTCGAGGAGGAACTAGATTTGGATGGTTCGCGAGGAAGTCATCGATCCTACGGAAAACACTACGTAGAGGACGTAGAACTATACATGCATTAAATTATGTATGGAAACTTGTTCAAACTTGTATATGGTCATCCGATGATATTGAATATATATTGTATATTCCTCTTGAATTCTTTTTGGTTCTAATTTCAAATTTGTTTGAAATTGTACATTCATATGCATGCATGTATGTAGTACCGTAGAATATGTGAAACTCCTTCAAAATTACAATAAAGCACAAAAGAAATAAAACAATACAAATTAAACGAGAAAACAGGTTTAGGGGGGCAGGTTTAGGGGGGGGGCCTAAAACCCTAAACCTCGCGGCGGCCTTAGTCGCGGTCGACCGAGAAGAACCGCCACTAAAGGGCCTCCGCCCCGACGGTCGCCTGGCGCCCACGTGGACGGGCCTTTAGTCGCGGTTCGTAAGCGACCGCGACTAAAGGGGGGGGCTTTAGTCGCGCTACTTTGGTCGCGGTTGCGCAACCGCGACTAATGGCAGTTGCGAACCGCGACCAAAGGCCCTTTTTCCACCAGTGTACTATCGCGTGTTTGCTGGAGCGATATATTTTGGCGCCAACGCGGTAACTGGCGGTTTTTACCACGCGGGCACGTTTTAACGCGTCTGTTGGAGATGCTCTTAGGGGTGGGATTGGCAGGTCGAAGTCCTTCCGCGTGAGCAGGCTCTGGAGTAGGCGTGTAAATGTATAGAATAATTTCGACACCAAAACCGGCCCTAAATCCGTTTTAAGGCGTCTATATTCGATTTTAAGGGGTAGATAAGGATATCTGATTCCAAAGTGGTGCTCCAGATACGATATATGATATTGTATAGAAAATAGCATGCTGATATGGATAATCTGAAATTTAGTTAGGATAATCCGAAGGTTTTAAACCGAATAATTTGATTTTTAAGTCAAAAGCCAAAGCCAATCTCACAAGATTAGTAGTTATTGACTCAACGATTTCATTTGGCGGCATGTTAAGATTTAAATTTCTATTAGTGCTTGAGGTTTAGCGTATTGTGTATCTTTACTCTTAACTATACAACACTGAAAGTTTAAATCCCTCTTAAAGGATCCTTTGATTCATAGGATTTGTATTGGAATTGTGTAGGATTTGAATCCTATGGAAAATTTTCATACACAAGGATTCATAGGAATATATCCTATAGGAATCTTGTAGTGTGAATCATATATGAAAAAACTTTAGCTCATACCTCATGGAAAAAATTCATTTGCTACAATTAAACAAACTTCATCTTCACATAGGATTCAAGTAGACATGATATCCCAATCCTATGATTTTCCTATTGCTATACTTTTCCATTCCTATGAATCAAAGGAGGCATAAGATTTGCAAGAACTATAACTATCTATCGATTAGAGCATATATCAATCTATTTTTGTTTCTGATCCGAGTCTGCCTCATTTCCGATTCAAATCGGCACTCAAGTATATCCGCATTCGAATCCGAAACTGGTAAATATCCGCTCTGATCCGAATCTGCGGGAGAACGTATCCTATGAAACGGCCCATCTCATGCAACAGCTGAACCCATCGCACATGAATCGTTTGATTGAAAAGTGAGGTACAAGATTGATCCACGAGGTGGCCAGCTGGTACATTTGCATGTCAGCCCTTCTAGTTGTTTTGAATCGAGTGAAACAACCTCCCTAAACGAGTTCGTCTCCGTTCCTCTTCCTTTCCTGTACCTTTCCTGCAGCGACATTGAAGCTCTTTCCTGTACTGCTGCGCGACCTAGGGTTAAGAAAGTTTTGGGGAATCGCTTCTCTCTCCACCTCCCTCCCCCTCTCTTGTACCTCCCGCTCTCACCCACATCGAAGCAGCAGTCCCCAGCATCCAAATCACCTATACCAGCTCACCAGCGGCGCCCGCCTGCGATTGGATGCTAGGGAATCCAATTACTTAGCGACGCCGCGTTGTAGCTCCGGGAACATCGGACGGAAACTGGCCATCGTACTTTGCAGATCAAGTATCCTAGGTATTAATCCTTCTACTGTTCATCCCCCGCAAAGAAAACTTCTATTATTCATGTGTACGGTCTAATTTGATTCTTCAGATTCGTCATTTTTCCCCAATTCGTTCCATACCAGTAGCATTTGGGAATTTGAACAGTACCAGCAGGAAATGGATGTATGAGATGCAGCTATTTTTCATATGTACAGTCTCATTTGGTTCTTCCGATTAGTTATATTTCCCCAATTCATTTCATACCAGCGGCATTTGGGAAGTTGAATAGTACGAGCACCAAATCAATGTATGAGATGCAACTATAATGCTGATTTTTTTATCACTTATTAGGCATGTCATAGTGGAAACTAGGTGAGGCGATGGGTTCTCTGATGTCATGCATCATTTGTACGAATGTGAAAAGATGATAGTACTAGAGATCCATCATTCTACAAATACTCTGATGAAAACATGCGAGCCCGTGTTACTGCGTACATTCCAACTTGCAAGAATATGGTAGTTTGTAGGTTTTCCTGTGATGATCTTGTACATGAACTAGTGTTGTACTGTATGTCCTGGGTTTCACTCAATGTTAGAATATTGGATGTTATTTTTGTGTAACTTGGTATAATGGAAAGCAATTCATTCAGGTCCACTTGTGCTTCTATGTCATTTGTTAATTTGTTTATTCTAGGGAAAAATGGCATTGTATGTCAGAATTTCAGAATATCACAATACTAGAGATGTATGAATATATCATGGTCTAACTGATACAAATGTCTCAGATTGCATATGATGGCATGTGTTATCTCCATATGTATTTTGTAGTTGACTACACTTGTGTTTTGAACTGCGCATTATACCTGAGAAAATTGACAAGTTTGAATAGTAGAAGCACCATATTTGTTAGCAGCTTGTTAGTATGCTTTTCATCTTACCTTTTGTGATTATATATTTCCAGAAAATAGGATGTGATGGAGTCAGTGGCAAGTGTTACTCTAAGTGTTGGTTCAACTACAGCAATCGGAGTGGAAGATGATGCCAATAACTTTTCAGTGGTAATCCTTTCGTGTATTCACCATGTATGCCACACCATTGTTTGTCACTTGAATGATTATTTTTATCTATTTGCTAGGGCGCAAATCAGTTGATCGGAAGTCATGGAGAAACCTATCACACGCCAAAAAGAACAAGCAGTCTCCCGCTATGCGTAAGTATTCTTTTTGATGTTTGCTTCATGAGATTCACTATATGAACTAAACCATACCAATATAATATTGTGCTTGTCCAGGGGTCAACATACGAGCCTGAGTGCGATGATAACTTGCAGCCTGTAGTTGGCATGCAGTTTGATACATGGGAGGATGGTATGGCATTCTACAAAGCTTATGCTCATGAGGTTGGTTTCTCGGTTCGCATATGGACAACACACAAAGATGATGACGGTGTACCGGTGTGGAAGAGGTTTGTTTGTTCAAGGCAAGGTTGGAGAGAGGTACCTCAAGGGGCTCAAGACATTGAAAGGACAAAGCCTAAGCGGAAGTTTAAGTTAAGCAGGTGTGGCTGTGAGGCTATGATTGGATTCAAGAGGAAACCTGATGGGAAATACGAGGTCGCCCGATTTGTTCAATCACACACACACCAGCCGATCTCGCCAAGTAAGAGACATCTCATCAGGTCAAACAGAGAAGTCACTAGTGAGTTGAGAGGTAAATTATTTACATGTCATAAGGCATTGGTCGGCACATCTGCAGCATATCGTTTGTTTAGTGTGGAGTACGGGGGACAAGACAAAGTTGGTTGCTTAAAGCGTGACTTACAGAACTCCCATCGTGATTTCAAGAGAGCAATTAAGGGAGCAGATGGACAAATCTTAGTTGATATAATGAGAAGCAAGCAAGTAGCAAATCCGTCCTTCTACTTTGATTACCAACTCGACGAGAACAATAAACTTACAAATATTTTCTGGGCTGACAGTATATGCAGAAAAAACTACTCATTGTTTGGTGAAGTTGTGTCTTTTGAATCGACATATCGCTTTAATAGGTATGACTTGGTATTTGCACCTTTCACTGGAGTTAACAACCACAAATCTTGTGTTACGTTTGGCGCTGCCTTTTTATGGAATGAGAAGAAAGAATCTTATGAATGGTTGTTCCAGACTTTTTTGAAAGCAATGTCTGGGGTTGCACCTAAGCTAATCATTACTGATGAGGACCAAAGCATGAGAATAGGGATAAAATCTGTCTTTCCGAAAACCATACATAGACTTTGTATGTGGCACATTCTCAGTAAGCTTACTGAAAAAGTTGGTGCTACCATGAAGAATAATCCAGATTTTCACGAACGGTTCATGTCATGTGTTTGGGGATCTGAGACTTCAAGTGAGTTCGAGTCACAGTGGTGCTCAATAATTTCTGATTTTGGCCTACATGATAATACATGGTTGCAAGAGAAATATGAAGCACGTGAATCATGGATTCCAGCTTACTTTATGGAGATTCCCCTTGGCGGAGTCTTGCGTACTACATCAAGATCTGAGAGTGAAAATGCATTCTTTAGGCACTTTGCAAACCGAAATCTTGCCTTGATTGAGTTTTGGGTCAGATTTGAAACAGCTTTAGAGGAACAACGCCAAAAAGAACTGCAAGAAGACAATGCCAGCCTTCATACACTTCCGTTACTTGAGACATGTTGGACTATCGAGAGTCATGGTAGGGAGGTTTATACTCACGAGATTTTCGCTGAATTCCAACAGCAGGTGGTGGCTGCTAGGGATCATTGTCATGTCAAATCAATGGTGCAAATTGGTGAGGTCCAAACCACTACTATCAGCAGTAACAGTGGCAAGGTTAGAGTTGTTACTTTCAACACTACAACTAAGGCAATACACTGTTCTTGTAGAATGTTTGAATCCATGGGTATCATTTGCCGTCACATCATTGTTGTCCTAAAGAATGGGGGATACAATGAAATTCCTAGCCAAAATGTGTTGCATAGGTGGACTAAAATGGCTGCACGGCAGCTTGGCAGCTTGCCTATGACGCCAATGGACATGAGCTAGAGGGGTCATCAACATGTCTTTCACCTACCATGCAGAAGTTGTACTCGGAAACACGCTCAAATTTCAGCTCTGCATTGCACGCATCAAAACATTGTGAGGAAAAAATGAGATATCTTCACAAGGTTATTGCTGATGCCTTGGTGCAATTGGGACATATTGATCTTGTTAGTGAGCAAAGTAAAGTTCAAGAATTTGAATCCTTTGTTGGAACATCATTTCCAAGCGTGATCAATATTCATCCCCCAGATGTAGCAAAGACAAAAGGTAGTGGTAAAAGATTGAAAAGAGGTTCAGAACAAGCCGTGAACAAAAATAAGAAGAGGTAAATAGCAAGCACTTGAAAAAATATTGATTTCCTTTCTATGGTTTATTAATGTGGTTTGATTTGACATTCCTTGCAGGTCAAAAACTGTCCAAAAGGTCCAAGATAAGTAGATGTGGTGGCTATTAGGTTTGGCAGCCCATATCATTTCAACATGCATTATGTATGATATCATCTTGGGGGCGGTAGAAGCAGCTATCAATATGATTTTATGTGTCCATGCTAAGTTGGAACGATGATTTCTATGTATTCCATTGCCTGGAATGCTCTTCCTGTGATATATGACAATTATGTGGTGTTGCAAAGTAGCTAAATCATTTCCGTGTGTAATATTGGTATAATGGGAACCAATCCATGTTAGTGTATTTGCACTATGCACTTGGAGTCTTCCGATAAAAATGGCAATGAGTTCTCTGTATTCTAATAGCATGGATAAGTTTATTTGAGATCCCTCTGTGAAAAGTGAGATACTGTGTAATGTGGTTAGAAACAATAATTTCCTGATACTTATAAGCTAAGTTATCAACCTTGAGCTTTCCAACTGAGTGGAAAGTAAATTACATGAAGTTTTTAGATGTACATGACCCGATATAAGAGCACCATTAATTTTCTCAGGTACAATGTCCAAACACAAGCTTAATCAATCAATTCCATTACCCTTTTGCTAAAATCAGCAACGAACACAAGCTCAAACAAACAAAAATACACATGAAAGATAACACATGCTTTCATATACACAGGCTAAATTTTGTTCTTCTTAAGCTGATACACACACAGACTAAAAGCTTACTCTACAAATATTCATACGTCCCTGGCGTTACTCCTATTACACTGTCCATAATTTTCCAAAATTCAGGCATGGGTCATGTCAGAAGTTACCACTTCACTGCTGCAATACTGCATAAACTTTCCTGAAAATAAGAGAAATATATCAAAGCCAGAAAAGCAACCATTGTCGCCTCGCAGAATTTCGTCTTCAGATCTCAGTCATTGAATGCACCGGTTCCTGGGCCTTTCTTTCCTCCATACCTCTGCAATGGAATAGCAAACTAAGTTAGATAAACTAATGCTGCCATATTGTTAACCCATTGAGCTTTCGCCTCCTCTCTTACCTCTCCATCAACAGATTTATGCCACTGGCCAAGCTACTTCGGCACCTCTACATTAAATCTTGGCATCAACAAGAAATATCCACGAGGTGCAGAACCTGCTAGCAGATCTATCTACAAGGATATTAGGTTTCATCGCCTTCTTGCACTTCTCCTCATCAACTGCCAGGTTTGTGGCAACTGGTGTTCTTCACATGTCTGCTAACATGACCTCCTTTTTGCTTAATCCCTGCAGCTGAAGTGGCATCTTGCTTTATTAATTCCTGCAGATGACAATACTACAGCTGCATCAACAAAGTATCACAGCCTCAGAGGTGCATCAATGAGATGATTGTTTCTGCAAACAAGCACATCTTGATATTTTGCTTTTGCTTCTTTCTGTGGCTGGGTGTTTCATGAAAGACTATGTTATGTTTGTATGATGTTTTCTAGCTGCTTAGATGTAGAATTACTTTACATATTCTATACTAATTATTTTTTGCGAAAATATTCTATGCTAATTTATAAAACATAAAGTGTGCATTTTCCCCTGTGATTTACTATCAGGTTTTGCTGCCGGAACCCGCGCCCCCCAAATATTCTATGCTAATTTATAAAACATAAAGTGTGCATTTTCCCCTTTCGTGTGATTTACTATCAGGTTTTGCTATCTAATTCAGTTGAGTGCAGAATCAGAGGTGACACTTTTGACTGATTAACCGGCCCACTTTAATCTTATTTTGTTGTGGTTTTCTCTTTGACTATTTTTAACACTAACATTTCTTTAAGAGATTTTTTGTTTCGTGTTTGTTCTATCTACATGCATGCCTATCCATATAGATATTGAATTATTTTAGGTTTGAGACGAATTTTCTTGCTCCCTTTTACCAACGGCTTCTGATATGGAGGCCACTTTATGTGATTATTAATTAGAATAAGAGTCATTATTTACTCTTAATTCGGAGTTGAAGGCTCTGATGGTTAGCTAGACTTTAGAATTGATGTCATGAACATGGTGAATTAGGACGCTCATACTTATCCTCATAGTTGAAGGTTTCAACTTCTTACTAATGGTTTAGCTTTCAACCTTGCAATCTCAATTGCATAGTTGAACTAACCTGATAGTTCAGGTTTCAACTTTGCAACCTCAATTTTACAACCAAATGTTGATGATCATGTCAGTACATTGCTACTGATATATTTATTTCACATGAATGACTCTTCTTTGTGTGTAAGAAAGGAACAAAATACACAAAGGATCTTCATGTATTTTATTGGAGAGCCACAAGTGTCTGTGCTCAAGCTATCACTCCTAATCCCCATATTTTGCCAACATCCTTTGCGGACATATCTCAGCAAGTAATATCTTAATAAAGGATCTTCCATTTTTCCTTTCGGATGCCTCAGATCTTTCTCTCTTCTATTTTAGCCTACTTGTTCTCCTCTAGCTAGCTGAATGCACATAAGCCGGTTTGTAAAGTCCTATCTGTCAATAATTGATTATTCTTGTGTCAAAACTAGGTAAAACTGCAATTGCCAAACGCCTCTGCAGTTTTCGAAGAAGTGAGAAAAACTATTGTTTCAAGAAAATGAAGTATACTTGGCCGGGCAGTGTGATACGTTCAAACAAATAAGCTGCCAAACACAACTTCCAAACGACATCAAAGCGCTCACCTGTTTTCATGGGACAACAATGATATTGGTTATGTTTGTGTCTCTGGTTCTTTTTTCCTTCTCCCTGCCATTGGCCGAACTACAACCACATCTGATCCTTGCAAAATTGCTTGCCGAAAAGCTGCTTCTGAACCTTGTGTTCCAATAGTTCTTGATGTCACTATCCATACTCCACTGCAGGTGCACCGATATTATTGACGACCAATGCCTACAACATGCATGATCTGTTTAGAATTTGATTGTAGATAATACAGCGCACCGAATCAATGACATCTTATTTCTGGTAATAGGTAAGATGCAACAGGAATAGGTAAGATGACTAAACATACTAATAAGCTACTAACAGATTTCGCGCTCCTGTTATTCAAGCAAATTCCCAATGTCATGCTTTAAAGGAATTGGAGAAATTTACGAAATGGAGAACCAAATATTACCATAAGACATGGATAATCCAATAATAGAACATTACCATGGATCCGTGGGCTGCAAAAATAAGCAGTTCATTTGCTTTGGTAGCGGCGACGTCCCAGGAGTTACAATGCGCTCGCAGCCAGCCAGCCGGCGGCGGCAAAGACGATTTCGCTAGGCCCAGCCATTTTCAGATGGGAGGAGGGGATGGCGCTGGCGCTTCAACAACGCCTGGCCTAGGTACAGGAAGGATGGGGAAGGTCGAGTAGTACAGAAGAGGGGGTGGAGGCGGCGGAGCAAATTTTGCTAACCCTAGCTCCCATCTCGCGTGGTATGGCACAGGAGAGGGCAAAGGGAAAGTGACAGATGGGATTGAGGAAGGACTCTTCGCACAATGGAACAAATCTATGAGGTCCAGGTTGTAAAATGTACCACGGCCCACCTTCTTGTTAGATCAGGCCCCTCACTATCCAATCCAACGGTTCATGTGCCATGGGTTCAGCCGGTACACGAGTTGGACGGTTTCACTGGATACGTTCTCGCCACAGTGCGGGTCGTAAGGGAGCATGCCTATCACCAGCCACGACGGGAGGCCAGCGAGTGGATCACCACGAAGATGGATACAACCACGAGCACCTCCACCACCTTTTACAGCTCCAGGATAAGGGTACTCTGCTTACGTGCAACGCACTGCTCACTACCACAATCAACACCACGCCAATGCGTGAAAAGACCACCATGCAGCTGTCGTCGACGGTGGGCAAGGCGGTTACGGTGCCTACATGGATGACACCTCTCGCAACCACAAACAACACCACACCACCGACTACAAAGTTGCGCACAAGGCCGATTACGACAATGTAGAAAGACCACCATGCTACCGCCACACACATGTGCAGAAGTTACATTATACTATCGAGCTGTAGCTATATTTGTCTACATCCGTCAAAACAAAAAATTCACAACATGAGAAGTGTGCGAAACGGCGAGGTGAAGCTACTCATCAAAGGAATTTTGAAATGGTGAACTGTGTGCGATAAATTTGATGGAATTTGGTCAAAAACGCTTCAAACAAGAACACGAAATTAAAGATTTACAACAAACAAAACTCGAAACCGATAGTCATAATGGAATCACAGTCGACGCACATATTTTTCATGTACAACTTATATTGATTTGAAGTATAATTGTGTTTCTTACAAGTGATTAGAGGTGAGGAAGATTAAGGAGGGTGATAGGAAGCCAGACCATGTGCAAGGTTGCATCTCGCGAGTGCTTCATTGCAACTAGCCAGCATCCAGGGGAACGGCCGATTCAATCATACCCAACGTACCTAGTCCAAGGCTGCTTTTAGCAGTCTGCCAACCACTTCACATGAGGAGTTCAACCATCCAATAAACCCATGTTTTGCTCCCGAGGTTTGTTTTAGGGTTTAGACCTGGAGTTCCGGTCGGTCGGTCTCGTCTCGGCGAGTAGAGAGACGGAGCTAGGACGAGTCGATCCAACAGTAGGGGATAGGGGTACGTGCGTCGTGGTCCAGCTTTATCAGATCACAATTGGTCTCTCCCGGGTCCGTCAAACCTTACCGCAACATGTCTTCCCCACCCCCCGCCGCCTCTCCTCCCATCTCCCTCGACCACCAGCGCCGCCTTTCCTCCAATCTCAAGCCCCATCACCACCCAGCGAGCCTCCCTCACCTTGCCACCGTTCGACGCAGCTCCAACGCCGTCACTTTTGCAGAATCCCTCATTGAAGCGCCTCAAATCGGCCTTCTTCTATGCCGCTGTGAAACTCTAGGATGACAGCCTGTTGGCCGCTGTCGAGGATGACTCAAACGAGGTCACGCACGACGTCTCTCCACTTTCTCTTCTGCGTCACCATCCTGGTGATGCATGTAAATGCATACATGAAATTTGTCCTTTATCGTATTGAATTCCCACATATTTGCAATATATATGATGATAATACCATGTTTTACATTAATTTATGAGGATTTACCAGTGATTCCCTTTATTTGGTTTATAACTCTCCCGAACAGGAAAACCCTGTTTTGCGAGTCAAATTGACCTGGGATTTTTGGAGTGCCACTTTTTCATCGGGAGAAGCACCCTGGAACTTTGGAGGGGGCCGAAATGGGCCTGAGGCCCGAAATGCATCAGGTGGCGCGCCCAAACACTTAGGGCGCGCCACCAGGGCCTTTCAGCCGTCGATCCTCCGATCGCCCTGATTCTTTCGCCCACTAACGGATTTTGACCCTAAAAATCACTATATATATGGCGTCGAAGGGTTCTCGGGAGGAGAGCGCCACACAAACACGAAAATAGAGGCTGCTGCAGAGAATATTAGAGGGGGAAACTCTCACGCCGAATTACCGCCGCAGGGATCTCCACCTTCTCCAACATGTTCATCATCACTATGATCAAGAGAGAGTAGTCCACCTCTGGACTACGGGTTTGTGGAAGTAGCTTGATCTATTTCTCTCATGTTCTTCATAGTTCTTAGTGCCATATGAGTTGCCTTACATGATTATGGCCATATTTGTAATACATATGTGGTGGATCCTTATTCTATGATATTGTGTTATTAGATCTGATCATATTATGTGGAAGATTATTGATAGATGCATATTATGTACCCATTTCTTAAGTATTTGTTCTGATCCAACATCTATGCAAGAGTGTGTGTGAGGTGATGTGTGTATTATATGGAGTAGCATGGTTTTAATGATTGGATAGTGATAATATTTTCAAGATCTATTATGACCTTGGCCTTTTCTTTCGCTACCTCACTAGGGACAAAGTAAATGCATATGCATGTTCTTCACGTGACGGTAGTGATGATCTTGTTTGTTTAAGGTAGCATATTTGATATTCAAACTTCATGTCAAAGTACTTATGGCTATGCTCTGTTAATTCTTAATACAAGATTGCATGAAGTTTTCCCTTTCTCGTGGAGTATAAGAGATATGTTGTTGCGGTCAGAAACCCACCGGCGGGCAGCGACTGGCAACACAGTAGAGCCGGGAACAACTAGGGCTGCGGCTGGCCCCAGTCCCTCAGAGCGACGGCCCGCAAAGCCTCCTGGTCACACGTCCGATGCTATCGCAAGGGCGTGCCACCTGACCTATACCTGGTCGGGGAAGGTGTTGGATGATGCCTCGCTTAGTTTCTGCAGGGCACACACGTAAACGTTAAATACGAGCCTCGATCGGCTCTCGAGGTTATCCTGTGAATCGGCTCAAAGAGCCGATCCACCCATGATTCGTACAAGGTGTCCGAATATATGGTGGTCCTGCTTGATCAAGATAAAGCTAATGCGATCTACGACGATTTAGGGTTTTCACCGCATAATCGGATCATCCTACTCACGATTGGGCCTCGCGCTCGCGTACGGTGATCGTAAGCCGATCCTAGACGGGGCCTAAAAACCAACACGAGGTTGATCCCCGGAACATCCTGTCTAGGGCTAGCAAACTACACCCTACACGCCGTTGGATCCTCCAACCCTTTGTAAGGCCTAACTATTGCGGATATTAAACTAATCCTTGACGAACAAGGAGCAACGTAACGGATCGGATCTACTAAATTATGATCAAGCGGGGTGCCGCCCCTACACCTAAGATAGGTGTAAGGGCGGCTAGATGTATAAGGGTTGCACTACGACAGCATATGATACGAAGAACAATGCTAACCCTAACACATCTAAGATAACTACGTTGCTCGCCATAAAAAAGGCTTCAGCACGAGCAACGCATGAACAACGTAGGTAGGCTTGTGCTGCCTAGATCGCAAGATGCGATCTAGGCAGCATGGTGCTTACCGGAGAAACCCTCGAGACGAAGAAGTTGGCAATGCGCCGAGATTTGTTTGTGTTGAACGTTGGTTGTTGTTTATTCCATAAACCCTAGATACATATTTATAGTCCCGGGGACTTTCTAATTTAGGTGTGCAC
Source organism: Lolium rigidum (assembly GCF_022539505.1). Lineage (NCBI taxonomy): Eukaryota > Viridiplantae > Streptophyta > Magnoliopsida > Poales > Poaceae > Lolium > Lolium rigidum. Next base: position 265,077,386 of record NC_061512.1, on the reverse strand, counting down.
CTAACCGTGCATGGGTAAAACTCTAACTTCTAACTTAAGATACGATCTAATATATTACAGATACAAGGGCAAACTAGCCCAAACTTTGCATGTAAGGCCGATTCACGTATTTCTTCTATATATAATCTTTAAGCCCATCTTGATCACGGCCCACCTCTGACCTGGTCAAATTCCGGTGATAACACATGCCCCCTGGTTTTGGAATTGATAATTCCAAAATCACTCGTTTTTCTTCGTCGGGTCATGTCATGGCGGAAGCGAGAACCGTCGCAGCATTTCTCATCATGATGCCCTATCTTCTCAACTATTCCGCGTGACTTGACCGCTGTCTTTGGGCACCGCCTCCTCGGAAACTGCTGTGGCATTGAATTTCTACTATAGCCCCTTTATTTAAACGCCCTGAGCAGTTTGCCACTTCATCTCTTTTCTCTGTTCTGGCCATCGGCACCCAAAAAACTCCCAATCTCCCATAGCCATGTCTTCCTCTTCTTCCTCCTCCACCTCATCGGTCTTCTCTGACTCTTCCTCCTCTCGCGAGCCGACGCCGGAGTGGGGCTCGTTGGCGGCGCACGACATTCTCGCCCCGACGTCGTGGGACAAAGAGGAACATGATTCCTCCATCTGGTCTGAGGATGACAAATCCCTGACCGATGGAGAGGGCGACCTTCAATTCCTCGTCGAAGGGGAAGAAGAGGCGGAGAGCGAGGACGACCGCTTCTCCTTGGACGATTTCACCTCCTCCGAGGAAGAAGCGGAAGAGGACGACGATGACTCCCTTGAAGGTTACCCACCAGCAAAGCGCCTCCGCACCTGGTGGGACGATGACAGCGACACTAGTAGGAAAAGCCTCATCAGTGGCACACGAAAAATGGATTCTGTGGCGCATGGGAGGTGCGCCACAGAAACGTCGCCACAAAAATAAGGTTTCTGTGGCGCACCTGCTCATGCGCCACAGAATTAAGGTTTCTGTGGCGCACGTGTTCTTAGGTGCGCCACGAAAAGCGTGCGCCACGGAATTGGTTTTTAGTGCGCCACGGAATTTGCTTGTATTATACACGATTTTGTGCTGCTCGCTATACACATACACATGCGGTTTATAGACAGCAATACGGATACACGGATACACGGGTTATATACGGCAACATTCAGATATAATATAAATATCATGTACATTGCACGGATATAACATAGACATCATCATCACATTACTTAGAGCCCGATCGAGATACATATATAGTGGCAAGTGTCAAATGTTTTGCATACAACTCTTAATTCATACAAAATTCACAATTTCGAGATACAAAGTAGTCTTCATCCGGTTCCTCCTTTGCTCCGTCATCTCTACCCACCAGGCTCGCTTGCATCGGGGTCCTTCATCCAGTTCCTACTATGATGAAAATGGAAGAAAGTGAGACCAACAAGTCCGATGCACAAGAGAAATGGAATAAATGCCTCATACATTGTTGGTCAACACAAATATTAACATTCAGGGACGGTGTAAGTGAGACCAAGTCCGATGCACAAGAGATTGATATTTGTGCTATCTTACCAGACTCACTTACGCCGCCCCGAGTGTACGGTGACCAAACATTTTAATCATCGGCATTTTGAAAATGTCAAAGCAAATGGAATGACAAAATGGAATAAGTGCCTCATACATTGTTGGTCAACACAAATATTAACATTTAGGGATGGCGTAAGTGAGACCAAGTCCGATGCACAAGAGATTGATATTTGTGCTATCTTACCAGAGCTCACTTACGCCACCCCCAAGTGTACGGTGACCAACATTTTAATCATCGGCATTTTGAAAATACCAAAGCAAATGGAATGACAAGGGCCTCATACTTTGTTGGTCGAAACAAATATTAACATTCGGGACGGAGTTAGCGAGCCAGGTAGGATGCACAAGAGATTGATATTTGTGCAATCACACGAGGCTCACTAACACCGCCCCTGAGTGTACGGTGACCAAGCATTTTAATCATCGGCATTTTGAAAATCTCAAAGCAAATGGAATGACAAAATGGAATATGTGCCTCATACATTGTTGGTCAACACAAATACTTTGCAGAAGGGCCCCCTTTCCCCGGTCGGCGTTCCATCAACGGGTGCTTGACGACACAACAACGCCGATCTGCATCTCCGGCGCAGAACCACGCTGGTCCCTCGGCGTCCGGTGAACGAGTCCTTGATGCAAAGACCGTGCCAGCCACGCTCCAGACATTATGCCGGGCCGTGTTGCCGCGCTTCAAGCCGTGTGTCCCGCGCCACTGCACTGTTCGCCTTCTTGCCGGTGAACCAATAGGCTGATCGTTGGAATAAGGAAACCGATGACAGCCGGTCGCAAGATTAAATTGCGATCGGCCGTCATCGGCTTCCTTATTCCAACGATTAGTCTATTCGTTCACCGGGCAAGAAGGCGAAGAGTGCAGGGCGCATGATCGACACGGCCCGAAGCGCGACAACGAGGGTCGGCATGATGCTAGGGAGGCTGGCACCGTCTTGGCATTAAGGACTCGTTCACGTACTGGACGGCGAGAGAAGAAAAGTGGTGCTTGAACCGGAGAGGCATGTCGGCGTTGTTGTCTCATCAAGGACTCGTTCACGGAACGGCGGCCAGGGAAAGGGGGGCTCGTCTACAAAGTATATTGCGGCGTATAGGTGACCAAACAATTTAATCATCGGCACTAAAATGGAAGAAAGGCCAATGCAATTAAGAAGTAGCTAGTATGAACTAAATGGAATGCCTCATACTTTGTTGGTCGAAACAAATATGAACATCCCGGGATGGCGTCAGTGAGGCCAGGTAGGATGCACAAGAGATTGATATTTGTGCCATCACACCAGGCTCACTAGCGACACCCGGAGTGTACAGTTGACCGAACATTCTAATCATCGGCACTAAAATGGAAGAAAGAGCCAAGTGGTATCAACTAAGTGGAATGCCTCATACTTTGTTGGTCGAAACAAATATTAACATCCAGGGATGGAGTAAGTGAGGCCAGGTAGGATGCACAAGATATTGATATTTGTGCCATCACACCAAGCCTCACTTGCTCCACCCCCGAGTGTACGAGTGATCGACCAACCATCTAATCATCGACAAGTACAAAAACACCACCAAACCAGCAACCATGGTGACATAAGTCAAGATGCACAAACACACATAGCATGCATGGAGCAGATGCTCCAAAGGGATTATTCATCACTTGGTATATAGACCAAGTGATGCTTGGCAAAAGAGAGGCCAATCAAGAACCAAGTAAATCCGAGTAAGTGATAGATATGCCTAAACAAGCAACAACACATAGCATATCCCAGCTAACCAGATGAGACAAGTCTTGGTAGCCAACTTAATCACCTAGCACCACCTAGCCTTTTAAAACCATCAGAAACAGTCCTTTTTCTTCAAAGGATACCACAGTGGCATTCATTTACATGATCCCCTACTGTGGATATCTCTATTTTCATCAAAGCCAACAAGAAATAGATCATAAGGCATCAATTAAGGAGGCAACCAGGGACAAAGGCATCAATTGGGGTAATGTTAAAATGTTTGTCTCCATATTTGGGAGAAATTTTTAATATTGGAGTCTAGCTAATGGAAATCAAGAACTAGTCTTGATCTCCAAATGGTGATTAGAGGGAATTTATTCATCTTAAGCAACATTAGGGACAAATGGGATCATGCAAGGGACTTGGGTCATTTGGATCATAAGGCATCAATTAAGGAGGCAACCAGGGACAAAGGGAAACATTTGATGATCCATTATCATAGGCAACAAAGCAACAACTTTTCCCCTCTAATCTAGCTAGAGTCCTTAAAAGAAATCCATCATAAGCATGGTCAAATACACATATATAGCATGGGGCAGATGCTCCAAAGGGATTATATATTCATCACTTGGTAATTTGGAGAGCAAACAAGCAGTAGCCATAACACTCAATCCAATAATATAGTAATTTGGATCATAGGGCATCAATTAAGGAGGCAACCAGGGACAAAGGGAAACATTTGATGATCCAGTAAGTGCATGACACTTTGAGCTACCAAAAATAAAGGCCAACAGTGGATAAACATCTGCTCAACCATTTCTTGCACTAGAGGAAAAGTAACCAACATTGAAACTTGAACAGTCAAGTGACACTACAATCCAATAATATAGTAGCATACCATAAGCTCACAACAATCCATCAAGTAAATCTTCACAAGGATACCACGGTAGCATAGTAGCATACCATAAGCTCACAAGAATCCATCATTTTCTTCACAAGGATACCACAGTAGCATACCATAGTAGCATTTCATGCATTTAAATGAACCAAGTAGCATCAAAACCAACCAAATGTCCAACTAGCAAGCAATACCAAGTGAGCAAGTCTTCATTACCTTGTACGAGGTTCGAGACAAGGATTTATAGAACAAGTACAGAGAGGCAGAGGCAGAGGCATAGACAATTTCTATAAGCATATAGAACACTCCAATTTCTATAAGCATAGACAATTTCATTGTCACATCTTTCTATAAGCATCACTAGCAGCAGCAATGCATATGAACACCATATACGAGTACGGTTCAGAACAATTTCATTGTCACATTGTACAGGTTCGTAACAACATATAGAACACTCCAATAAGCATCACTAGCAACAGCAGCAATGCATATGAACACCATATGAAGCAAAACGATTAGGGGCAATGCATCCAGAGCAACAGCAGCAATACATCCAGAAGCGAGCATTTCGTCGAGCACGTTGTGCTCGCGCGGGGGAGGAAGAGGGGGGGAGGGGAGGAAGAGGGAGGGAGCTCACCGACGACAACAACAGTTGTGGAGGAGCTCACCAACGACGACGGCAAGGGTGGAGGTCGCGGCGGCTCCTCCACCTTGACGCGACGGCGGCCCCTCCTCGCCGTAGCGGCAGCTTGTGCTGCAGGTGGCGGGGATGGGAGGAGCATGGCGGCAGGCGGCCCTCGCGTAGGAAGGCGGCGGCGACGGCGACGGCGATGGCGACGACCATGGCGGCGCGCGGTGAGGAGAGGGGAGAGGGGAGAGGCGCGCGGTACGGATCAGAGGTGAACAGGCGTGGGCGGGGGAGGGCACGGGATGATATAGCTAAGTTCCCTTAGTTCTGTGGCGCACTGGAACAAGTGCGCCACGCGAATCAACTACTTCGTGGCGCACCAAAGCAAGTGCGCCACGTGAAACGATACTTCGTGGCGCACGCGACGTACACTGATAATTGGGGGTGACAGGTTGTGGGGCCCGCCAAGTTTTTGTGGCGCATGGTCGGCTGCTGCGCCACAAAATTAAGCTGTTTCTGTGGCGCACCTTGCCTGGTGCGCCACAAAATAAATTTCTGTGGCGCATATTTTCTGGTGCGCCACAGAACTAAGGTCCGCCTATAAGGGTTTTCCTACTAGTGCGATGACGATGATGAGGAAGATGAGGCTCCCGTAGAAGGCTACGGAAGCTCCGATGAAGAGCCTATCAGCAGTTGCGCCGGAGGCAGCGACGACGAGGGCAGCAATGGCCCCTAGATTAGGGATCAGTAGTAGTAGTTGGCTTTTGCCCTCTTCTTCCCTGAGCAATCGGCTCTTTCTTCGTAAGAAATCCCTCTATTAATGAAGAAAATATTCCTCAATTAATTCCGCCTCCTTGTTGACTTTGCCGATCGTCGAATGGAGTCGTCGTACGAAGAGCCGATAGCAGGACATCGGCTCGCATTGCGATCTGGGGCCAAGTTGTTGCTTAACCACACGGTCCAACAGGTCTTACTAGGCCTAATCCTCGTCCAAACCATCAGCTTGAACTCCTCATCAATCTCACATTATGACCTCTGGTCTGAACCGATTCCGTTAACTTGCTAATTTGAGCTTATTCCTCTAGAGTCGATATCAGCGTATCGGCTTTGTTATTCTGAAGTCGATGCCTGTGCATCGGCTGTATTTTCATACTGTTATCTCCGTATGTTTTCTCAAGTCGATGTCTGTGCATCGGCTGTGATTTTTTTTTTACTGGCCGATTTAAAATCGGCCTCCACACCTTACTGCCCATCATCCCACATGCTTGGGAAATACTTCTTGAGGTGTTGACCATTGACGGCTACTGGGAACTTCTGCCCGTCCAACTCTTCCAACATGTATGCATTACCCTTCAAGGTCTGGACGACTTTGTACGGACCGTGCCAATTAGGAGACCACTTGCCATATGCCTTGTCCCTGGTTCCTAACGGCAACACAGCTTCCCATACTAGATCACCAACTTGAAACTCCTTTGGTCTAACCTTCTTATTGTAGGCACGCGCTACCCTGGCTATGTTCTCCTTAATCTTCTTCAATGACCAAAGCCTAAGTTCTGTTGCGTCCTCAATAGTGTCACTCATCAAAGCTGCATATTCTTCCGCTGTCAGATCATTCTGAAACGTGACACGTCTTGATCCAGCCGTAATTTCCCAAGGTAATACGGCTTCCTGTCCATAGACAAGCTGGTACGGCGAAGTCTTTATAGCTCCATGGCACGACATGCGGTAGGCCCATAATGCTTCTGATAACTTCTCATGCCAATCCCTAGGGTTCTCGTCAATCTTTCTCTTGATCAGCTTGATTAAGCTCTGATTGGACGCTTCAGCTTGCCCATTAGCCTGAGCATAGTACGGAGATGATCGGATCAGTTTAATCCCCATGTCATCGCAGAATTTCCTGAATTCTTTAGAAACAAAGACCGAACCTCCATCGGTCGTGATAGTTTGGGGAATCCCGAACCTATGAATCACGTGTTCTTTCACAAACTTGATCACATCTTCTGATTTCACCTTCTTCATAGGGACGGCTTCCACCCACTTGGTGAAGTAATCTGTGATGGCCAAAATCCATTCATGTTTTTTACTCGACGCCGGATGGATTTTGCCGATCATGTCCATGCCCCACCCTCGGAACGGCCAAGGCTTGATGATAGGGTTCATTGCTGATGCTCGGTACCATCTCGAATCTTCCCAAACATCCGGCATGCTTGGCACCCCTTGTAGTAATTGAAGCAGTCTTCAAGCATGGTGGGCCAATAAAACCCCGAGCGCCCGATTAGCCACTTCATCTTGTGAGCCGACCGATGAGTTCCACGAGCGCCTTCGTGTACCTCATGTAAGAGCCGATTAGACTCGGTTGGTCCCGTGCACTTGAGTAGTAACCCTTCCAACGTCCCGTAGAACATATCGTCTCCTATGAGGACATACTTCATGGCTTTGTATCTTATCCGTTTAGGTGCCCCCCGAGCCGAATCTTTTAAGTAATTGAAGATTTCGGCTCTCCAATCATCCTGTTCCAGGAATTGCACCTGAACTTCCGACCCTTCAGGTATATCTATGTAGCCTGACGCCATTTGTGCGAGATTGTTGGCCTCGGTGTTTTGGGATCTTGGGACCCAATTAAAGTTGATGTACCGAAACTGTGTCATCAACTCACGGCATTCCATCCAATATGGGAAAAGCGATTCACTCTCGCACTTGTATTCATCCGTGAGCTGGTTAATCACCAACTTGGAGTCTCCAAAAAGCTCTACCGCCTCCGCCCGGCTTCCAATAGCAACTCCATCCCCTTACGTACCGCCTCGTATTCCGCTACGTTGTTGGTGCAAGGGGTAGATAATCCGATGGAGAAGGAGTACTCGCCCCCGAGGCGACACGAGCAGAATGCCGATGCCACAACCGTCGTCGCAAGCCGATCCATCGAAGAACATAGCCCATGCACGTATAGATAGTGCTGCTATATTAGTACTGATTCGCTCAACTATGAGATCGGCCAACGCTTGCCCTTTGAGTGCTTTCGCAGGCTGATACCGGAGATCGAACTCTGACAACACAAACATCCACTTACCCAGTCGGCCTTTCAAAACAGGGGCCGACAGCATGTGCTTGACAACGTCTGACTTGCATATGGCGAAGATCTCTGCCGTCAAAAGGATGTGATGCAGCTTGGTGCAGGTAAAGAACATGCAGAGGCATAGTTTCTCGACCTCAGGATACCTTGTTTCCGCGTCCAACATCCTTCTGCTGAGGTAGAAAACGACCTTTTCAACGCCCTCGTAGAGTTGCACCACTACCGAGGCGATGGACGTGTCGCCTACCGACAAGTAGATGTAGAACGGCCTGTCTTGTCGGGGCGGAACTAGCACAGGCGGCGTCGTCAGATACCGTTTAATTTCGTCAAACGCCTGCTGCTGTTCTGCCCCCCAAGTGAAATTCGTCATCAGATTTAGTCTTCACCAACGCCATGAACGGCTCGATCCGTCCTGACAGGTTAGAGATGAATCGGCGGACGAAGTTGATCTTGCCGATAAGACGCTGGAGTTCCTTCTTCGTGGTGGGCGGCTGCATGGTACGCACTGCCTCCTGACTTTTCGGGCCGATCTCAATTCCTCGTTCATGAACCAAAAATCCTAGGAACCGACCGGCCGTCACACCAAAGGCACACTTCTTTGGGTTCATTCTCGATCCGAACTTTCGAGTTCGGTCTAGGACGTGTCGCAAATCTCCCAAGTGTCCCTCCATGGAGACAGACTTGACTACCACATCATCGATGTAGATTTCCACCAACTTGCCGATCAGATCGTGAAATATATAATTCATGGCTCTTTGATATGTTGCACCAGCATTCTTCAACCCGAAGGTCATGACCACATATTCAAACAAGCCTACTGCCCCCGGTACTCGAATGCGGTCTTGTGTATATCTTCTGGAGCCATGAAGATCTGGTTATAGCCGGCGTTGCCATCCATGAAGCTTAAAACCTTGTGGCCAGCAGCTGCATTGATCAATGTTTCCGCCACAGGCATCGGATACTCATCTTTTGGAGTGGCTCTGTTAAGATCTCGGAAATCGATAGCCACACGCCACCGGCCGTCCTTCTTTTCTACAAGAACGATACTGGAGATCCATTCAGCATACCTGCATGGCCTGATGAACCCGGCGGCCAACATCTTCTCGATCTCTTTCTTGACCTCTTCCAGGATTTCGGCCTTCATCTGACGTGCTCGTTGTTGGAACGGCCGAAATCCTTTCTTAAGGGGGAGCCGATGTTCAATGATGCTCCTGTCTAACCCGGCATCTCTCGTGTAGTCCCATGCAAAGCAATCCGGGTATTCTTTCAACAGAGCAATCATCCGACTCCCGAGCCGTGGATCTAACTTCCTGCCGATAAAAGTTGGCCGAGGCTTATCCCCGTGGCCGATGTCGACTTCCTCTAGCTCATCAGCCGAGGTGAACCCATACCCTAGCTTTCCATCACCTGTGAGGTCGACGCCGAATACTGGGAGAGCCGGTGGTGCGTATAATACGGTCCGATCGCTGGAATCGGCCTCCATCTTGATCATCACCAGGATCTTGTGGCAGTGACGGGGCCGATCGCGTGGACCAGCTCCCTCTTCATCCTTGCTATGAGAGCAGCTGCTCTCATCACTACCCTCACCAGGGCGGTACCCAAGTTCTACCATGCTGACGCTGGTACCATGGGAGCGGGTACTGTGGAAAGAGCCGATGAGTTCGGCTTCGAGGACTGCCTTGATCTCGTCATGCTTCTTCTTGAGCTCGTCAGGCAGATCCTCGTACTTGACCGGAGTGCTTTCCGCCATCTCGGATGTAGACGGCGATGCGGTGGATGTCGAAGGTTGTCCCACCGGCGTGCGCGAATGTGTTGCGGTCGAAACCCACCGGCGCGCAGCGACCGGCAACACAAGTAGAGCCGGGAACAACTAGGGCTGCGGCTGGCCCCGGTCCCTCGGAGCGACGGCCCGAAAAGCCTCCCCGGTCACACGTCCGATGCTATCGCAAGGGCGTGCCACCTGACCTATACCCGGTCGGGAAGGTGTTGGATGATGCCTCGCTTAGTTTCCTCGCAGGGCACACACGTAAACGTTAAATACGAGCCTCGATCGGCTCTCGAGGTTATCCCGTGAATCGGCTCAAAGAGCCGATCCACCCATGATTCGTACAAGGTGTCCGAATATATGGTGGTCCTGCTTGATCAAGATAAAGCTAATGCGATCTACGACGATTTAGGGTTTTCACCGCATAATCGGATCATCCTACTCACGATTGGGCCTCGCTTTCGCGTACGGTGATCGTAAGCCGATCCTAGACAGGGCCTAAAAACCAACACGCGGTTGATCCCCGGAACATCCTGTCTAGGGCTAGCAAACTACACCCTACACGCCGCTGGATCCTCCAACCCTTTGTAAGGCCTAACTATTGCGGATATTAAACTAATCCTTGACGAACAAGGAGCAACCGTAACGGATCGGATCTACTAAATTATGATCAAGCGGGTGCCGCCCCTACACCTAAGATAGGTGTAAGGCGGCTAGATGTATAAGGGTTGCACTACGACATCATATGATACGAAGAACAATGCTAACCCTAACACATCTAAGATAACTACGTTGCTCGCCATCAAAAAGGCTTCAAGCACGAGCAACGCATGAACAACGTAGGTAGGCTTGTGCTGCATAGATCGCAAGATGCGATCTAGGCAACATGGTGCTTACCGGAGAAACCTCGAGACGAAGGAGTTGGCGATGCGCCGAGATTTGTTTGTGTTGAACGTTGGTTGTTGTTTATTCCATAAACCCTAGATACATATTTATAGTCCCGGGACTTTCTAATTTAGGTGTGCACCTAACCGTGCATGGGTAAAACTCTAACTTCTAACTTAAGATACGATCTAATATATTACAGATACAAGGGAAAACTAGCCCAAACTTTGCATGTAAGGCCGATTCACGTATTTCTTCTATATATAATCTTTAAGCCCATCTTGATCACGGCCCACCTCTGACCTGGTCAAATTCCGGTGATAACAGATGTGTTGCATTATCTCTATGTTAGAATGTGATGTCCATATTAATTTTGATCTTACACATACTATTATTTGCACCTTCATATCTCATTGATGAATTACTATTTGCCCACTACAACTTAAAGAGAGAATAGACAAGTGAACCCATGAACCTCGGTCCACTTTTTATCATAAGAAACAACTTTATATTACTTTTATCTTGTTTTCTATTTGCTGCACTATTTTAATCTAAAAATACAAAAATATTTAATTTTATTATTTGCATCCAAAACACCAAAAATAATCAACCCATTTACAGTTTTTTAATTAGTTATTTTATCTAGTCTAGTTTTATTTGGTTCATTTTTACTTGTGTTTATTTACGTACACAAAACCTTGTGCTTGATAACCACACGGTGGAGTTGGGGACACAAGGCATTTATTTTACTTGCAGGATTGCTAGAAGAAGGGAGAATAGAATACTCTTTGTCCAGTTCCCCGAGAGTTCGATATAAACCCTCGAGTAACCCTTGTGGGGAAAATACTCGCCGACACAACACTCTGCACTTGGAGTCCCAACATCATCAAGAACATTTTCTGGCACCATTGTCGAGGAACTGAAAAGAGTGCATTACAGTTTTTGGCAACTTCCACAGCAAGTGCAAGATATTTTCCGGTGCCGTAAGAATCTTCTTACAACTGCGTCTCATCAAAACCTCGGGAGGTAACATCACTGCGAGTTCTCTTATCTCTTTTAGATTTTTCATTGTATTTAATTTGTCTTTTTTTAGTCTTTGTTTGCTTGTTTTTAGTTTTTGCTTTTTAGTTTTTTTCATAAAAACTGAAAACACATAAAAAATTAGTACTAATTATCTTCTGAAAATCATGGGGGAAATAAATACTAAACTGTGTAATTACACAAACACTCCTAATGATCATTTTATTGATAATTGGAGGATGGCGTCTCCCACCTCCCACCTCCCTCCGGCGATCTCCATGGCGATCACACAGCATACCCTCAGTAAACCCTACCTAGCCGATGCATCCCAACCAATCCCACCATGGATCTTCGTGATGACTCCCCCCCTCTAGCCCTTCGCCTGGATCTTACAGATGGTGATGTTTTCAGATCTAAGGTGAAACAACAATTCTCTACCACGGTTTGTCCAACATCCCCCTCCTCAAGTTTCTCCCTTGTGATCTCTTTTGGACGTGCAAATTTCAATCTCGATACAAATGTTGGACTGTCTTTATCTGCTTGCCTGGGTGATCCATACAACTCATTCTGTGTATGTCAACTACGTGATCGGGTTTTCATCTTTGATGTATGTTCCAAGGCTGTTGGCTTTATGATTTGCAATCTCAGATCTTATAATTGCAAGGACTTTATCTGTTATTTCCATCTCTAGAGCAACGGGGGTCCTAATTGGCAAAGGGAAGAAATGATCTGGCTTTCTGAGCAAGACAATGAATGGACCACAGTCCAACGCGATCGAGGACACCAGCCTTTTATCAGAAGCAATGCACGATCATGGCAGATGATTCATTGACGCAAGGACAACCATGATGCACCCCAGCTCACGCAAGGTAATATTGAATCACATAGCACTACATTTAATTAGAGTACTCCCAATGTTCAACATGAGAACTTCGATCGTGATCTATGTGAACTTCCCAACCAAAGCGGGAATTCAAATTTGAATTCCTTGCCTACCTATGGGCCTGTGATGGCTAGTGATCATGCCTCTGCTCATTGTAATACCCCGGTTAGGCCTATGGATCGATCACACACCAGCCCAATGAGAATTAACCAACCATTTTATTGTACGAGGTGCTTTTCGACGAACCACCGGTTTGATATCTGCACTAACCAGATCAGATGCCATAGTTGCTATAACTATGGGCATATTGCACGAAAGTGTTTAAACAAACTAAGGCAACAGAGATTTATCTGGAAACCAACCAAACTTTACGCCAACAGATCATCTACCCCATCAGATAATCGTCATATCTCATCTCCAACCAACTCCCATAGTATATCGCATGTATTAGATACACCAATCTCTGATAATTCTTCTTCTTTGCCATCACAGTCGCCGACACCCGGATCTTCGTCGACAATGGCCAACTACGAATGTGATCCGTTCCCACATGTACCTCCTGGTATGGCTGCTCTCCCTCCTGGACCGCTCCGCACTCAACACGGTTACGCTATACTCGGTGGAGAACTCCCCATTATCTGTGATGATTGGGTCATTGCATCCCTGGTGCCTGAGGTTGGTCAGAATCACTTTGAGCTGATAACACAGACTATTCAGAATCGTCTACAAGAACTAGGGCTAGAGGCTAGAACTATGTCTCCATGTGCTATGGGATCTGCGTTAGTTCGTTTTGCTTCTGTTACTGATCGAGATGCTGCAGCTGGTCTTAGCCCTATTCCTATTGGTGATAGCATTCTCAGATTTGTAGAACATGATAGGGGTATTAATCGTAGAGCTACTATACACACCCATGATGTATGGATTATGCTCCTCAACTATCCCCAAGAGTGATGGGATTTAGAAATGATTATTAGAACTGTATCTCAGTATGGAAGGTTTTTAGTCTGGAATAAATATCTTTCCAACAAAGCACGTATTCTAGTCAAGATCAGAGCCTACGACGTAGAAACTCTCCCTATGAGCATGGTGGTCATGAAGAACCTATCAAAGGATGGCAATGCGGAGTCATGGACCTGTCGCCTTGTGCTACTTGCCACTAGGACACTTGGACCTGTTGCAGGAGATGAAGATCCACTCCCCCCTGATGGTGCTAACCCACATCCACTACCAATAGCACACAATGATTTCTGGCATGGTGATCATATGGTCCATGATGATGATGAGATGCAAGCTGAAGCAGGACATGCCGTACCTGCTGCACCTGGACAAGGAAATGCTGCACTCGCAGTCGAGGAACAGAATAATGGAATTGCTCCGATAACTCCACCACAAGCACCACTACACAATACATAAGAGGAAATAATCGAGATCATACAATCTGTTGAACCTATCTCTGCTTTAAAAGGATTAATCTCCAGTATTGTTGACAGCTCTTCTGATATTATCCCACGTCTGCAAGGTTATAGGATTCGTAATGCTAATTGCAGAATTACAGATATGGGTGAACCAAATGCTGGAAAAAAGAGATGTTATTTGCAAGTTGATATGGATAATCATAATGCTGCACTAGAAAAAGTGGAGCTCACAGTTATATCTGATGAATCTGTGCCTGATCTGAATCATCCCATTGAACAACCTTCTGTTAGGAGACAGAGAAAAGGAAAGAATAAGGCACCAGTTGATATCCACTCTGTTAGGCGAAGTGATAGGCTGGCAGGAATTAAAGCAGGATATTATGATGAGAAAAGTGCCGCTGCTGCTAACGACAATGATGAATATGTGGGTATAATCAAAACTGTTTTGGGCACGTCTACTACTGGTACATCAAAGAACAATACCATTAGGCCAAATGGTGAAATCAGGATCAATTTGGAAGCTCACTTTGAAGCAGAAGTTATCAACAACAAAGCAGCACCCCCACCACATCTACCCATTGAGACGATGCAAGCCATTGGTACAACTCACTGCAAGTTGCCATCTGCTATGGGAACTAGGGAGATCCTGAATGAGGATGATTCAGATGATAGTGTGTAATTATCTGAAATTGTCTGCCTGGTATAGGGAATCTATCTGTATCGTTATCATTAGTCGTCTCGATTCTCCTTTTCCATACATTCCTTTTTATTTCAAGATAGGATATCTGTATCAGAATTATCATAACTTTCTGTTTCCCAATTCAGTTTATCCACTTATATCATTATTATTTAGGGATTTTTATTTTCGTGCCCTCAGGTCCTTAGTTGTACTCAGTTTTCCCCAGCTCCTTAGTTTTTCCTCAGTTTTCCCCAAAAGTCCTTGTCTAAAACCCGCAGAAGGAGCTTGGACGGAAGGAATCCGTTAAGTTGGCCATTCCGTGCTAACGAGTGGGGTCGTGTCGTTTGTGGGGCCGCGTCGTGTGGGGCTGGTAGGAAGGGACCGCGTGAGACAGGACGAGACCGTGTTTGTGTGGCCGTAGCGTGTGGGGCCGTAGCGTGTAGAGCCGTGGGGGTCCGGGACGTGGGCACAAGTGGTTTCTGTCTCTTTCGCCCAGATTAGCAGTTTTCAATGTACCTTTTTCCTCTCTCTCGCTCGATCTCATTCATATTTGATAGCCCAAATTGGTAGCAAATCTAGAGCAGCTTCTCCTTCTGTTTTTTAACGCCATTAATTTCTTTATGCCTTCGTTTTTACCCAATCAGGTAGGAAATCTAGGGCACAAATCCAGAGAAAATATAAGATAAGCTGCATACAGCAGCAAACATAGCATAGATATATTCACGACAGATCCAACAGTAGTACCGATAGATACTACATAAGCTACATTTTACATGAATTTAAGCTGCTCTACAGATAGAGCAGTCACATACAGAGAGTGCAGTAGGCACGTTCAACGCCTCCAGGTAGCGCTTGTGACTCGCTTGGAGGTTGCGCAGGTGAATCCCAAGTGCTTTGTGTTTGGCCATGAACGCATGCACGTTCACGGTCGTTCCAACTCTAGCGCCGCATCTGCCAATGGATTCAGCATGGTTCACTAGGCAGTTGAAGTCGGTGGCGCGGAGCTTCTTGTTGCAGAAGGGGCACTTGTAAATGCCTCGAGCAAAGGGGCCATCGTAATGGCCGGACTGTAGCCTCCTGAGGACGTGACGAGTCTTGGTGTGGAAGGACTCGTCGTCGTTGTCGACGTCGCTGCTCTGCACCTGTCACGTAGCACCAAAATTGTGCAAAAAGCACGGAGTCAATTGCAACGATGATGGAACAGAGGTGAACAAAGATCATGCATGATAATATGGGCTCGAAAAAAAAGACGTAGCCTCAGTTACATTGGACACACTTATATCCAGGATTTGAGTCAGTAAACCAAAGATCATGCACAACAAATTTGTACACACCAATTGTTTACTAACCAACCTTGAATCAATTTGTGCCCAAATATTCATCATCATCGGCACAAATCTTAAACAAAAGCAAATCACAAACACTAATAACGCAACATCTAACACAAAAGGATTGAACTAGGAACAGACGAACCCTAATAACGCAAGATCTAACACAAATGGATTGAACTAGGAACAAACGAACCCTAATAACGCTAGATCTAACACAAAAGTATTGAAAATGGGATAAGAACAAGGGAGCAAAGGGTTACCTCCGGCTCGTCGTCGATGATGCTGGTGTCGTAGGGGTTCTCCGGCGCGACGTACGGCACTGGTTCGTACGGGTTCCAAGCGACGGGGGCCTGGACAGGGGCCTGGACGGTGGTGGGGGCCGATGCGCCGGTGGCTGATGTGCCGGCTGCTACGTTGGAAGCAGCGACAGGGGCCTGGACGGGGGCAGCGGACGATGCGCCGGCGGCTGATGCGCCGACAATGGGCATCTCATTCTTCTCCATCGCCGGCAGTTTTCTTCAGGGTTTTTTCTTTGGTTGTGGAGAAGATGATGGGACAGGAGACGCGGTTGCAGTGAGAACGTGCGTCGAGGGAGAGAAAAGGGCTCTATAAAGACGAAGGTGGCGTGTACCGCAACACGCATCCGCTATGCACGGCTACAGCGTGCACCGCGACACGAGTCTAACCCTGGGACGTTTGGTGTACTCAGTTATAACCTCGGGTCTTATACAGAAATTTTATCTGTACTCAGTTTCCCCCTCGAGTACTTAGACTGGCAAGTGCAATATACTCAGTTTTACCATCAAGTAGCTGGTCAACAGAGAGTCAACAAATGAGATTAACATATCTAATTGAGTCATTTCATGCGCAAAAAAAATCCAAAAAAAAGGACATAGTGGCACCTACTCATAGAGTCTTCCTACGCAACTTGCCACCTAGAAAACCTTAACAAACATATATAAATCAAGTTTTACCACAAATTTCCACTTCTCAGAATCACTAGTGTAGCTATGAAGATGCATGGTTTTCCACTCAAACCCCTTTGCAAAACATCTTCCCAAAAACATAGTTTGTCTAAATGATGCCATAATTGTCACACTCATGTATATTTGAATTACAAATAATTTGATGTAGCCCAATATGAATTATATTGTACAAAACACGCATTTTTCATTTTGTAATTCTTTTGTTTGAATCCCTTAGTCTATTTACTATTTATGTGCCCCTGGATTCTTAGTACTACTCAGTTTTGCCCTCAAGTTCTGTCACAAATGCTCTCAGAAGCCTAAACTTATCATGATTGGTTGAGCCGTTGTCACACGGATCGACTCCACGATCCGTTGATCAACTGATCTAACGAGCAGTATACCCCTCTCCGTCTCTTCGTGGCCACCCCTCTCTCTCTCTCTCTTCGTGGCCACCCTTCTCTCTCTCTATCGGTGGAGAGTGCCACCCCTCTATTTATGTGCAATAACGAGTTTTCCACGTAATATAGTTTGCGGATTTCGGTGAATGCATTATTTGTCACCCCTCTATCAATTATCAACTATATTTAGCTTTCATTTTCTTTTAGGGAATATAATTTGGGATATAGTTTTGGTAATTTGAAACAGCCCAAAAGTGGTATAATTTTGGTATAAACATGAGGCATACATATTTGCGGATTTCGGTGAATGCATTATTGTCACCCCTCTAACAATTATCAACTATCTTTAGCTTTCCTTTTCTTTTAGGGAATATAGTTTGGGATATAGTTTTGGTAATTTGAAACAGCCCAAAAGTGGTATAATTTTGGTATAAACATGAGGCATACATATTTGCGGATTTCGGTGAATGCATTATTGTCACCCCTCTAACAATTATCAACTATCTTTAGCTTTCCTTTTCTTTTAGTGGATATAGTTTTGGTATATTTGGGGGATTTCGGTGAATGGATTATTTGTCACCCCTCTAACAAATATCAACTTTCTTTAGCATTCCAATATAGTTGGTAATTTCGGTGAATGCACACACTAACTATGAAAACAACTACAAGTACATGTAACTGAATAATGGATTTGTAACAAGGTATCCCTTGTAACAACTTCTAGCGCATGGTGAGCAATGATAAGAATCCGATCGCAATTATACAACAGAAAAAACAACCACCCATCAGATTAGCTTGCTTCTTCAACTCGATCAGCTGCCTTAACTGCTTGTTCATTTTCTTCAGTTCCCCCTTCACTTCCACCAGTCCTGCATTGGGAGCATTAGGCATAATCGGAACGGATCCTCTCTCCGCCGCATTCTCTACAGCAAGTCCCCCCTCCCAAATTGCACTCCCCAATAGCGCCAATTGATTCCTGCAATTGAAGCATCTGAACGTACACATCGATCCACTCGAAATGCCTACAGTTCTTCGGGATCTGAAAACAACAATGTGAACCCTAAATCCCAAATTCGAGGGAATAATAAGAAAATCGAGAGAAAACAAAGAATTTGGAGCGCGATCTTACCTTACCCCCCTCTCTATATGGCAAGCTCTCGCATGCAAGGAACTCACGTCCATGGTTGCCGTTGTCGTCCGTCTTACAGATCGACCGCTCCAGAGGCTCCTGGCGTGGGCAGTCAGGGCATCTTGTCAAAGGCACGGGTCCATACTGCGGCCATGAAGAATGGGAGGTCGAAGAGAAACTAGACATCACCTGCCTGCCGGATAAGGGCTGCCGCTGGCGGAGAAGAAGAACAATGGGGCGCGGGGAAAGAAAGGGGAAGCAATGGCAAGGGCACGGGCGCGGGGAAAGAAAGGGGAAGCAATGGCACGGGCACGGGCGCGGGGCTGGCTCGGGCTCCCATTTTGCAACGGTCACCTGGGTAAGTTGTGGTTCCAGCGCGCTAACGTGGACAAGTTGTGGGTCCCACGATGATCTGGATAAGTGGAGACGTGTC
Organism: Lolium rigidum; assembly: GCF_022539505.1. Lineage (NCBI taxonomy): Eukaryota > Viridiplantae > Streptophyta > Magnoliopsida > Poales > Poaceae > Lolium > Lolium rigidum. Next base: position 265,058,605 of record NC_061512.1, on the reverse strand, counting down.
CACTGCGGGGCACCAACAGCGGCCCCACTTGCCAGCACCAACCAACGTCAACTAAACGGGAATCCTCCGTCCGAACTGCTTCTGCGGGTTTCAGACAAGGGATTGGGGAAAACTGAGGAAAAATTAAGGAGCTGAGGAAAACTGAGTACAACTAAGGACCCGAGGGCACGGAAATATAAAACCCTATTTTTTATGATGTGCTGTAATATTATATGGGTTCATGGGTCATTTTCTCACTATCCATTGGATATCAATCATCTATTTACCCAACTTCTTTTGCTATCCTCCCAATTCTGGATGCAATACTTGTACTCCATAGTAGACCAACACACATTATATATATATGGATAGATACAGACATTGGAATATTCTAGATTGGAATGTGAGAGGGATTAACTCCCAGTGACGTATGGGATGATCTTGCGAACAAAATCAATGAGAGCAACTGTAACATTCTGTGCCTACAAGAAACCAAAAGAGAAATATTTGACAATGCATATATAAGGAAATTCTGTCCACGTCGATGTGGGGACCACGTACTAGCTGTCCGAAATACCCTGTTATGCATTAAGCTCACGATCCCATGATCAGTGCGCCGTGAGCACATAACCGAACTGAATATCCAGAGTTACATCATCCATTACAAAACGGAATAAGAAAATTACAATAAGGTCACATGACCAATCTTACATAATAGCCTCGAAGGGCCTATCTTAACATCAGAGTAGCAGAATCACTTCAACAGCGCAAAGCCCAAGTCATCTGCCATAACCCTACAGGCAACTGACCGGGAAGACGTTCCTAGCCCGCATAGACGTCGTCCAATCCTTCTTCAGTTTTCGAACTCCTCCAAGTCTGGCCAAGTAAATAGCCAGGGACAAAGCCGTGAGTACATTGGAATGGTACTCGTAAACCATCACGAAGGTACTTTGCAAGAGTGTAAGATAACAAGTGCTAATCTAAGATGACAAGAGGGAAGAGCTAATTTCTCTTGTGGAAATAGCGTGAAGAAGAGAAGTAGTTTCTCTTGTGGATATATGAAGAAGAGAAGTAGTTTCTCTTGTGGATATAACATGAAGAAGATAAGTAGTTTCTCTTGAGGATATAGCATGCATCAGAGAGTCAGTTTCTCTTGTGGATATAGCATCCCGATGTTCCAATTGACGGGAACACTAAGGAAGTCCTATGGCATCTCTATATCTTTGTTAAAGACGAGTTAGCATCCCGCCATCTCAGTTGATGCGGACACTGGGGAAGTCCTATGACATCTCTATATCTTTGTTGAAGAAGATACTACAAAAGAGTTCCATAACATGAAACACTAGGAAGGGGTATCCCAATTTATTTTTCCTCCTCGACCATCTCCATATGGTCGACACAACCTTTCCCGTACCCGTCCGGTACATCAAACACTTTCTCACTTTCTTTGTAAAGAATTTCTAAAAAAAAACTCGACACAGCTCGGTAACGGCCATCCCAACTGTCCATGACCGCGGACGTGGCTATTCGAATACATTATACTCTGCAGAGTTTGCACACTTTCCCCACAACTATCCGGATATCTATCGTGTGGGCATCATCCCCGCATAACAACATATGCCACGACGGATACCCGAACATAACCTTTCGCCCAATCGACTTAGCACGGGATCCTACCCTATGGACTATGTACCTCCCCGGCACCGTGGCAGCTCACCTCACTTTGAGCGTGACTCCACCGCCACGTCAGGAGACCCATAGTGTCTTCCGGACGGGTAGCCCCAAGGCATCCCGTTATACTATTGTCTCCACCAACGACAATCCGGACTCGGGGGTAACCTTACCCTTGTATAGTTGTGCAGTGTCATGCTAAGAAGAACAAACTACGAGCTAAGCCCCGTGCCCACATTTGGGTAGTGTGGTTGCGCGGGTTGGTTGTTCTAGGCGAATACAAAGAAACGTGTGTCGTTTTTCTCAAAAACCCAAGTCACACACAC
>NC_061512.1:264975058-265056529 GCF_022539505.1 Lolium rigidum | reverse complement strand
GTGCCGAATAGTTCGCCGAGATCTCGCTTGAGATGGCTATTGCTAAGGTGACCTAGCTCTAAGCTTATTCTAGCTAAGATTGCTAAGATTTGATTGTGTCCCTCGGGCAGCCCCTCTCCCGGCCTTTACAGGAGGCCAGTTCGGGAGGTCCTTCAATCTGAGTACGATCAGGCTTATGTGACTTCTTAGATCCGATCTTCTGTTCGGACGCTTCCTTGTCTTGCCCGCCAAGGAACCTTCCGGTGCGCTGTCCTAGTGGCCCATCTCGCTTCATGTGTCTTTCATGGGCTCTGACTATCACATGATAGGGTAATGTGGGTTTTATGGCGTTGACTGCCCGAGACTTCCCCTCGGGATGCACGTGGTTCAGCTAACACACTTCCCCTTCGGGAGGTAGTATGCGATCGCCTGCGCACTCCCTCTAGGGCACTCAGGCCATCCGCTTGTCGTGTTCGCGTTGGATCCATGCCTGGTGGTGGCGCCAATCCAGTTGCAACACGAGCACACCTTACCTACCGCGCCAGATGTCCAGTCCGCGAGATGGAGGACATCATGGGTTTACACCCCCTTTTTGTTCGGTAGATGGGCGTTGGGCGCTACGATCTGGATCAAGCACAACACACAACACACACATTTTTTACCCAGGTTCAGGGCGCAAGAACCAAAACACCTACATCATGCATGTCTAGTCTCCTTGAATTTACACAGAGTACACAAGGAGCTGAGACTCCCCTTGCTTCGCCTCCGATACAACTCTTTTATCCTCCTTCCCCGAGCCTAAAACTTCTAAAGAGCACATGATCCTCATTTTATATTCCAAGGGGAGTCCACACATGAAATGTGCATGTCGACCGCGTGGCAAGCGATCGCTAGGGGAAATCAGCAGCTGAGGCAGAGTCTTTTGGACACGGTGCGCTAGAGCATAGTACGTGGGGTCTTCATTCCGTCATGTCGCCCTATTGCACATCTCCGATTGGTGAAGGATGCGGTCTTCCAGGGTTAATAAATGGCTTGACAAAGAGACACCGCCAAGTGTCAAACATGCACTCCCGGGAGAGGGCTTGCCTCCCGTCCTCCGGGGGAAAACGTCATGTCCTCCCCCCAGGTGACGATGCCAGCCCAACGCGCCCCTCCTCCCGGGGGCAGCGCCGCAACATCATGACCATCTGGGTCGCACGTCGCGATGGGACCCTTGATGAAGAAGATCTGCATAATCCTATTGTTTGTCCACTCTCTAGGGGTGTTTCTTCGCCCACTTCCCCAGAATTCTCCCGGCGGACAGGTCCGGCCTCAGACTCCCGCGTTTGGCGCCAAGGGAACCCTGGTGTTCTTGTCGTCGACAACTATGAAGAACAAATCTTAATCTTGCGCATTCCACTTGATCGATCTAGACATTGAAGATCTTGACCGCAACAAGATGAAACTCCTTTCTTGATTGCGCTTGCTTGATGAAGTCTTACGAATTGCTCTCCCATACTACATTATGGGAGAACTTCTTCTTAAGCATATCTTCATATATCCATGATCACCATATGGATGGCAAGATTCAATCTCATGATCTCTTTGAGGTGGTTCATCTTGAACTTAGACACCATTTCCTCTTTCTTCACTATGTTGATGTCTTGAAGATACACATCTGATGTCACTCCGTATTCTTCTTCAATACTTACTTGTAATTTGATAAACCCTCTCATGTCAATATTTGGATCACTCCTTGATCAATGTCTTGATCATCAATTTATCTTCTCCTTCCAATCTTGAAGTCGATATATGGTTCAAGCATTGTCTATAGATAAAACTTACGGGTATAACTTAATGTAAATATTAATTTTTAGGGATTATCATTAATTACCAAAACCACGCATGGGGTCTCCATGCACTTTCACATGTCACCAGTTATATTTGGGCCCACACAGTTTATACACATATAGCACTGGCCCAAGTGTCCTGTCGCATCTTTGCCATTCCCACTCACACTTCTGAGATCGACAACTTAGTACTAATACATCCATGAATTTACAACCGAGCTAAGGATAGTTAAACCTACTCGGCTCAACCCATAATCGCTGAAACCTTGAATAGTCCCTCCCGAGGAACTAGGGCTTCGGGTCTTAAAAACCCTGGCTAGCTGTCTTTTGTATCACACTGGAGTGAGTTAGGGAGAATGTCCCTCGACGCCCCCGGTACACAGTAGCGTGTTCATGTAGCACGTTTCCAACAAAAAAATATTTTATTGAAAATAAATAGTTCACATGGGAAAATAACTGTGTACAGTTCAGTTGACTTAATGCATAGGCATTTTCTCCCTAGTACTAATATTTTCTCCATGAAAACCAACTTGTGGTTGGGTGGTTAGGAGGGCAGTGGCACCCCCAGCCCACCAGAGTTCAAACCCCAGGTTTGATACTTTGGTGTCTCATTAAAGGTGGAATATTCTTCAGTGGGACACGACGTTCCCGTCGACAGCGAGGCATTTGTGGTGATTTTGTCAATCTCAAGACCCGTCAGGTGAAGTTCTTGGACGCAGTCTCTCGGAGGTGCTCATAGAGGTAGGGTGTGTGTGCCTTCATAGGGGTGAGTGTATGTGCGTATATGTGAGCGTCTACGTCTGTACTGTGTTTTGCAAAAAAAAAACTCCATCAATTTAAAAGTAGAAAACATGTTTTCCTTCACAGTTCATCACTTTTTTTGAAGTAAACACATATATATTAAGCTAGCAAGCCGCCTAACTAAAAACCTTCTAGTCCCCTTAGGTACCCTGGTAAGAAAAAAAGAGTGCGCCTGGAACTTGCTGCTGATAATAATTGAATGGTTACATCGTGTAGGAGCCTATCAAGAAGGAAGCTAGGGGGATCATTGTCCCAAGTACAAGAGATCTTATTGGAATAACTATACTTAGCTAACTCATGGGCTACCTGATTTGCTTCTCTTGGGCAGAGCTTGAAAGAGACATCACCAATATTTGTAATATTGTCTATACACTCCGCGTAGATTGTCGCTGATTCATTCCACCACCTTTGTTCTCCGGTGAAAGCTTCAATTGTTTCACTATAATCTGATTCCGCAATTATCCGGTTACATCCTAGTCTCTCAGCCAGTGCTAGTCCTTCTTTTATAGCATGAGCTTCCGCCATAGCCACTATTGAGCGCGGAGTTGGTGAAGGAGAATTTATGCGCAATGTTGAGTGGAACCCCAAGAGGAAGGTATGATGAGCACAGCAGGAAGTTTTCCCTCGGTAAGAAACCAAGGTTTATCGACCAGTAGGAGAAAAACGTTCTCTCCCGAGGTGTTGCGAACCAACTCGTGCCAGGACGCACTGCCGGCGTCAGCAGCAACGTGTAGACCTGCACACAAACAACCAAGTACTTTGTCTCCAACTTTCAGCGAGGTTGTCAAGCTCACTGATTTTGCTGAAAACAAAGGATTAAACGGACCGTGTGGAAGAAGAATTGTTTGCAGAGAACATAACAGAAAAATGTTGTAGAAGATTGCAATTAAAAGAAGAAGGACCGGGGTCCACAATTCACTAGAGGCGCCTCCCCAATAAATAAATATGCTGGGTAAACAAATTACAGATGGGCAATTGACAAACAAAGATTCTACGCTAATGGTTGGTGCAGAATACATGCTATGAAAGTATGCGGGCATTATAACAATATACATAGACCATTATCCAACTGCATCTATGACTAATAATCCACCTTCAGGATTGCATCCACGACACCCTCCAGTATTAAGTTGCAAGCAATGGACTTAAAGTAATGTGTGTAAAGTAAACGATGAAACTGCCCTTGAATAGAACACCGTTGTTTTCTCCGTAGTAGCAACAACACATCTACAATCGTAGAGAACAAGGTCACTTCCCATGGTTAAATAGAGGCATGAACCCACTATCGAGCATAAATACTCCCTCTTGGAGTCGCTAGCATATACTTGGCCAGAGCATCTACTAGAAACGGAGAGCATGCAAGATCATAATAACATAATACATAATCTCAACCAAAGCAATTGATGTCTACGGGAGCTTCTATTCTTGTAGACAGTGTTGGGCCTCCAAGAGCAGAGGTTTGTAGAACAGCAGCAAGTTTCCCTTAAGTGGATCACCCAAGGTTTATCGAACTCAGGGAGGAAGAGGTCAAAGATATCCCTCTCATGCAACCCCGCAACCACAAAGCAAGAAGTCTCTTGTGTCCCCAACACACCTAATAGGTGCACTAGTTCGGCGAAGAGATAGTGAAATACGGGTGGTATAAATAAGTAGTAGCAACGGCACCAGTAAAAGTGCTTTGCCCAGGACGAGTAAACAAGCAAGTAGTAACGCAGCAGTAGTAACGCAGCAGTAGTAACGCAAGTAAAACAAGTAAACAAGCAGCGATAGCGATATTTAGGAACAAGGCCTAGGGATTAGACTTTCACTAGTGGACACTCTCAACATTGATCACATAACAGAATAGATAAATGCATACTCTACACTCTTGTTGGATGATGAACACATTGCGTAGGATTACACGAACCCTCAATGCCGGAGTTAACAAGCTCCACAATAATGCTCATATTTTAGTAACCTTTAGTGTAAGATAGATCAAAAGACTAAACCAAGTACTAGCATAGCATGCACACTGTCACCTTCATGCATATGTAGGAGGAATAGATCACATCAATATTATCATAGCAATAGTTAACTTCATAATCTACAAGAGATCATAATCATAGCATAAACCAAGTACTAACACGGTGCACACACTGTCACCTTTACACACGTGCAGGAGGAATAGAACTACTTTAATAACTTTGCTAGAGTAGCACATAGATAAATTGTGATACAAAACACATTGCAATCATAAAGAGATATAAATAAGCACTTCACTACGCCATTCATAACAGTGAGTAAGTATTCTGTGAAATATAGCCTAAGAGACCCACACGGTGCACACACCGTCACCTTTACACACGTGGGACAAGGAGTCTCCGGAGATCACATAAGTAAAACTCACTTGACTAGCATAGTGACATCTAGATTACAAGCATCATCATATGAATCTCAATCATGTAAGGCAGCTCATGAGATTATTGTATTGAAGTACATAGGAGAGAGATGAACCACATAGCTACCGGTACAGCCCCGAGCCTCGATGGAGAACTACTCCCTCCTCATGGGAGCAGCAGCGGTGATGAAGATGGCGGTGGAGATGGCAGCGGTGTCGATGGAGAAGCCTTCCGGGGCACTTCCCCGCTCCGGCAGGGTGCCGGAACGAGACTCCTGTCCCCCGGATCTTGGCTTCGCGATGGCGGCGGCTCCGGAAGGTTTTCCGTATCGTGGTTCTTCGCCTCGGTGGTTTTCGCGACGGAGGCTTTAAATAGGCGAAGAGGCGGCGCAGAGGGCTGAAGGGGCGACGACACCATAGGCCGGCGCGGCCGGGGCCCGAGCCGCGCCACCCTATCATCCGGGCCCACAGGCCCCCTCCGGCGGCTCTCGGGTGTTCTGGATGCTTCCGGTGAAAATAGGAACCCGGGTCTTGATTTCGTCCGATTCCGAGAATATTTCGTTACTAGGATTTCGAAACCAAAAACAGCAGAAAACAAAGAATCGGCACTTCGGCATCTTGTTAATAGGTTAGTTCCGTAAAATGCACGAATATGACATAAAGTGTGCATAAAACATGTAGGTATCATCAATAATATGGCATAGAACATAAGAAATTATCGATATGTCGGAGACGTATCAAGCATCCCCAAGCTTAGTTCTGCTTCGTCCCGAGCGAGGTAAAACGATAACAAAGATAATTTCTGAAGTGATATGCCATCATAACCTTGATCATACTATTTGTAAACATATGTAGTGGATGCAGCGATCAAAACAATGGTAATGTCATGAGTAAACAAGTGAATCATAAAGCAAAGACTTTTCATGAGTAGTACTTTAAGACAAGTATTAATAAGTCTTGCATAAGAGTTAACTCATAAAGCAATAAATCAAAGTAAAGGCATTGAAGCAACACAAAGGAAGATAAAGTTTCAGCGGTTGCTTTCAACTTGTAACATGTATATCTCATAGATAGTTGTCAATGCAAAGCAATATAACAAGTATAATATGCAAGTATGTAAGAATCAATGCACAGTTAATCACAAGTGTTTGCTTCTTGAGGTGGAGAGAGATAGGTGAACTGACTCAACATAAAAGTAAAAAGAATGGTCCTTCAAAGAGGGAAGCATCGATTGCTATATTTGTGCTAGAGCTTTTATTTTGAAAACATGAAACAATTTTGTCAACGGTAGTAATAGAGCATATGAGTTATGAAAGTTATATCTTACAAGTTGCAAGTCTCATGCATAGTATACTAATAGTGCCCGCACCTTGTCCTAATTAGCTTGGACTACCGGATCTTTGCAATGCACATGTTTTAACCAAGTGTCACAATGGGGTACCTCCATGCCGCCTCGTACAAAGGTCTAAGGAGAAAGCTCGCATTTTGGATTTCTCGCTTTTGATTATTCTCAACTTAGACATCCATACCGGGACAACATGGACAACAGATAATGGACTCCTCTTTAATGCATAAGCATGTGGCAACAATTATTATTCTCATATGAGATTGAGGATATGTGTCCAAGACCGAAACTTCCACCATGATTCATGGCTTTAGTTAGCGGCCCAAAGTTCTTCTCTAACAATATGCATGCTCCAACCATTAAGGTGGTAGATCTCTCTTACTTCAGACAAGACGGACATGCATAGCAACTCACATGATATTCAACAAGAAATAGTTGATGGCGTCCCCGAAACATGGTTATCGCACAACAAGCAACTTAATAAGAGATAAAGTGCATAAGTACATATTCAATACCACAATAGTTTTTAAGCTATTTGTCCCATGAGCTATATATTGTAAAGGTGAATGATGGAATTTTAAAGGTAGCACTCAAGCAATTTACTTTGGAATGGCGGATAAATACCATGTAGTAGGTAGGTATGGTGGACACAAATGGCATAGTGGTTGGCTCAAGTATTTTGGATGCATGAGAAGTATTCCCTCTCGATACAAGGTTTAGGCTAGCAAGGTTATTTGAAACAAACACAAGGATGAACGGTACAACAAAACTCACATAAAAGACATATTGTAAACATTATAAGACTCCATACCGTCTTCCTTGTTGTTCAAAACTCAATACTAGATGTTATCTAGACTCTAGAGAAACCAAATATACAAACCAAATTAGCAAGCTCTAAGTATTTCTTCATTAATGGGTGCAAAGTATATGATGCAAGAGCTTAAACATGAGCACAACAATTGCCAAGTATCAAATTATCCAAGACATTTTAGAGTTACTACATGTAGTATTTTCCAATTCCAACCATATAACAATTTAACGAAGAAGAAACTTCGCCATGAATACTATGAGTAGAGCCTAAGGACATATTTGTCCATATGCTACAGCGGAGCGTGTCTCTCTCCCATAAAGTGAATGCTAGGATCCATTTTATTCAAACAAAACAAAAAAAAAACAAAAACAAACCGACGCTCCAAGCAAAGTACATAAGATGTGACGGAATAAAAATATAGTTTCAGGGGAGGAACCCGATAATGTTGTCGATGAAGAAGGGGATGCCTTGGGCATCCCCAAGCTTAGACGCTTGAGTCTTCTTAAAATATGCAGGGGTGAACCACCGGGGCATCCCCAAGCTTAGAGCTTTCACTCTTCTTGATCATAGTATATCATCCTCCTCTCTTGACCCTTGAAAACTTCCTCCACACCAAACTCGAAACAACTCATTAGAGGGTTAGTGCACAATAAAAATTAACATGTTCAGAGGTGACACAATCATTCTTAACACTTCTGGACATTGCATAAAGCTACTGGACATTAATGGATCGAAGAAATTCATCCAACATAGCAAAAGAGGCAATGCAAAATAAAAGGCAGAATCTGTCAAAACAGAACAGTCCGTAAAGATGGATTTTATTAGGCCACCATACTTGCTCAAATGAAAATGCCCAAATTGAATGAAAGTTGCGTACATATCTGAGGATCATGCACGTAAATTGGCTTAATTTTCTGAGCTACCTACAGGGAGGTAGACCCAGATTCGTGACAGCAAAGGAATCTAGTAATCGCGCAGTAATCCAAATCTAGTACTTACTTTTCTATCAAAGACTTTACTTGGCACAACAAAACATAAAACTAAGATAAGGAGAGGTTGCTACAGTAGTAAACAACTTCCAAGACACAAATATAAAACAAAGTACTGTAGCAAAATAACACATGGGTTATCTCCCAAGAAGTTCTTTCTTTATAGCAGTTAAGATGGGCTCAGCAGTTTTAATGATGCACTCGCAAGAAATAGTATTTGAAGCAAAAGAGAGCATCAAGAGGCAAATTCAAAACACATTTAAGTCTAACATGCTTCCTATGCATAGGAATCTTGTAAATAAATAAGTTCATGAAGAGCAAAGTAACAAGCATAGGAAGATAAAACAAGTGTAGCTTCAAAATTTTCAGCACATAGAGAGGTGTTTTAGTAACATGAAAATTTCTACAACCATATTTTCCTCTCTCATAATAACTTTCAGTAGCATCATGAGCAAACTCAACAATATAACTATCACATAAAGCATTCTTATCATGAGTCTCATGCATAAAATTATTACTCTCCACATAAGCATAATCAATTTTATTAGTTGTAGTGGGAGCAAATTCAACAAAGTAGCTATCATTATTATTCTCATCATCAAATATAGGAGGCATAGCATCATCAAAGTAAATTTTCTCCTCAATGCTTGGGGGACTAAAAAGATCATGCTCATCAAAACCAGCCTCCCCAAGCTTAGAACTTTCTATATCATTATCAACAATGGTGTTCAAAGCGTTCATACTAATATTACTACCAAGCATGCAAATAAGATTCCATAGGTTTTTTAATTTCCGCATCAAACAATCCATGTTTTAAATCAGGAAATAGAATAAGAAGCTCATTGTTGTCCATTATGCCAAACTAGTGTAAACAAGAAACAAAAAGATGCAATTGCAGGATCTAAAGGAAATAGCTTCGAGCACAAACACAATGGCGCCGTAAAAGTACCGTTACCCGGAACCGGAGTATGAGTGCCTTTTTACCTTTCCTCCCAGGCAATGGCGCCGTGAAAAGTGCTTGATGTCTACGGGAGCTTCTATTCTTGTAGACAGGTGTTGGGCCTCCAAGAGCAGAGGTTTGTAGAACAGCAAGCAAGTTTCCCTTAAGTGGATCACCCAAGGTTTATCGAACTCAGGGAGGAAGAGGTCAAAGATATCCCTCTCATGCAACCCCGCAACCACAAAGCAAGAAGTCTCTTGTGTCCCCAACACACCTAATAGGTGCACTAGTTCGGTGAAGAGATAGTGAAATACAGGTGGTATAAATAAGTAGTAGCAACGGCACCGTAAAAGTGCTTTGCCCAGGACGATAGAACAAGCAAGTAGTAACGCAGCAAGTAGTAACGCAAGAAAACAAGAAACAAGCAGCGATAGCAGTATTTAGGAACAAGGCCTAGGGATTAGACTTTCACTAGTGGACACTCTCAACATTGATCACATAACGGAATAGATAAATGCATACTCTACACTCTTGTTGGATGATGAACACATTGCGTAGGATTACACGAACCCTCAATGCCGGAGTTAACAAGCTCCACAATAATGCTCATATTTTAGTAACCTTTAGTGTAAGATAGATCAAAAGACTAAACCAAGTACTAGCATAGCATGCACACTCGTCACCTTCATGCATATGTAGGAGGAATAGATCACATCAATATTATCATAGCAATAGTTAACTTCATAATCTACAAGAGATCATAATCATAGCATAAACCAAGTACTAACACGGTGCACACACTGTCACCTTTACACACGTGCAGGAGGAATAGAACTACTTTAATAATTTTGCTAGAGTAGCACATAGATAAATTGTGATACAAAACACATTGCAATCATAAAGAGATATAAATAAGCACTTCACTACGCCATTCATAACGAGTGAGTAAGTATTCCGTGAAATATAGCCTAAGAGACCCACACGGTGCACACATCGTCACCTTTACACACGTGGGACAAGGAGTCTCCGGAGATCACATAAGTAAAACTCACTTGACTAGCATAGTGACATCTAGATTACAAGCATCATCATATGAATCTCAATCATGTAAGGCAGCTCATGAGATTATTGTATTGAAGTACATAGGAGAGAGATGAACCACATAGCTACCGGTACAGCCCCGAGCCTCGATGGAGAACTACTCCCTCCTCATGGGAGCAGCAGCGGTGATGAAGATGGCGGTGGAGATGGCAGCGGTGTCGATGGAGAAGCCTTCCGAGGGCACTTCCCCGCTCCGGCAGGGTGCCGGAACAGAGACTCCTGTCCCCCAGATCTTGGCTTCGCGATGGCGGCGGCTCCGGAAGGTTTTCCGTATCGTGGTTCTTCGCCTCGTGGTTTTCGCGACGGAGGCTTTAAATAGGCGAAGAGGCGGCGCGAGAGGGCCGAAGGGGCGACGACACCATAGGGCCGGCGCGGCCGGGGCCCGAGCCGCGCCACCCTATCATCTGGGGCCCACAGGGCCCCCTCCGGCGGCTCTCGGGTGTTCCGGATGCTTCCGGTGAAAATAGGAACTCGGGTCTTGATTTCGTCCGATTCCGAGAATATTTCGTTACTAGGATTTCGAAACCAAAAACAGCAGAAAACGAAGAATCGGCACTTCGGCATCTTGTTAATAGGTTAGTTCCAGAAAATGCACGAATATGACATAAAGTGTGCATAAAACATGTAGGTATCATCAATAATATGGCATAGAACATCAGAAATTATCGATATGTCGGAGACGTATTAGCAATCTCTCTATAAATCAGATCCACATCCAACCAACATGTAGCAATTACAAATAGATGATCTTGATCATGTTAGGCAGCTCACAAGATCTATACATGAAGCACAACAAGAAGAGGACAACCATCTAGCTACTGCTATGGACCCATGGTCCCGTGTGGAGGACTACTCACGCATCACCTCGGATGAACACATGGCGATGTAAAGGCCTCCGGCGGTGATTTCCCTCTCCGGCAGGGTGCCGGGATGGACTGCAGAACCCTCCCGAACTAGGGTTTCGGTTGACGGTGGCGTCAGAACTTTTTGTGGATGGAGGCTCTCGTCCCTGGGGTTTTCCCGATATGAGGAATAAATAGGCGGAAGGGCGGAGCAAACGAGGCGATAAGGCGCCAGTACATGGGCCAGGCGTGGCCAAGGGTGGGGCCGCGCCTGTCCTATGTACTACCACGTGGCAGCTCTCCTGCGCGTGTCCTTCTGGCTCTGTCTTCGTCCCGAAAAAATAAGACTTTGGGCTTTTGTTTCGTCCAATTCCGAGAAACTTTCATGTACAACTTTTCTGAAACACAAAAACAGCAGAAAAGAGGAACTGACACTGCGGCACTGTGTTAATAGGTTAGTCCCAGAAAATGCTAAAAAGTGTGGAAAAGTGCATATAAAACATATAAGAATTGTAACAAAACAAGCATGGAGCATCAAAAATTATAGATACGTTTGGGACGTATCAACATCCCCAAGCTTAACTCCTGCTCGTCCTCGAGTAGGTAAGTGATAACAAACAAATAATTTTTGAGGTGACATGCTGTCACACTACTTTGATCAATCTAAGTGTAAGAGCAAACATAGCTGGAATCATAGAATCCTAACATAAGCATGATAGATATAATCAAACAATAAAACTTAATAACCATGCTAAAACATGAATAGTAATCAAACAAAAGAAAATGTATGACGTGCATGGAAATCAAAGTGATTGTCAAGAGCATAGCATAGATATAATAAAGTGGTACTCAGCTTGTCCCATAAGTGGAAGCAAAACATAAATGCTTGGACACCTTTAAAAGATTATAAGGATGACTAGAAACAAAAAGTTTGAACAAGCAATACCATAATTATGAATCAATCAATAAAATCTTGGGATCATGCACATAAAACTAAGAATGACAACTATGCTCTCATAAGTGGTGCATAAACTAGAAAGTGGAGACTCAACATAAAAGTAAAAGAAGGTCTCTCTTTGAGAGGCAAGTAAGATCACTCATGTGCTAGAGCTTTTTATTGAAACAACAAGAGTATAAAATGCACTTTTGAGAGGTGGATGATGTCAACGGTAAGTACAAAGCATATGGGTTGTGCAAAAGTGCTACTTCTAAAACGCAATCCTCATGCATAATTGCTACTAGTGCTCACACCTCGTCCTACTCACCTCGGATCACCATTAGCTCTCATCACATACAAGTTGTTTTAACCGAGTATCACAAAGGGGTACCCCGTGCCTCATGTACAGAGGTCGTAGGAGATGCATTGCTTTTGATTTCTCATTTTTAAAGCATCTTCAACTTGGGACATCCATACCGGGACGACACGAGCAATAGATAAATGGACTCCTCTTATTTTTTATTGCTAGAAGCTTTCTCATAAGAGATTGAGGATTTGTCCAACTGAAACTTCCACCAATGGTACATGGCTTCGGTTAGTGGCCCAATGTTCTTCTCTAACAAAAATGTAAACTCAAACTATTTTGCATGGATAATCTCCTTCATTTCAGACAAGATGAACATGCATAGCAACCCACATGACATTCAGCGGCAAAGCACGCTGAGGTGTCCCTAGTATTTCAATGGTTATCGCACAACAAGCAACTTAAAAGAGCTACGGTTATACAAGGAACACACGCTAGGCACAATAGTCATTTTTGACTACTTTCCCATGAGCAACAAAAATATAATACTTTGAAATTTAAAGGTAGCACATGAGCAAACTACTATGGAATGGCAATGAAATACCACATATAGGTAGATATGGTGGACACTTTGGCATATTTGGTTTTTGGTGGTTGGATGCATGAATAAAATACTCACAAATGGAGGCTAGAAAAAAACCGGGTGCGACCAACTAAGAGAGCATAATGGCCATAATCATGCACAGCGACAAAATATATTAATCAAAGCATAAAGTGATACACAAGTTGCAAATTAAATGATCATAGAGGCAAGAATTGACTGGAATGTAGTCATAACATGTGCCAAGTCGACCCAAATAAAAACATTCGCAGGAGAATATATACCACAATATTATGCTTTTCTATTGTATGCTAAAAACAATGCATGGAATCTTTAATGGCACACTAAACACTCTCAGTATTTGAGACTAATCATAATGAAAACATAATTAACAAGCTCATCATGAGAATAAAATCTAGCAAGATATGCAAAAATATCTATATGTCACAGTCTAAAAATGCTTCCATTTGCATCACATACACATAAAACTTTTTTCATGCTTCCAACGCCAACCAAGTGAAATCAAACAACTCTCATATATGAAAAACAAGTAAATGTCCAGAGAGCTATTGAAACTCAAATAAATATAAAAGTGGAGCGTGTGTCTCTCCAACGCAAAATGCATAACAGTGGAGTGTGTCTCACTCTAAAATAAACATGCAAAACAGCGGAGCGTGTCTCACTCCAAAGTAAATATGCAAAGCGGTGGAGCGTGTCTCACTCCGAAGTAAACATGAATGATGGAATCCAACTTTATTGAAAGTAAACACACAACAAAAAGTAAAGACGCTCCAAGGATAACACATATCACATGAAGGAATAAAAATATAGCGTGTCGAAAAATGACCTGGTGCTTTTTGTTGATGAAGAGGGATGCCTTGGGCATCCCCAAGCTTTGATGCTTGTATTTCTTGGATATTTCTTGGTGGGTCCAGGGGAAATCCCCAAGCTTGAGCTCTTGTACATGCTTCATCTTATTGCATCATTCTTCTCTCCCTACACTTGAAAACTTCCTTCACACAAAACTCAGCACAATTGATTAGCAAAATTAGTGCAAATAAAATATATCAAACCAGCAAGGTTTCAGTAATGGCACATATCAAACACTCATTTTAACATATGCTATTGTAGCTACTTCTTTCCAAAGCTATTTTTCACAAAATAACACAAAAATACGAAGCATAAGACGCAAATGCAAAATATGGCAGAAATCTGTCAAAACAGACCAGCAGGCAGAGATCGAAATTAAAGAAATAGTTCTGTTGCTCAAATCGAAAAATGATAAACTAACGAAAAGTTAGTGATGACCCACAAGTATAGGGGGTGTATCGCAGTATCTTCGATAAGTAAGAATGTCGATCCCAACGAGGAGCAGAAGGTGTTGACAAGCAGTTTCGATGAAGGATTCACTGTAAATGCTCACAGACAGGTATTCGGGGGTTTTGATGTAACAAATGAATAAAGTACGAGTAAGTAAAATGCGAGAGAAATAATTGCAGCGAGTGGCCCAATCCTTTTTAGCACAAAGGACAAGCCGGTTTGTTTACTTATAATGACCAAACGTTCTTGAGGACACACGGGATTTTAGTCTAGTGCTTTCGCTACATACAGCTGATTAATCTTCATTGTTTTGATAAGTGTTGTGTGGGTGAACCTATGCTAATGTACCGCCCTTCCTAGGACTAATACATACTTGTGATTATACCCCTTGCAAGCATCCGCAACTACAAGAAAGTAATTAAGATAAATCTAACCACAGACCTTAAACTCCGAGATCCTGCGATCCCTCCCGCATCGATATACCAACGGGGTTTAGGTTTCGTCACTCCGGCAACCCCGCAATTGGCAAACGAGTACAAGATGCATTCCCCTAGGCCCATAAATGGTGAAGTGTCGTGTAGTCGACGTTCACACGACACCACTAGAAGAATAACACCACAACTTAAATATCATAACATTGAATATTACTCAACCATAGTTCACTACTAACATTTAGACTTCACCCATGTCCTCAAGAACTAAACGAACTACTCACGAGACATCATATGGAACATGATCAGAGGTGATATGATGATGAATAACAATCTGAACATAAACCTTGGTTCAATGGTTTCACTCAATAGCATCAACAACAAGTAGAAATCGAGTATCGGGAGAGTTTCCCCTATCAAACAATCAAGATCAAACCCAAATTGCTACAGCGGTGACGATGTCCAGCGGTGGAGATGGCGGTGATGATGGTGGAGATGATGATGATGGTGATGGAGATGATGTCCAGCTCGATGGCGGTGACGATGGCGTCGATTTCCCCCTCCGGGAGGGAATTTCCCCGGCGGATTCCCGCCCGCCGGAGAGCTCTTTCTCTCTCGGTGTTCTCCGCCCCGCGAGGCGGGCCGTAACCCTTCGTGAAGATTCCTCCGTGGCTTAGGTCTTCGGGACGAAAGGTTTCGCGAAGAAAAGGAGGCGAAAGAGGCCGAGGGGGCTCCACACCACATGGTGGCGCGGCCGGAGCCATGGGCCGCGCCACCCTATGGTGTGGGCCCACCTTGGGTCCAGCTGGCTCCCCTTCTGGCTTCCTCCGTCATCTGGAAAAATAGGATTTTTGGTAAAACTTCCTTCCAGAGTTGATCTTCCGAAATATTGCATCCTGACGGTGCTTTTTCCAGCAGAATCCTGGCTCCGGTGCTCGATCTCCAAATAATCATGAAACATGCAAAATATATGAAATAACATAAGTATTGTGTCCCAATATGAAATATATCAATGAATAACAGCAAATTATGATATAAAATAGTGATGCAAATTGGACGTATCCAATGTTAAGGAAATCGGTAATCGTTAACTGCTCGGTCGGCTTGGGAGTAGGGATTAATCGGAATTCGGACGATTAACTGATTTAATCGGTCAGCTATTAACCGGTGCAACCTACACAAATTAGCACTTAAAACAATTTATATAAGGAAAATAATAGTATATGAGCCTCTATATGTCTCTTCCTACTTCTCTAAAGCCTAAAATCCTAGAAAAACTTGTACGCTTCTCCTCCATGACCTAATCTTTAAGGTCAGGAGCGAATCAGGATCCACTAGCCGAAGCCGCGTTCCTTCCTTCCACTTCTTCTCCTCTCACCTCTGAAGTTTATATTGTCCCACCACCTACCTAGGGTACGTCCCCTCTTACACCACAACCACCTAACCTATTGAAGGCGTCCTCCAGTTCCTGGACGAGCTCCTCATGGTGATCGAGCTCCTGTATCCGAGGTCTACGAAACTATGAGTAACTGGTCTGGGAGGGCAAGAAACTATTTGGCAACAGTGGAAATGAAGCTACTGGAGGCTGCAATCAAGCGGGAGCTTCGTAAAATCTACTTTATTGGGGAGGGGTAGCGCCTATACTAGAGATATGCATTGAAAATATTGTAACTTTTTGGACCAAGTGTGGTAGTTAATCGGGGAAATACCTAGTAATCGGACTTTCGGACTGATTAATCGGGCTAAAGGATTAACACAAGAGATTAATGGTAATCGACACGGTCAAGCCCCTAGTAGCGATTAATCGGCCTAGTAATCGTTGAATGGGCCTAGTTTTTGAACAGTGGACGTATCAACTCCCCCCAAGCTTAGACTTCGCTTGTCCCCAAGCGAAACTGAACTCGGTAAACAGGACCGCATGTTTATGGAGTGAAGAGTCGATAAACAAAATACGGACAAGAAGCATCATATTCATTCACACAAGACATTATAGTAAACAACTTCCTCATATAACTCAACTTGAAACAAGTATAAGGTAATCACAAATAAAGGTGCATAAGGAATCATAATTGGTGATGGCAAACTTTGTTCGGGTCAGAGAACATTTAACAGATTATATTCATCTATTGAGCAGCGCTCTCATATTAAAGCTTATGGTAAACTTGCATACTCAATCATATTAATCATTGATGACTTTCAAAGCTATATTCATTCAGGTAAAACTTGTACTAAACAAGAAAGAGTAAAGACATGATGAAGCAAATCACGAGTATAATAGTTTGATCACAACAACTCAAATGCTTGCTTGAGATGGAGGGAAATAGGTTTACCGACTCAACATAAAGTAAAAGACAGGCCCTTCGCAGAGGGAAGCAGGGATTAAATCATGTGCTAGAGCTTTTTAAGTTTTGAAATCATATAGAGAGAATAAAAGTAAAGTTTTGAGAGGTGTTTGTTGTTGTCAACGACTGATAGCGGGTACTCTAACCCCCTTGCCAAACAGACCTCCAAAGAGCGGCTCCCATGAAGGACGTTACCTCTACCAGCAAGGTAGATCATCCCTCTTCTCTTTTGTTTACACATGTACTTTAGTTTATTTAAGGATGACACTCCCCCCAACCTTTGCTTACACAAGCCATGGCTAACCGAATCTCGGGTGCCTTCCAACAATCTCATACCATGGAGGAGTGTCTATTGCAAAATTAAGTTGCTTACTGATGAATCAGGGCAAAACATGTGAAGAGAATTATTAATGAAAGTTAATTAATTGGGGCTGGGAACCCCGTTGCCGGCTCTTATTGCAAAATTATAGGATAAGTGGATGAAGCCACTAGTCCATTAGTGGAGGCTGCCTAACAAGACTGAAAGATAAAACACCACATACTTCCTCATGAGCTATAAAACATTGACACAAATAAGAAGTAATAAGTTTTGAATTGTTTAAAGGTAGCACATGAAGTATTTACTTGGAATGGCAGAAAGTACCATGCAGTAGGTAGATATAGTGGACACAATTGGCATAGGTTCGGGTTCAGGTTTGGATGCACGAGAAGTATTCCCTCTCAGTACAGGTCTTTGGCTAGCAAGGTTAAATAGCAAGCATAGGAGTTGAGGGAAACAAACAAATATACATGTGATAGAAACAATCATGCATCTTACTTGTAAGCACAAACAGTTTTAACTTTAGAATACTAAGCTAAGAACTGATAAGAAAGATAATAACATCTTCTACATTTGTTTCCTCTATTCTTCTAAAACTCAAAGTGTTGTTGCTATTGACCATTGCTAAGTTTGCCAAAACCAAATAGATTAACTCAATGCTCCCAAAGTGGTACCAATACTAAAATCAAGATCAATCATATAATAGAAATTGCAAACTAAAATAAGGTGTGCAATATGTAAATGATAAGACTTCTCATTAATATTCCATAACGATAACTCACACCAAGGGATACATAGACAAACTAAAGGAGAGATACTTCCACACTCGCAACCCATCTCATACGATAACTTCCCTACTCATGATATGACACTACTTGATAGTAAAAAGTAAAAGGTAGTGATAATGTGATACCGCGGCACTCCCCAAGCTTGGAACAAACCAAGGGGATGCCAATACCGATGATGAATTACTCCTTTGGCGATGGTGGTGATGAATTCCCGTCTTCGTGACTTCCAAGATAGAGGCTCTCCATCAACAAATGACATCTTGGTCTCGGGAATCCCGAAACTAGCAAGCACGGCTTATATGTTTAAACCTGTTTTCATACTCACAGTTCTGATTATGAATGTCATAGAGTTGAGCTTGGAGTTTGTTGGTGGTGTCGTGAAGTGAGAGGATGTCGCCCCATAGCTTTGCAGTTTCCTTCTCGTGTTCAGCAATGAGTTCAGACACAATCTTGTGAAAGATATCCACTTCACGCTCGGCCATCTTCTTGTAATTGAAGACCTCTTGTTCTAGCTTCTCCATCCTGTCTTCCAAGCTTCCTTCTCCTTTGGGACCCTGAACATCTTTGATCTGCAGTTTTCCCTCGACGAGCATCAACTCCTTTGGGTGCATCCTCAGCTCCTCCATGTACAAGTTGCCGACATCCTTGCAGGAGCTATCCTTCGGAGTTCCCGACGAAGACATGATGGCTCTAGATCCAAAACAAATCCTGGCAGAAACAGCTCGAAACAAAACACGTCGAGAGAACGATGTACCGACCTCCAGGGGTCCGGGGGATTTTATAATAAAAATTTTCAGAACAAACGGAAAGTACCAGGTCGAACCAGAGTCGGAAAGGGGCGACGAGGCGGTGCCACCATAGGGCGGCGCGGCCGAGGCGGGGCCCGCGCCGGCTCGTGGTGTCACGCCCTCGTGCGTCTTTTCCACTCCGTTTCGATCTCGTAATTTTTCTTATTTTCCAAAAACGAGCAAGAATAATGTTCGGAAAGTAAATCGCGAACTTTTCATTACCAAGATCGTTACCTATTCAAAGTCGAGTTCGCGGATCGTCAATTTGTCCTTTGATGAAAGCCTCCGGTGTTTCCACTTGAATAATATCAACATCAACATTATAAGAATCACCCGAGATATAATGCTTGAGTCTTTGTCCATTCACCACTTGCGTAGCATTGCCTTGGAGAGAGCTAATTTTAATTGCTCCTGAACGATACACCTCCTCAACAACATATGGTCCTTCCCATTTCGAGAGTAATTTCCCCGCAAAGAATCTGAGACGAGACCGATACAATAGGACTTTATCCCCAATATTAAACTCTCTTTTGATGATCCTTCTATCATGCCATTTTTTAACTTTTTCCTTAAAGAGTTTAGCATTTTCATAAGCTTCACTTCTCCATTCATCTAGAGAACTTAATTGTAGCAACCTCTTATCACCGACAAGTTTAGGATCTTTATTTAATTCTCTAACGTACTCGATAAGCTTTGTGTTCTAGTTCTAAAGGTAAATGACAAGCTTTTCCGTAAACCATTTTATAAGGTGACATTCCCATGGGGTTTTTATAACCAGTTCTATAAGCCCATAGTGCTTCCTTCAATTTACTAACCCAATTCTTTCTAGATTTATTAACGGTTTTCTGCAAGATAGATTTAATTTCTCTATTTGATAGTTCTACTTGACCACTACTTTGAGGGTGATAAGCGGAAGCAATTCTATGATTAATGCCATACTTAGCAAGAGTTTTTCTAAAACCTCCATGAATAAAATGAGAACCTCCATCAGTCATAATATATCTAGGTACTCCAAATCTAGGAAAAATAACATCTAAAAGCATTTTTAAAGAGGTCTCACCATCAGCACTTTTTGTAGGTATGGCTTCCACCCATTTAGTAACATAATCAACAGCAACAAGTATATGAGTGTTACCTTTTGAAGAGGGAAAAGGTCCCATGAAGTCAAATCCCCAACAGTCAAACGGTTCAATAACAAGAGTATAATTCATAGGCATTTCATTGCGTCTGGAGATATTACCAACCCTTTGACATTCATCACAAGATAAAATAAACTTCCTTGCATCTTTGAAGAGAGTTGGCCAATAAAAACCTGATTGTAGAACCTTTTGCGCGGTTCTATCTCCGGCGTGATGTCCTCCATAAGCACCGCCATGACATTTACTCAATATCTCTTGTTGTTCATATTCGGGAACACACCTTCGCATAATACCATCCACTCCTTCTTTATATAAGTGTGGGTCATCCCGAAATAATGCCTCAAGTCATAAAAGAATTTCCTCCTCTGCTGAGCTGAAAAGGTTGGAGGCAAGTACTTGGAAACAATAAAGTTAGCATAATCAGCATACCAAGGACTGTCTCGCGAGCTCACCTTTATTACAGCCAATTGTTCATTTGGAAAACTATCATTAACAGGAACGAGGATCATAAGCAATATTTTCCAATCTAGACAAATTATCAAGCAACAGGATTATCAGCACCTTTCCTATCTACAATATGTAAATCAAATTCTTGCAAAAGAAGCACCCATCTAATAAGCCTCGGCTTAGCATCTTTCTTTGTCATGAGGTATCTAATTGCAGCATGATCAGTATGAATTGTAACTTTTGAATGAACAATATAAGATCTAAATTTATCACAAGCAAAGACTACAGCTAACAATTATTTTTCAGTAGTAGCATAATTTCTTTGAGCAGCATCAAGAGTCTTGCTAGCATAATGAATAACATTTAATTTTTTATCTACTCGTTGTCCAAGAACAGCGCCTACTGAAAAAATCACTAGCATCACACATAATTTCAAAAGGTAAATTCCAATCGGGAGGTTCAACTATAGGAGCAGCTTGTTAAGGCTTTCTTTAGAGTTTCAAAAGCTTCCTTACAATCGTCATCAAAAACAAAAGGTACATCTTTTTGAAGAAGATTAGTAAGAGGCTTTGAAATCTTGGAGAAATCTTTAATATATCTCCTATAAAACCCAGCATGACCAAGAACACTACGAATACCTTTAACATCCCTTGGATAGGGCATCTTCTCAATAGCTTCAACTTTAGCTCTATCAACTTCAATACCTCTCTCAGAAATTTTATGTCCCAATACAATTCCTTCATTAACCATAAAGTGGCATTTCTCCCAATTAAGAACCAGGTTAGTTTCTTCACATCTCTGCAAAACTTTATCAAGGTTTCGCAAGCAACTATCAAAAGAATTCCCGTAGACGGAAAAATCATCCATGAATACTTCCACAATACTCTCACAAAAGCCATGAAAAATAGCAGACATGCATCTTTGAAAAGTAGCAGGAGCATTACATAAACCAAAAGGCATACGCCTATAAGCATAAGTTCCATAGGGACAAGTAAAAGTGGTTTTCTCTTGATCTTTAGCTTTAACAACAATTTGTGAAAACCCAGAATAACCATCAAGAAAACAAAAATGAGTATTTTTAGATAACCTTTCTAGCATTTGATCAATAAACGGTAAAGGGTAATGATCTTTTTTAGTAACTTTATTAACTTTTCGATAATCAATGCACATTCTATACCCTACAACTACTCTTTGAGGTATGAGCTCATCATTATCATTAGGCACAACAGTCATTCCTCCTTTCTTAGGAACGCAATGCACAGGACTAACCCATCTACTATCGGCAATAGGATATATAATACCAGCTTCAAGAAGTCGTAATACCTCATTTCTTACCACATCCTTCATCTTAGGAATTAGACGACGCTGAGGTTCAACAACAGGCTTCGCATCATCTTCCATATTAATGGCATGTTGGCAAATAGAGGGAAAAATCCCCTTCAAGTCATCAAGAGTATAGCCAATAGCACCTCGGTGTTTCTTCAATATTTGCAATAATCTTTCTTCTTCAAACTCTGTAAGTTTAGAACTAATAATAACATGATATATTTTCTTATCATCAATATGAGCATATTTAAGATTATCAGGCAAAGGCTTTAAATCAAAAACGGGATCTTCCTTTGGTGGCGGTGTTGTACCCAAGTCTTCCACCGGTAAATCATGCTTGAGAATAGGTTGGCGAAGAAAAATCTCCTCAAGCTCATCTCTTTCTTTCCTAAAAACTTCACTCTCGCTATCCTCCAAATGTTGCTGCAAAGGATTATTAGGAACAAGAACAATAGATGCACACTCGCTCCATTTTAAAATCATTACTAGGCAAATCAGCTTTATAAGGAGTTTTGGTAAATTTAGAGAAGTTAAACTCATAAGACTCACCAGCAAATTTAGTCAAAATTTTCTCTTTCTTACAATCTATAATAGCTCCACAAGTATTTAGAAAAGGTCTACCAAAAATGATAGGACAATAATCACTAGCAGCAGAACCAAGTACCAAAAAGTCAAGCATGATATTTAATCTTACCACATAGAACTTCCACATCTCGAACAATACCAATTGGAGAAATAGTTTCTCTATTAGCCAGCTGAATAACCACATCAATATCTTCAAGTTCACAGGAATCAATTTCGTGCATAATCTCCGTGTAAAGCTCATAAGGTATAGCACTAACACTTGCACCAATATCACATAAACCATAATAGCAATGATCACCAATTCTAACAGATATCATAGGAACACTAGCTTGTTTGGGTTTATTAGGATGTGAAACAATATTAGAAGCATCTTCACAGAAAATAATATGACCATCCTCTACATTTTCAGTCACAAGATCTTTAACTATTGCAACAGCAGGTTCAACTTTTATTTGTTCTTCAGGTTCTATAGGTTTCTTTTCACTTTTATGAACTGCACTTTTTATAACAGAGTACTCTTTCATTTTAGCAGGAAAAGGAGTTTTTTCAATATAAGCTTCAGGAATAACACGATCAGCAG
Organism: Lolium rigidum; assembly: GCF_022539505.1. Taxonomy (NCBI): domain Eukaryota; kingdom Viridiplantae; phylum Streptophyta; class Magnoliopsida; order Poales; family Poaceae; genus Lolium; species Lolium rigidum. The sequence continues at coordinate 265,033,608 of NC_061512.1, read as the reverse complement.
TTTCAACTACAACACACTTATTAATGGATGAATCAATTTTATCTTTGTACGGTTCATGATACTTATCAAAATTCTTCTTAGGCAATTCATAATGAGAGGCAAAAGCTTTATAAAGATTTGCAGCAACTTGAGAATCAAGACCATATGTAGCACTCATATTACGAAATGTATCAGTATCCATAAAAGCTTCAATGCATTTATAATCATAAATTATACCTGATTCTCTATCCTTGTCGTTCTCCCAACCTTCAGTATTTTCTTGGATCCGATCAAGAAGGTCCCTTTTAAACTCTTCTTGTTGCGTGTAAATGATCCAGAACAAGAAGTATCCAGCAAGGTCTTGTCTTGAAAAGAAAGTCTTGCATAGAAATTATCAATAATAACATTACCAGGAAGCTCATGAATGGGGCATTTGAGCATTAAAGACTTCAATCTCCCCAAGCTTGGGCAATACTCTCTCCATCATGAGGCCGAAATTATATATGCGGTTCCGATCTTTGTGAATTTCACTTGGAGGATAAAATTTGGAATAAAATAAAGGCACAATGTCCTCCCAATCAAGAGAATCACCATTCTTCAGCAATTTATACCAATGCGCCGCTTTACCGGACAGCGATATAGAGAATAGCTTCTTCCTAACTTCATTCATAGCAATACCTGCACATTTGAATAACCCGCATAATTCATGCAAAAACAGTAAATGATCACCGGGATGGACGGTTCCATCCCCTTCATAGCGGTTATCCATAACATGTTCAATAATTTTCGTAGGTATTTTATATGGTATTACTTCCTCACATGGCGCCTCATCTACTACCGTTGCAGTAGTAGTAGATTTCCCAAATAGAAATTGAAGAGAAGATCTCTCCATAATGACTTATAGCGAGTAGGCGGAAATAAAATCAGCACAAACGAGTAAAGGTTTTCCTTACCAATTCCACTTACCAATAGCGCTTCACTCCCCGGCAACGGCGCCGAGAAAATAGTCTTGATGACCCACAAGTATAGGGGGTGTATCGCAGTATCTTCGATAAGTAAGAATGTCGATCCCAACGAGGAGCAGAAGGTGTTGACAAGCAGTTTCGATGAAGGATTCACTATAAATGCTCACAGACAGGTATTCAGGGGGTTTTGATGTAACAAATGAATAAAGTACGAGTAAGTAAAATGCGAGAGAAATAATTGCAGCGAGTGGCCCAATCCTTTTTAGCACAAAGGACAAGCCGGTTTGTTTACTTATAATGACCAAACGTTCTCGAGGACACACGGGATTTTAGTCTAGTGCTTTCGCTACATACGAGCTGATTAATCTTCATTGTTTTGATAAGTGTTGTGTGGGTGAACCTATGCTAATGTACCGCCCTTCCTAGGACTAATACATACTTGTGATTATACCCCTTGCAAGCATCCGCAACTACAAGAAAGTAATTAAGATAAATCTAACCACAGCCTTAAACTCTGAGATCCTGCGATCCCTCCCGCATCGATATACCAACGGGGGTTTAGGTTTCTGTCACTCCGGCAACCCCGCAATTGGCAAACGAGTACAAGATGCATTCCCCTAGGCCCATAAATGGTGAAGTGTCGTGTAGTCGACGTTCACACGACACCACTAGAAGAATAACACCACAACTTAAATATCATAACATTGAATATTACTCAACCATAGTTCACTACTAACATTTAGACTTCACCCATGTCCTCAAGAACTAAACGAACTACTCACGAGACATCATATGGAACATGATCAGAGGTGATATGATGATGAATAACAATCTGAACATAAACCTTGGTTCAATGGTTTCACTCAATAGCATCAACAACAAGTAGAAATCGAGTATCGGGAGAGTTTCCCCTATCAAACAATCAAGATCAAACCCAAATTGCTACAGCGGTGACGATGTCCAGCGGTGGAGATGGCGGTGATGATGGTGGAGATGATGATGATGGTGATGGAGATGATGTCCAGCTCGATGGCGGTGACGATGGCGTCGATTTCCCCCTCCGGGAGGGAATTTCCCCGGCGGATTCCCGCCCACCGGAGAGCTCTTTTCTCTCTCGGTGTTCTCCGCCCCGCGAGGCGGCCGTAACCCTTCGTGAGGATTCCTCCGTGGCTTAGGTCTTCGGGACGAAGGGTTTCGCGAATAAAAGGAGGCGAAAGAGGCCGAGGGGCTCCACACCACATGGTGGCGCGGCCGGAGCCATGGGCCGCGCCACCCTATGGTGTGGGCCCACCTTGGGTCCAGCTGGCTCCCCTTCTGGCTTCCTCCGTCATCTGGAAAAATAGGATTTTTGGTAAAACTTCCTTCCACAGTTGATCTTCCGAAATATTGCATCCTGACGGTGCTTTTTCCAGCAGAATCCTGGCTCCGGTGCTCGATCTCCAAATAATCATGAAACATGCAAAATAGATGAAATAACATAAGTATTGTGTCCCAATATGAAATATATCAATGAATAACATCAAATTATGATATAAAATAGTGATGCAAATTGGACGTATCAGTTAGCTAACATACTGGGGCATAAGCACAAACATTTGCAGCTCAAAATAACGTTTCGGCGATTTTTAAGAATTGTTTTCGTGACCAGCACAAAATCTGTTTCAGAATTGCAAATACCCCAAACACTGCTTTCTTTCTATTAGAGGCTACCCTTGGCACAAAAATGAAATAAAAACGATAATGAGAGGTTATTACATTAGCAATAACTTTCAAGACTCAATAAAGCAAAAATAGCAGAAATAAAACATGGGTTGTCTCCCATAAGCGCTTTTCTTTAACGCCTTTGAGTTAGACGCAGGAAGGGTGCAAATCAAGTATTATCAAGAGGTAAAGCATCAAGATCAATTACTTCTTCCAAAACACCATTTGTATCATCAAGTACCTAGACACCTCTGAATATTCAACATGCAATTTACTCTTAGTTGCACTAAAAGTTTTATCAAATTTAAACATATCACGGGTTTTTGGTTTGGGTGCCTTGGGACATACATTTTTTTTTCTTTCCCAACAAAAGCTCTCTTCTTTTTGAAACCAAGAGAGGAAAAAGTTGAACTCAAAGTTTCCATAGCTTCTTCAAGTTTATCAATTCTAATAGTTCTATCATCATTTGCAATGCTACCCTCCAAAACAGCAATTTTTTTATTGATTCCTCCTATCAACTCATTAGTATGGATAGCATCAAAAAGTAAATTGGACAAAATTTTCTCTAAAGAATCTATTCTTTTTACCACCTCTTCTAAAGTGATCTCAGTTTTAGCAACATTAATGGGAGGACTTCCTACTAAACTTTCAATTAAAACATAGGCTTCCGAAGCGGGAGCACCTAGGAAATTACCACCAATAAGAGTATCTAGAACATATCTTTTCCAAGTAGAAATACCAACATAAAAATTCCTAAGAAGAATCATAGTAGAATATTTCTTAGTACATCTATGATGAGCATCACATATTCTATACCAAGCATCTTTTAAACTTTCACCCCCTTGTTGCTTAAAAGTACGAACCTCAACTTCAGGGACATTCATTTTGCAAAGTAAAGTAAACAACACAAAATAGTAACTATAGTAATATTTTTTGGATTTTCGATATAAAATGCAAACAAGATAAAAATAAAAGTATGCAAGCAAAACAATAACAAAGTAAAAGAGTTGAGAGTGAGAGACTCCCCTCGCAGAGGAGATGCTTTTCTCCCCGGCAATGGCGCCAGAAAAAGTCTTTGCTGAGCGCGGAGTTGATGAAGGAGAATTTATGCGCAATGTTGAGTGGAACCCCAAGAGGAAGGTATGATGAGCACAGCAGGAAGTTTTCCCTCAGTAAGAAACCAAGGTTTATCGACCAGTAGGATAAAAACATTCTCTCCCGAGGTGTTGCGAACCAACTCGTGGCAGGGCGCACTGCCGGCGTCAGCAGCAACGTGGAGACCTGCACACAAACAACCAAGTACTTTGTCCCCAACTTTCAGCGAGGTTGTCAAGCTCACTGGTTTTGCTAAAAACAAAGGATGAAATGAACCGTGTGGAAGAAGAATTGTTTGCAGAGAACAGAACCGAAAAATGCTGTAGAAGATTGCAATTAAAAGAAGAAGGACCGGGGTCAACAGTTCACTAGAGGCACCTCCCTAATAAATAAATATGCTGGGTAAACAAATTACAGATGGGCAATTGACAAACAGAGATTCTACGCTAATGGTTGGTGCAGAATACATGCTATGATAGTATGCGGGCATTACAACAATATACATAGGCCGTAATCTAACTGCATCTATGACTAATAATCCACCTTCAGGATTGCATCCGCGACACCCTCCAGTATTAAGTTGCAAACAACGAACTATTGCTTTAAGCAATGTGTGTAAAGTAAACGATGAAACTACCCTTGAATAGAACACCGCTATTTTCTCCTTAGTAGCAACATCAAATCTACAACCGTAGAGAACAAGGTCACTTCCCATGGTTAAACAGAGGCATGAACCCACTATCGAGCATAAATACTCCCTCTTGGAGTCGCTAGCATCTACTTGGCCAGAGCATCTACTAGAACAGAGAGCATGCAAGATCATAATAACATAATACATAATCTCAACCAAAGCAATCTCTTTATAAATTGGATCCACATCCAACCAACATGTAGCAATTACAAATAGATGATCTTGATCATGTTAGGCAGCTCTTAAGATCTATACATGAAGCACAACAAGGAGAGGACAGCCATCTAGCTACTGCTATGGACCCATGGTCCCGTGGAGGACTACTCACGCATCACCTCGGATGAAGACATGGCGATGTAGAGGCCTCCGGCGGTGATTTCCCTCTCCGGTAGGGTGCCGGGATGGACTACAGAACCCACCCGAACTAGGGTTTCGGTTGACGGCGGCGTCGAAACTTTTCGTGGATGGAGGCTCTCGTCCCTGGGGTTTTCCGATACGAGGAATAAATAGGCGAAAGGGCGGAGCAAACGAGGCGACGAGGCGCCAGTACATGGGGCCGCGCCTGCCCTATGTACTGCCACGTGGCAGCTCTCCTGCGCGTGTCCTTCTGGCTCCGTCTTCGTCCCGGAAAAATAAGACTCCGGGCTTTTGTTTCATCCAATTCCGAGAAACTTTCATGTACAACTTTTCCGAAACACAAAAACAGCGAGAAAACGAGAACCGGCATTGCGACACTGTGTTAATAGGTTAGTCCCAGAAAATGCTAAAAAGTGTGGAAAAGTGCACATAAAACATATACGAATTGTAACAAAACAAGCATGGAGCATCAAAAATTATAGATACGTTTGGGACGTATCAGCCACTGAGAAAACATGTGGGAGCATCTCACAACATGCTGCAACCAGGCGACCCTCGAAGTCTCTAATCACATCTCCAGCCGAGCTAGCACCATCATCTACATAAAATGAAGCATCCACATTTAACTTGAGAACACGAGGTTCCGGCCTAGTCCATCGTTCATCCCGTAAGTCGCGCATTTTCCGTTTCCTTGCATTGGCCGCAATAGTTAGAATAGATAGTTTGCACTTGTACATAGGCGATACATCTTCATTGTGAGTTCTCCTCCTTATGATCTACCACAGATACCAAGCAGCCACCGCGATTGTTTCCTTCAGCTTCACTACTTTGAGGCCTAGGTACGCACTATCAGGGAGACGCAGAAGATGTTCGAGAACAGCAGAGCCGGCCATGTCGACCACTTGTGCTTCCTCCATGACTTGACTCAGCCCGAGTTGTCCCCATATTTCATGTGCCGTTTCACAAGTGAATAAGAGATGGTGGATATCTTCTGCACCAATATGACATATTGGGCATTCTCCACTTATTCCAATCGTGTCTATTTGCTAATATACGTTTTAATGGAAGAATTCCATGAAGAGCTCTCCAAATAAACTTTTTTACTTTACCCGGGATGTCCAACTTCCAGAGTTTTCGCCAGATCGGATTCAATGCTGATGCTCCCGGCAATGCTAAACTGCAGCATTGTGGCCAAATTGATGGCGACATTGTTTGTGATATGTCGTCCGTACAGTAAAATATCCGTGCTTAATAAGAGACCAGGAGATAAAATCATTGAAACCATTTGTATTCAAAGGATTTTGGCAAATTCGGTTTGCATCCACGACATTGAATATTGAATTGATCAACTCAGCATCCCACTGGCCTGTCATTGGGTTTATGAGCTGACAAACTTTTGTCAGAAGTGTGTTACCCCGCTAAGATGTCACCCTCATATTTGGACTAGAGGGTATCCAAGGGCCACTCCAGATTTTTATGTCTTCTCCATTCCCCACCCTCCAAATAAATCCTCTCTTAGAAGTGGCTAAGCCGCCTAATATACTTTGCCAAATAAAAGATGATTCTGCCTTTGGTCCTGCCCGTAGAATATTTCCTTGTGGTAGTAGTTTGCTTGTAGAACTCTCGCACATAGCGAATTAGGCTCATCAATTAATCTCCATACCTGTTTGGCCAACATAGCTAGATTAAAGCTCTGGAAATCTCGAAATCCCATACTCTCTTCATTCTTTGGGTAGCAAAGTTTCCACCATGCAAACCAATGCATTTTGTTGTTGTTCTCATTATCTCCCCACCAGAACTTGACTATTGCATCCATCATGCTCTTGCATACCCCTTTCGGAATCAGAAAAACTGACATTGCATATACTGGTATAGCTTGAGCAATGGTTTTCAATAATCGATAGTTGTTTTTCCTTCCAACCATTTATTCTTTGGATAATCCTTTCCACTATGTGCTTGAAGCAACCACTCCTGTCTGCTCCCACCAAGGCAGGGAGGCCCATGTACTTGTCTGAAAGGGCTTCTGTGTCTATATGCAGCGCTTCACAAATTTCAGATCTCAACAAAACGTTTGTGTTAGGAGAGAAGAAAATTCTAGACTTTACCAAACTCACCATCTGTCTAGAGTTAACACAGTAGGTATCAAGAACTTGTTGCAAGGAAGTTGCATTCATCATATCCGCTCTCATGAGAATCAGGGAATCATCAGCAAATAACAGGTGTGAAACTGATGGTGCAGTTCTGCACACCCTTATCCCATCAATGCCACCAACTTCTTCTTCATACAACAACAAACTTGATAATCCTTCAGCGTACAATAAGAACAAATAAGGAAAAAGAGAATCCCCCTGACGGAGCCCTCTGGTAGTTGTAAACATATTAGTCTCTTCTGAATTAAACCACACTTGATATCTGATCTAACACAAGCCATCATCATATTGATCCAGGCTTCATCAAACCCTAGTTTTCTCATCATATTTTCCAAGAAAATCCACTCCACTCTATCATAAGCTTTATGCATATCTAATTTTACTGCACAAGAACCAACAACTCCGTTTCTCTTATTTTTGATAGCATGAATACTCTCATAAGCAACAAGCACATTATCAGTAATCAGCCTTGCAGGTACAAAAGCACTTTGCGTCGGGGAAATAATATCTGGAAGAATACCTTTCAGTCTCATAGTAAGCACCTTGGAGATAATATTATATATAACATTACACAGGCTAATGGGGCGAAACTTGGTAATTAACTGAGGGTCATCAGTTTTGGGTATAATAACCACCATCGTATCATTCCAACCCTTCGGTATTGTACCTGAATTAAGCGCTTGCAAAACTTTAGAGGTAATCTCTTCACCAAACACATCCCAAAAACACGAACACCGCATGGATCCCATCCGGCCCTAGAGCTTTGAAATCACCGATACTAAAAGCAGCCTTTTTAACCTCCTCAGCAGAATATGGAGCTTTTAGTTTTCATTCACCTCTACAGTCACTCTTGGATGGATTTTCTCAAGAAGAACCGGACCAGTGGCCTCGGACTTCGAGGCGAAGAGGTTAGAAAAATAATCAAATACAATAGGTTTTAGCCCATCACTACCTTCTACCATTGATTTGCTTCGTTTTGTAATCTCTCTATGAAGTTCTTCTTCCGTCTGGCCGAGGTGAAATTATGAAAAAAATGACGTGTTCATGTCACCCTGATTCAGCTAGTTAGCTCGAACTCGTTGAAGCCAATATATTTCCTCCTGCTCCAAGAGCACCTCGATTAAATCCGCTATCTCCTTCGCCTTTGCTTCACTTTCATCCGATATGACTCCAGAGACTGCAGCTTCAAAGTCACGTTGAGCTTTGCGGAGACGAATTTTGGGTTTCTTGAGAACATTATTATCCAACTCATGCAAAGCTCCATGAACTCGGCCTAGCTTATTAAGGACACCGTCACTGGCCTCAGTCTTTCCTGCTTTCTCCCAAGCTCGTTGGACGATATCTTTAAAATTCCGCTGCGGAGCCACCTTGCTTCAAACCTCTTCGGTCCTTTCTTGGCCTGTCCCAGAGAACTTTGAAAATCAGTGTAAAGAAGAATAGACGATGATCAGACTTACAGTAGTCCAAATGTTGAAGAACAGCTCCAGGAAATAAGTTGGACCAAGTATTATTAGCTATTGCACGATCCAGTCTTTCGCAGATTCTGCCACGCTTCCAAGTATACCGGTCACCAATGAAACCCGGATCATCAAGATTGCAGTCAGTAAGTGCATCTCGGAATGCCTGCATATACCTTTGTGGTCTAGGATTTCCACCATCTTTTTTATGGGAAAACATAATCTTATTAAGATCCCCAATGAGCACCCAAGGGAGATCATATTGGCCATTCAGTTCCCGTAACTTATCACATGTTTTATATTTATCCTGCCCTCGAGGCTCACCATACATTCTAGTTAGCCTGCACTCCCTGCCATCATTCTCCAAAATCTTAACATCAATGTAGTTTGGAGCTGGGAAGAGTTGTTGCACAACCACCTCTCTTTTCCAAAGCATAATCACACCACCACTTCTTCCATCGCTGGGATTAATTTTTTTAAAGTCCATCTTTAACTGTCGTCGTAAGCACTCTACCGGGTAGGTATCAAGATGAGTCTCTGACAAGAAAATCACCTGTGGGTCACATCCCTTTCGAACATTCGAAAACGCACAAACTGTCGGGGCGTTACCCAAATCCTGACAATTCAGAGATAAGGTTTTCATTGCGACCGGACGAGCAGTTCATCACTTGTGTAGCAAGTCTGCCATTCTAGTCAGCAAGTATATCCGTATTTACTTTATTCACCGCTTACCGGTTCATGCTTGCAATTTTTACTTAGTCTATGGTCTTGTCTCGCTTATTCTTTTCACAATAATCTAATAGAAACACTATAACACGGTGGTGACACATGCAGGGTGGAGCGGTAAGACGTGGCTGCGTCCTACCTTATCTCTTCCCTGGTCAAATGGACTAAATTACATAGATGCTTAACACGAAAGCCATGGAATACCTCGTATTGATAGATGAACTGAACGGTGACACCAAGAAAAAAAAATCAAAAGTCAAACCAAGACGCCGAAAAGAAGGAGAGCATGCCACTGGTCCAAAGAGCCACTCTCTGCCCAAAAGGCAACAATTTGCTTTGGTCAAAAGGGTAGAATCGTTGATATGGAGTATAGTTTTTTAACATAATTATATTACTCTCTTAGTTCTATGAAAATTGTCTTAGATTTGTTAAAATTAGATGTTTCTAGACACTAGCACGTAGATACATCTAAATCTGTATAAACCTTAGACAATGGAAGAAGAGTACTAGGTTTTTGCATGTCAGGAAATATGATGTTTCAAACGCAATTGCGTGAAACACAAGATTAGGCCGAAAAATAAATAAAATGAACAGTTGACTAAGACATTGCCCGCGCATATAACTTTGCTAGCTTTATAGCAAAGCCATCCTCGGACTCTGTTTAGATATGTACTACACACTAGAATATTTGTAAATATACATGGATCAATATAAAACGTAGGGATTGTGCTAGCTGCATATATGTACTCCTGTAGTTAGTTAATCACATGTCTTGGCAACAGTAGAAACATTGTAACTCTCAGATGAGTCGCATGCAAGCAAGCGGAAGCTATCGATCACTGTGTCAACTAATGGCGCCGGTAGCTAGCATCTCGGTAGCAGGTTTAGCGCTGGTGCTGGCGGTGGCGTTGGCGGTGGCGTTGCAGCTTTCGGTCTCGGCGGCGGCTGATATCGTGGTTCCTCCTCCGCCGCTGGACAACTGCACCCGCATCTGTGGCAAGGTGGCCGTGCCGTACCCGTTCGGCATGGGTTCCGGCTGCTACTGGCCGGGCTTCAACCTCACCTGCGTCAGCAGCACCAGTGGCCCGCTGCTGATCGGCGACGGCACCCTCCAAGTCGACCACATCTGGCCACACAACTCCACCCTGCGCGTCATCCGCACCGGCGGCATGAAAATAGAGGACGAGGCCAACGGCACCGGCACCGGCGGGAGCTTCGGCGGCGGGCTCGGGGACGGCGGCCCCTACACGCTCTCCGCCTACAACGAGCTGGTGGTGACCGGCTGCAACGTGGTGGCGACGCTGGTGGAGGGGCACACCAACCTCACCCGGAGCGGCTGCGCCTCCATCTGCACAACCGCCGCCGACCATATGGAGTATCCTGTCGGTCTCACGGTGTGCAGCTTCGGCAAAGGCTGCTGCAAGGCGGAGACCGACTTCTGGCGCCTGAGCTTCAACGCGCGGCTGACATGGTTCGGGCAGAACCGCACGGTGGACGAGATGTGGGCGACCACGCGCGTGGTGGTGTCGGAGAAGGGGTGGTTCTATAAGCGCTTTATCTTGGAAGAAGAGACGCAGGTTCCGGTTCAGCTGGACTGGGCGGTCGAGGTCGCCGGAGATGAGCAGGGTGATGCACTCCGTCCCGGCGATACGTGCCCCTCTTACGTGACCCGCGACGTCTGCAAGAGCAGCAACAGCAACTGCAGGCCGGGGACGGACGGAGGCTACAGTTGCCACTGTTACACGGGTCACGCCGGCAACCCGTACATCGCCGGCGACGGTGGATGCCAAGGTATGTAGATTGGATAATCGCCAATCGCCATAGGTACGCTTAAGTATAGTGCCTCTTCAGTTTATTTAAGCTCTAAATTGGTCTAGATGTGGACGAGTGCGAGCAGCCAGAAGAACACGGCTGCTTCGGCGAGTGCACAAACACGGCAGGAACGTTCTACTGTCGGTGTCCTCGGGGAACTCAGGGCAACCACACCATACCCGGTGGTTGCATCAAGTCCGCAACAGGTGAGCACGCCTGCATGAATATGCATCTTCGAATGCTGCCTTAAACATTGGCATTACCAATAACCATGGGTGCATACAGTTTCAGGTTTAACCATCGGAATTGGAGTTGGTAGTGCGGCAGGAGCTGTTCTTTTGGTTCTCATTGCATTCGTATTGACGCAAAAGCTTAAACGTCGAAGAAAAGAAATGCTGAAGAGGAAGTTCTTTGAGCAAAATCGTGGCCGACTGTTGCAACAACTGGTATCTCAAAGAGCTGATATTGCAGAAAGAATGATCATATCCTTGGCGGAGCTGGAGAAGGCAACAAACAATTTCGACAAAACTCGGGAGCTTGGTGGCGGAGGGCATGGCATCGTCTACAAGGGGATTTTATCGGATCTCCATGTCGTCGCCATCAAGAAACCAAAGATGGTTGTTCAAAAGGAGATTGATGAGTTCATCAACGAGGTTGCTATCCTATCGCAAATCAATCATAGACATGTTGTAAAACTCTACGGTTGCTGCCTTGAAACGGAAGTCCCAATGTTGGTCTATGAGTTCATATCCAATGGGACCCTTTCCGATCATCTGCACACCAATGAACCTATATCGTTGTCATGGGATGATAGGTTGCGCATAGCAACTGAGACAGCCAAGTCACTAGCCTATCTTCACATGACTGTATCAACACCAATTATTCATAGAGATATCAAGTCCTCTAACATACTTTTGGATGATACTCTAGCAGCAAAGGTAGCAGACTTTGGAGCATCAAGGTACATTCCAGTGGATAAAACAGGCGTAACAACAATTGTACAAGGCACAAGAGGATATTTGGACCCTATGTATCTCAGCACAGGGAGGCTAACTGAGAAAAGTGATGTTTACAGCTTTGGTGTCATGCTCCTAGAACTGATAACTAGAAAGAAGCCATTCTCATATTTTTCTTCTCAAGGTGGTGGCCTTGTTGGACATTTTGCTACCTTGTTTGCAGAAGGAAATTTGGCTCAGATACTAGATCCACAAGTTGTGGACTCGGAAAGCAAAGTAGTGGAAGAAGTGGCCAAGCTTGCATTGGCATGCGTAAACTTATCAGGAGAGGATCGTCCAACCATGAGAAATGTGGAGTTGACACTAGAAAGTCTTCAAGCATCCAAGATGCATGTCTTAGGTAATGCAGTGGTCAACGCAACCGAGGAGAATGGTGCTGCAACGAGCTCCCAAACTTCTCCATCTCTTCCTCGGAATACAAAAGAATCAAGCAGACAATATAGCATGGAAGAAGAGTTCTTGCTATCCGCAGAGTATCCTCGGTAGCCGTCCTTTTGTTTATATGTGGCTTTTATTTATAGGTATCATGTATCCATAGCATGCCGATATTACTTGTGTACTAGTGCCAGAGAAGAGTAGTTTCCTCCCGATGTAAGGCAATATGGTGTTGCATCCTAATCAGCTCGGTGTCGTTAGTTGTTACTCCAGGCTATGTGGCCTCCATGGCGAGCTGTACGCCTCGTCTGACCACAACAACATCGGAAGCATGCATTATATATCTTTTGATTTTGATGTATATAGTGTACGTGTCACGATTTCACCAATAATATGTACACGGTTTAAAATAATTGCCCTAAAAGTAGATGTATCTAGATATAGTATACTAACTGTTTTCATAGCATTGACTTGGCCTGGTCGTCACTTCAGTATCAATAGTAAAGTGCCACGTACTAGCACCCGTAGCATATGGTAAAAAGGCAGGAGCTGAGGAGAAACACTTGAAACTCAAAAACAATCTCAGGTAACAAGATTGGGTTGACACCTACGTACAGGTTGCCACAAATCTATAGTTGAGCAGAAAAACCATTGCAACATTAAAACAAAGTACATCTGCACATGTTGATTAAGGCTGGAGAGATCATACAATCTGTTCAAAATGGCAGCCATTGAACAAATTAGCCACTGCGAGAATGCATCCAGAGAACACAAAAAAAGGTATAAGCTATTGGTGAAATCAACTCGTTTGTCAGTCCATCATCAAAGTACACAAAGACTCGTTGTAGAAGTACTAGTACCTTCTTCGAAGACGAGGCCGCTACTACTGCAGCGGCAACAACGGCACTCGCTGAGGTACGGCCATTGACTACGTATGTGATTGAACTTAAAAGTTAACTCAATGCAACGTTAGCTGGTCTACTAAGGGATGAGGAACTCAAATGGTACCAAAGATCCAAAGCCCAATTTTTGTTGGAAGGAGATTCGAATACGAGATACTTTCATAGTGTAGCCAATGGTAGACACAGAAAGAAACTCATTCACTCTCTAGTCCAGGAAGAGGGCGTGATTGAAGGTCATGAACAACTAAAGTCCTATATTACATCGTATTATAAGGGTCTGTTTGGTGCCCCTGAGGATCTGATATATCTATGGACGAGTCCAGGATTGATGATATACCTCAAGTGTCTCCACAGGAAAATGCGCTTCTGACTTCTCCCTACTCCGAGGAAGAGATTAGGAAAGCGGTTTTCCAAATGGAACACAATAAGGCACCAGGACCGGATGGCTTTCCTGCGGAATTCTATCAAAGCTTCTGGGATATAATTAAGGTAGATTTAATGGAACTCTTTAGTGAACTTCATAAGGGTCAACTGGATCTGTTTCGTATCAATTTTGGTGAGATCATTCTTTTACCAAAAGTGATGGACGCGGAATGGATTCAGCAATTTAGACCAATTTGTCTTCTAAATGTTTGCTTCAAGATTTTTACCAAAGTGGCGACTATTAGACTGAATTCGGTGGCTGATCATGTGGTGCTTCCATCTCAGACTGCTTTTATGCAAGGTAGATACATCCTAGATGGTGTTGTCATTTTGCATGAAACAATTCATGAGATGCACCGTAAAAAGTTGAATGGAATAATACTCAAAATCGACTTTGAGAAAGCCTATGATAAGCTTAAATGGTTCTTTCTACAACAAACACTCAGGATGAAAGGCTTTTCTGATGAGTGGCGTGCTCTGATTAATAACTTTGTTTTTGGAGAAAGTGTTGCAATCAAAGTCAATGATGACATTGATAGATACTTCCAGACAAAAAAAGGGTTGAGGCAAGGCAATCCCCTATCTCCAATATTATTTAATATTGTGGCAGATATGCTAGCTATTATAATCGAGAGGGATAAAGTTGATGGCCAGATTGAAGGAGTGGTTCCCCATTTGGTGGATGGGGGCTTATCTATCCTTCAATATGCCGACGATACAATTTTATTTATGGATCATGATTTGGACAGGGCAATGAATCTGAAGTTAATTCTTTCAGCTTTCGAGCAGTTGTCCGGTCTAAAGATAAATTTCCATAAAAGTGAATTGTTCTGTTTCGGTGAGGCTAAAGACGATGCCAACCAATATGCCGAGCTTTTCGGATGTGGCCTCGGGAGTTTTTCAATTAGCTATCTGGGCATTCCGATTCATTATCGGAGGCTGACGCTGGCCGAATGGAAAATGTGGAAGAGAGACTCCAGAAACGCCTGAGTAGTTGGAAAGGTAAATTATTATCCCTTGGAGGAAGATTGGTTCTCATAAATTCAGTACTGACAAATATGGTACTGTATATGATTTCTTTCTTCCAATTGCCCAAAGGAGTCTTGCATAGGTTGGATTATTTCCGATCAAGATTCTTTTAGCAAGGGGATAATGAAAAGAAAAAATACCGGTTAACCAAATGGAGTGTTGTCTGCCGACCAAAGGATCAAGGTGGACTTGCAGTTCATGATCTTGAAGTTAAAAATAGGGCCTTGCTGGGAAAATGGCTGGCCAGGTTATTAACTGAGGATGGTCTGTGGCAACAACTATTGCGGAAAAAGTATATGGGCTCGAAAGCAATATCTCAGGTTATATGGAAACCTGGTGATTCACATTTTTGGGCTGGCATCATGGCCACTAAAAAGCACTTCTTCTCATTCGGTTCATTCTCCATTCGGAATGGGTCTGAGATAAGGTTCTGGGAGGATAGGTGGTTGGGTGCAACTACTCTTCGAGAACAATATCCCGCTCATTGGTCCCAGGCTGGCTTCATGGAATGAATTGCTACAACGGTTAGCTTCAATCCAGCTGGTTCAGGGGGCCGATGAATTTCGTTGGAATCTTACCAAGAATGGTAAATTCTCGGTTAGTTCCATGTATAAAGCTTTAATCTTACCTAATCAACCGGTTGTTAATAACAAATCCATCTGGAAGATGAAGATACCTCTGAAAACAAAAGTCTTTGCATGGTATCTTCGTTGGGGTGTGATTCTCACTAAAGATAACCTTGCCAAACGCAATTGGCATGGCTGTACGAAATGTGTTTTCTGTCATGAAAATGAGACAATAAAACATCTCTTCTTCAGCTGTCGAATTGCTAGGTCTATATGGTCAATCATTCAGATAGGTTCTACCCTATATCCTTCCCGTACCGTTGCAAACATTTTCGGCAATTGGCTAAACGGAGTTGAAACTAGGTATAAAACGCTTATCAGGATGGGTGCGATTGCTGTTATATGGTCGCTTTGGCTATGTAGAAATGACAAGGTTTTTAATGACAAGAATTCTTCTCTTTTGCAGGTTGTTTACCGCGCTACGACTTTGCTCCGTTCATGGTCGCCACTCCAGCGTTTGGAGGATCGCGACCTTTGTACGGAGGTGTCTACACGATTGGAGAACACGACGAAGGAGTTTATTTCCCAACATGGGTGGCAGCATAATAGGCGTCTTCAGGCTTTTTAGGCTGTGCCGGATTATCTAGCGTTTATCTTTCTATCGACTGTGTACTTCTTTGTTTGATCTTTTTGGCGACATGCGATCAAAAAATATGTGTGTATCAACTTTTTTTTAGATACAGATCTATCTATAACTAAAATGCGTGTAGATAGATTTCCATTTAGATAAAAGTGAAACACTTATTTTTGAACAAAGGTATACTATATATGTAGTAGGAATTGTGGTAATGAAAAAGTATTACAACATATTTTAACAGGGTCACGCAGGAATTGATTTCTAGTTCTAGAAGCTCAAGAGATTAAAATTTCGAACAGGACTCTCTAGAAGCTCAAGAGATACATAGGTTTTCGCACGAGACTCTCGGAGATTTTTCTCAGGGAAAGCAACGTACACGTCAAGGAGCAGGACTCGCACCAGGAAGGAAGGAGTCACGTACGCCTACTCTCCTTCACGCACGCACGAGATCCTTTCCCGGCCAGCCGCATCAGATCAAGCACCGCCGCGCGCGCCTCGCCGGCGGCTTCCCCCTCCGAGCGTCTAGCAAGGCTAGCTAGTGTAGCCACCGCAACTAATTCGGCGCGCGGGCGGTCAGATGGCAACCCCGCGCAGCCACAAGCGCCAGGCCGGAGAACCCACTACCCTCATGTCGCTGGGCGACGACATGCTCGCCGAGATCGTAGGCCGCATCACGTCGCTGCCCTCGCTCGTCAGGGCCGCCTTTGCCTATCGGCGGTTGCGCAACGTCGTCTCCTCCTCTTCCGCCGCCAACCGCATCATGGCGCCGGCTCCGCTGCTGGGCTACTTCCTATCGGTTATCGACGGCGACATCACATCCTTCCACCGCGCGCTAATTCGCTGCTCCGACCGCGATGTCGCTTCCATCCTTCGCCATGATGCGGTTGGCGGAGGACCCACGCGGCGGTGCTCACCTCGTTCAACGTCGCCTCCATGGAGTTCTCCCACGTGCCCCTCCCCGACAACCTAAACCACCTATCGTCCTACGCCCTAGGGGATACGGAGGATGGCACGACTTGCCTCGTAGCCGTCTCAGCCGAGCATGACCATAAGCTCGACATGCGTGTTTGGTTGCTCAAGGAGGACGGGTCGTCGTCGTCGCCATGGGAGCGGCAGTGGAGGGTGGACGCTTCGGATGAGGTGGATCTGCTGCCCGTCCCGGCGACTCGCAGCCATGTGCGCAAGATCTACGATGTCACCGCCGGCGTCGTGCTGCTCTCCGTGGGCTACAAGCACAACGGCATCCGCTACCTTGCCGTTCGCATCAAGGACACGCTCCGGGAAGGCAACAACACCACGCGCCACTCACTAATCTTGGCAGACTTCTGCAGCTCCAGTGGATGGCTGCACCCCTACTTCATGGCATGGCCACGCCCTAGCCTAAAGGTGCCCTATTTTTTCTTATCAAGCATATTAATTCTTAGTTGGACTACTAAATGCACATATACTTCTTGCATATATATATATATAGGTATATACTACCCTCTATTCATAAAAGGGGTGTCACAAGTTTTTCTAAATTTAGATGTATCTAGACACACTTTTGTGTATAGATATATCTAAATTTAGACGACAAATCTCCCACATTATTTTATGGATCAAGGGAGTATATCTTTTCTACTGATTAATTATTAACTTGAACCAGTTTTAACCTGTATGTTGATTGGGCATGCTTGTTGCCCTTTCTTTCAATTCTAATATTCCGTTTTTCGTAAGCTGCAGTCATAGTGACTAGTGAGTAAGACAAGTAATCTAGCTAGCTGGTATGTAGAGTAGATCTCAAAGCAGCAGTTGGGTATTGTGGGTAACATGTTCCATCACGAGACAAGTAATCAGAGACGGTCATGCATGGATGCCTTCATATTGACCAGCGTGCCAACTAGCGAGCTCAAAGCTTCAATGCAACGATTGGCAGCTCTGAATCAGGGGCACAATACTACGTAGGATCATGCATTCTAATAATTCTTTGACATTTGCCATTTTCAGGCTGCAGGTAGCGCTGAGAATGCCTCCAAAAATGAAAGTGAGCAACAAGCTGATGCTGGTTCTAACAAGAAGAAACAAGTCTGATGGATCAAGAAGCTTATGTGTTTAAATCATGTTTGCCTTCTTTAAAGTGGAATTCTAGACAACCTTACAGTAACGACATATTTGCAAGGATCCTTATCCTGTAGAACAAACGGTATTTTTCCTGAGAAAAATTGGATCTACCTGAGAGCTTGCATGAAGAAATTGTTTAATTAGAATGGAGACTTCTAGGATAGATCTATCATAGCAAAGTTCAAATTCTAATGCTAGATATTATCATAATTTTCTCAACGAATATATAGTTGATTGATGTGTACCGAAGTACTATTGCACCACGGGCAACTTAAGTGGAATCACTGCATGCCATTCTAGTTTATAACGTGCTCTTATTTTCATTCTAGTAAGTTTAGTTATGATTAACAGAGCACATAGAGGATACACGGGGAGAAGATTCTCACCGAAGTAATACTATTGTTAAAACCCTTGGTTTCCTTGCACTGCATCTCTGCAATGGCAAAAATTTTCTGCATGAATCAAAACTGCATTTTCCTAAGATGAGAACTCGCTCGATACAAATTACCACTTCTCACAGTAGATAAAGCAAAGCTATAATAAAGCATCCCAACAATTACCATGGTGCTGCAAACCTGCAACATACAAGAAACTCTACTCATGAACTCAGAACTGCTAATCAAGATATCCTAGAGAGATAGCTAGATATCCTGGAGAGGTAGCAATCCAACTACAAGCAGCAAAACGTTGTTGTTTGATACACAGTAGCCCAGCAAGGATGATGCTTCCTTAATTGTCGTCATCTTGTCATTTGCAGCAACTAAATGCGCCGCAAAGCTTGTAGACGAGGGTTCCACCATGTTTTGGTGTTCCTGCAAGGTTTTCTTTAGCCCCACTAAGATTTGGAATGGTTCCACCTGAAATTTGACCGCCACGCACCTAGAAACGAGTAACTTTCCCCTCCCTTTGCCAAAATCCCCCCATTCCCCTACTTTACACTAATCCCACACATTGAGTTTGCTTTCTTCACTCTGAGAAAAGCAAAATTACATTAGTGGATACTTAGATATATCAATCGATCCTATCGGGAGCAGGTGACAAAAGACTTGAGGAAGATGCAGACGGTTAGGTTCAGGTTTTTTTTTTCGATAAAGGAGCATAGCCCCAACCTCTGCATCAATAGATGCACACGACTTGCTTCATAGGTTCAGGTAGATGATGCTTGCCTTTCTGGTGTTACAAACAAGGACAACTTGTCTCTATTCTACTCTTTTCAGTTCCTTGCTTACTCTGTACTCCTAAACCTCTTCAATCCTTTCCCTCCTTTTTGCACTATATCATGTTGGTTTAAGTTGTTCTGATGCTTGGGGCATGATGCTCTCGCCATATCCATGTTGCATATTTCCAGAAGATGTAGCAGGTCAGGAGTTCACCGTTGGAGTTCTTCCGTGGGCAGGAGCTAGAGATTCGCAATGCCGCTAGTGAACGGTGGTGCTGCCGGACCAAGCGCAGGCTGGGATGGTGCGGCAGCCACCGCTTCAACGAAGCGCAACAAGCCTCGGTGTAATCTCTCCCCTGTGAATCAGATTCATATTATCATTTTCTCTTTTTCTGAGAATATTATCATTTTCTCATAATTGAATTGTTCTTTCCTTTGATGAGAAACTTGAAATGTTCTTAGTAGCGGTAGCTGCTTGATTCTTGACGTATATCCTTTTAGTTGCCTACTTTGAATCTTCAACTATTCCATTGGATGATTAATGCTACTATGACACAGGGTCTATGAGAAATTATTATGGGGATAGACTTGTCTTGATCAATTCTGTCTTGACAAGTTTGCAATGTTTATGTTATCCTTCCTGGAGATTCCAAAAGGGGTTCTGAAGAGACTTGATTTTTATCGATCGAGGTTCTTTTGGCAAGAAGATGAAGAAAAATGAAAATATATACTAACTAGGTGGAATATAATATGTTGGCCAAAAGATCAAGGGGAGGCTTGGTTTTGAGGTGCTAGATTTAAAAATAAATGCCTTCTTAGTAAATGGCTTTTTAAGTTGTTGAATGAGAAAGGGGTATGGCAGGAGTTACTCCAAAATAAGTATCTATCACAAAAAAACATTATCTCGAGTTCAAGTGAAACCATCTGATTCACCTTCTTGGAAGGGGATTATGCATGTGAAAGATGATTTCTTTGCACGAGGTCATTTTAAGGGGGGGTGATGGTTCAAATACTAGATTTTAGGAGGATGTTTGGTTGGGTGATAAGACATTACGCAGCAATATCCATCATTATATCATATTGTGAAACATAGGGGCCAGAGGAGTGAGTGATTTGGTGCCTATGCCACTGTTCCACCGGGTACTCGGTGATAGACAAGACAACCATGGTTTCATGTTCAAAGACAAACCGATTGTCAGATTCCTCATGGCGCTCAAAAAATACAGAGACATCTCTTCCCAGATAAGGGCCATGAGCCACGGCCATCTCACGATCAAAGTTGGAGGAGAAAACAGCGACGCGTGCACCTCGAGAGGAAGGGTAGAGGTAGACTCGATTGGGACCACAACCAAGATCTGCTGCTTGCAGCATGAGGTCGTGAGGATTGGGTAGGGGTGGGTCGACAAAGGCGTAGGAGAGGATGTCAAAGTGTCGGAGGTCTACGAACGGCATGTACACATCCATGTAATCCGGCCTGACATGATCCTCCAGGTCTTCAGCATCCAGGACATCCATGAGAGGGTCTGGGGCATGCAGGTAATCCTCCTCAGCCACGACATGGAAGGCCGCAGCGTCAGCAGCATCGTCAGCCAGCAGCGGCCCTTCCTCATCAGAGGAACCGTCGCCAATGACCAGCAGCACCCAGGGCCCCAACATCCTCCTCAACGAGGAGCGGGATGAAGTCATTGGCCGCCGCAGCTGGCGGAGCCTCGTCCCCCGAGGAGCCTTCCTCGAAGACCAGCTGACAAGGGATTAACTTGTCAATGCCTATGGATTATAGGCTAGGGTTTAGTTAGAAGTAGAGGGCAAGTAGATCTCGAAGGTTTCAGCCGAAAAGTACTCGACGAATATGAAAACTAGGGTTTGTAGACAATGATTCGATGATCTTCTCGTCCCTCGACCCCTCCTTTATATAGGTGGAGCCGAGGGATTCGTGCTATACAAGGATTACATAGTCCGGGACGGTTTCTAACTCATCCCGCCAAATAACACTTCCTATTACAATTCTATCTTTTCCTTAAATACATCTTGGGCTCTCGAGTCTTCTTATTCTTCGGGTAGTGGGCCTTCAATAAACCCCGGGTACTATATGAGGCGGGCCCATTTGGGATGCCTATGTCGGTAGCCCCGAGATTTTGCTTGAATCATTAGAATCAAGGAAAATCTCCACTCGTTTATTTTTACTCGAAAGCTCTAACTTTCATACTCTTTCTCATAAAATTCTATATTGTACAGGGATATTGGTAGTTGGGGCTAGTTCATCCGACGGATCGTGTACTAGTTAACCGCTCTAGTGGCAATCCGCAAAAACCTACTTCAAAATCACGTCCCCGGACATGATTTCGGGATACCGGTGTAAACTTCGACGAGCGCCGCTTAAGGTCTTACCATTCCGTCGAGTCCCGCTTAAATTTATCGAGTACCTAACGCGTCCGTTAGATTTTTCTTCGTATCTCGTTGATACGGATAAAAGTAGCAGAGCGCAGTCTTCGGCGATGCCACGCCCAATGCGTAATAGGTCTGGGGTCTTACCTTCGCAATTTTGCGGCATTCAGAAATTGATCGCAACTTCGGCGTTCTGAGAATATATTGTCGAGTGCTTTTCCGGCTGTTGGAATGGCACATTTTATTGAGTCAAATATGACTTATATTGCTTTCCCGATGGGAGTATATGGAGAGTTAATGATAACTCGAAATATACTCTCTTGCTTGTTCTATTTTTCCTTTGTTAATTTCATCGGGCACGCGAACAGCGTTCCCGATGGGAGTAGCCCCCGAGGCTACAGCCAAGAACTTGTGCTTGGTTGTAGGCTCAACATTTTAGTCCACCTTGTCACTATATTGCCATTATCTCTTGATATTCTTTCCTCCTTCTTCTTCTCTCTTTCTTTTTTTTTTTTTTTTTTATCGGGTGCGCGAACAGCGCTCCTGATGGGAGTAGCCCCCGAGGCTACAGCCAAGAACTTGTGCTTGGTTGTAGGCTCAACATTTTCTATATTTGCCATTGTCGAAAGTTTTCTTTTTTCGAAGTAGCCCCCGAGCATTTGGGCAAAAACTTGTTTCTGACCAAAGGCTCTCGATGCATTCAAATAACTTATCCTGTCGCGATTCTCCTTTCTCTTGTCGACATATTTTCCCTTGTCAAATTTTCTTCAACTCTATCACTGGTCGATATTTTTCTGCTTTGTGGGTCCATCGTTCCCACCATGTTGACACGTCGTGCAAATGGGGGACACACGTCCTCCGCTTTTTCTGGTGCTCGTGCGGTAACGCCTATCCCCGTAAAAATACTTTTTTGCCCTTGTAACCAGAAAATCAATTCTCACCACACGATTTCCTCATCCAACGGTACACTGCTTCACCCAAATCTTATATAAACCTGTCTTCAACCTCCGTTCATCCCCGCTTGCGCCGCTCACCTGTTCCTCTTCGCAAATCTTCCTCTCGCGCCCAATCTTCGCCGATTTCCCGCTCTCGCATACATTGCTCAACCCGCTTCCGTGGATGCCGCCGCGTGCGCGTTTGACCCGCCACAAGACTCCGCAGTCCGCGATGGCCGCTGAAGATTTTGAGTGGGAGAGATCCAAGATCTCCAACCAAGACTTCAACTCCGATGAAAAGGCTTGGTCCGATGAAGAAGGAAGGCGCCATCCGCTTCCCGCTGAAGAAAGCTATCCCAAGCCTCCAATGGAGTATCGGGTTAGTTTCGTTGATCATCTTATCCGCGGCCTCTCTACCCCAATCCATGATTTCCTCCGCGGTCTTCTCTTTGTCTATGGGATTCAACCGCATCATCTCGACCCCCAATTCCATCCTTCACATTTCTATTTTTATCACCCTTTGCGAATGCTTTCTTGGAGTCGCTCCTAATTGGGCTCTTTGGAAACGCATCTTTCGCCTCCGCCGCAATGGCTCCCACAACGTCACTTATAACATAGGTGGCGTTGTTATCTCGTATTCGTACCGATGTCGATTATTTCGACGTCAAGTTTCCTGATTCTGTCCAAGGATGGCGCAAGAAGTGGCTTTACATTCACGAAGAAAGCGCCAACTCCGTTGAGCACAACATAATTCCCTTCGACGGGAGTGCCAAAATTCAGCGCCGTCGCTCCCGGGATGCCGAAGCTTCGAGGAAGAGAAAAAGGCGAGCAGAGGCGCTCATGTCTCGCATTCGCCGCCTTCAAAATACTCGAGGCGAGGAGCTATCTCGGTGTCCAAATCACAGCCTATTTCCTTAGGATTAGAGTGCAGCCTCTTCAGGCTCGCAAAAATCCCCTTTGGACGTACTCTGGTGAAAATGACGCCAACCGAATCTCCGGTGACCTTTCCACCAAGGACTTGGAGAAGTTGGTTCGAAGACTTTCTCGCCTCGGGCAAAGATCCAGCTCCTTCTTCTTGTCGTGTGGAACCATACAGCTCCACCAATCCACTCCCCAAGGTATTTTATCTTTCCGCGTTTTTATCTTGTTGCACCTTTTTTCCGCATCTCATTGTGTTGTCATGTCTTTACTTTTTCTTTGGTTTCTATTTTTTCAGATCATCCTAGTGTAACTTCCCTTCCTCCTCTTCCCGAGGGTGGAGAGGTCGAAGAAATGACCATCGTTGCCGACGATACTCGGGGCTCTTCCGTTCCCGAAAGTGAAGTTGCGGGTTCTCACAAATCTGCGGCTTCTCATGAGAGAGAGGCTGAGTCCGAGGCCGGTGAGTCGACCGAATCCCTTCCTCCCGCCGTTTCTCCGAAGAACAAAAGGAAAAGGACCGAAGTCGAGGATTCTGGCATTTCTAAGGCTGAAGAAGTTGTTCCTTCGGATCCGAAGGCAGCTTATGATCCTTATTTTGAGTCCCTCATCAGCTCGTAAGTCAATTTTATCTCTCCTCCTTTTTTGATGTACTCGAAAGGTTTAACTCTGTCTTGCTTTTTATACTGTCAATTTTTGTTTACTAGTGATGAGGAAGAAGTACCAGTTACTGACGTAGCTCCTCGGACCAGCACGTCACGTACTGTGCTTGTTTCAGACACGTTAGTTGAAGGAGATGAAACATCATCTCCCCAACAAAACGTCGTCACTACTATTCCACCGTCAAGCCCCCTTGTCCCTTCGCCAAAAAGGGCAAGGGTTGAAATGGTCGTTGAGCCTCCTCCTCAATTGGGCAGCTCTTCGTCGCAGCTCTTAGATGATGTAAGTTTATCGAGATCTATATTTCCTCTATTTTGCTTTTGCGGACCCTTACTATTGTAATGCCGAAGTTTTTCCCCTTCTTACTTTTTTCTTTAACAGCCTATGATCAAGGATCTCATCCGCATCGGGTCCCAATTTATTGGGTACCGCGAGTATGCCAGCAGAGCCGAAGGTAACGACTGTTGTACTTGCTGTTTTTCCTTGAGTTTTTACTCCTTCCGCTTGTCGCTATTTTGAATCTTTCTTCTCTTTCTTTTCCTTTCTCAACAGAAAAACTTGCGGAGGCTAACAAACGTGCCGAGACACTTTCTCGGAATCTTGAGAAAAGTGAAACGGCTCGCAAGAAGGCTGAACTTGCCGCTAGCGAAGCCAGAGCTGAAGCTGACGATGCCAAGGCAAAGGCTGCTAGTGTCGAAGAATTGCAGCAAAGGCTCAAAGATGCTGAATCTGCCTTGCACGAGCAAAAATCTGCGCAGGTTGCACGAGAACAAGGGATCATCAAGCGCTTGAATTCGCAAAGTCGACGCACGCTGAGTAATATCGCTTGTCCCTTCTTTTTTGTTTGTACTTCTTGTTTCTTGATTTTCGACTAATATTCTGTTTTATGTGGCAGCTCAAACCAACCAAGATTTTGATCTGGAGAAATCTGTCAATGACCCTCTCCTTGACGCACTTTCTCTTCTAGAGTCCCATGGACGCGAAATTCGTGAAGGTGTGGCCAATGCCAGTGGGGCTTTGTCGGCGTTGTTCCCCTACTTCTTCCCGAAGAAAGAGGAACCTTCGACTTTCCTTGACCTCGCCAAAATGTTCAATACATCAGAAGATCTTGGGCTGAAGCTGCGCCATGAGAACATGAAGGTAGCCGTTGAAAATACTGTTGCTCTGGTTGCTGACAGTCAGCAGACTCTCGACTGGACGAAGGTTGGCGACACCGATCCGATAGAACAGTCGAGGTGGAAGTCACTGATGAAGGCGGCCAAGCCCAATACGAAGAAAATCTTGGCGTATCTCGGGATCCAACCAACGTCGACTCCTAGTTCGTCAAGGCCGGAGGTCTAGTTGCATGCCTCTGTTTTTCTTTTGCTTCTTTTGCTCTTGTCGCCAAAGTAGTCTTTTGGCGACACGTATTTCCCTAGCTCCACTGTAGCGCCCTTGTAATTATTCTCGAGAGATTAATGAAGAACTCTATCTTTGCCTGTTTTTTAATGTTGTTCGTTTTAAATTTCAGTTGATATTTGATAACTATACTCCAATTCCTACTCCTTCCAATGCTTCGCCTTCTTCCCGCACGGAGAGAACTGCATCGATATCGCACCTGTCGATGATACCTCGTCGCAAGAATTGAATGATCTTCGACAACAACTTCGAGATGCGAAAAAGCAAACACTTGTGATGATGGAGCAGTCTCGTAAATCATCCGAAGCCGAAAAAGTTGCCCTTCGACAAGTCCACGAGGCTATGGCTGCTAAGGAGATTGCTGTTTCGAAGCTGAAAAGCGGTTACTCGAGAAAATTTCATGCTCGAGTTAATGAATGAAGCCGGTGCGGATATGTCGGGTATGTTTGTCTCGTCTTGTGATATCTTTCATCTTCATGCTATTGTCTCCTAAAGGTTGTCCCTTCGTTGTGTTGATAGGTGCCTTTATTGATGTCGCTGCCGAGGAAGAAAGGGTAAACGCTAGGACAAACCTCCTTGTCAATCTTTCCTTGGACCATGGTTCTTTGTTTTGGGCCACTCCGGAGAGGACTCGCCAAATTACCAGATTTCAGGATCGTACTTCTCAAACCCGTGATTTCCTTCACTTCTGTACCAAAACCTTATCCATGGTTTACAACTCCATGTTTCCTCGTAATGTCCCACCAAAAACTCTTCCTGAATTGATGGAAAGATTCAAGGATGCTCGCAGTATCCACGATTTTGTCAAAGCACAACTGGTAGCTGGTGCCAGATTTGCTCTTATCATGCTCCGTATCCGTCACTCAAAGCTTGACCTTGCCCAAGTTGTCGAGAGGGTTCATCAAAAGGTAAAACGCCGGAGAGTTGGTGTTGATAGGATTAACACGAAGGTTACGCCTATAGCCGAAGAAATGATTGAGGACCTTCTTCGGATGGATGCCGACTTTTTGCCGATGGCCATTATGCCGACTTTCTTGGTGCTGCTCCCGAAGAGAACAGAGTTACTCTTGACGACATACCTGAATCAAGACTAGTTATTTGCTTCTTGTAGAAATTTCTTCTTTGTAGTCCATGACCATATTGTAAAGCAACCATTATATTTCTATGTTTGTCTAGCCCCCGAGTGTTTCGGTGACTTTTTCTATATTTGTATATTTGCGAGGTTGTGGACCAAGGCATTTATATATTGAAGGCAAGTATGAGCCCCGAGCTTTTATTGAGTACTATTTTGTATTTTTATTGACTCACGAGGTATTTGAATACCAAGGCAAGATTTTTTTTTCTTCTTTTATCGATGAACTATATTGAAATTCGTCGGAGCGATGACTTTGGTCGCGTTGACAAAGAAGAAGGTGATATAGCCACTATCTTTATTATATTGCAGCACCGCGAGCCCGCCTCATTAAAAACCTTCTCCGGCCCCACTCGGTGCCCCGAAAAAGGAAAAGAGTGCGTCTGAAAACTCGCGGGCGTTTCAGTACATTGAAGTTTTACAAGGACTATATTTCGACTCTAGGCGTAGAACCGCCCGAGTTGCGCCACGTTCCGGGGGTTTGGCTCCTCCACCCCTGTCTTCTTGTCCTTTATCCTGTATGCTCCTCCTCCGATTACTTCCGTGACGATGTAAGGGCCGAGCCACTGTGACTCGAGTTTTTCATGACTTTTTTGCGTGAGCCGAAGAACTAGGTCGCCCACCTGAAAAGATCTTTGCCGCAAGCGTCGACTCGTGGTAATTCTTCAAGTCCTCGTTGATATTTGGTTACTCGAGATAATACTTCATCTCGAGCTTCATCAAGTGCGTCCACATCATCTTCTAATGCTTTTCTCGACGTTTCTTCGTCATACTCCGCGACACGTGGAGAGTTGTGCTCTATCTCGATTGGTAGTACCGTCTCGCTCCATGTACCGAAAAAACGGAGTTTCTTGTGTCGCTGTATTTGGAGTTGTTCGGATACTCCACAACACACTTGGTAGTTCCTCGGGCCAGGTATGTCGAGCTTTTTCTAGTGGTCCTAACAAGCGCTTCTTGATGCCATTGCAGATGATGCCGTTGGCTTTCTCGACTTGCCCATTGGTTTGAGGATGTGCAACTGATGCAAAGTTCAGCTTGATACCCACCTCTTCGCAATAGTCTTTGAATTCATTGGACGTGAAGTTACTGCCGTTGTCTGTGACGATGCTGTGGGGCACTCCAAATCTGAAGACGAGGTCTTTTATGAATTTTACTGCAGATGCTCCGTCTGGTGAATTTATCGGCTTCGCTTCTATCCATTTTGTGAATTTGTCGACAGCTACTAGCATGTATTCCTTTCCTCCTGGCGACGATTTATGTAACTTGCCTACCATGTCGAGTCCCCATTGTGCAAAGGGCCATGACAAAGGTATTGGTGCTAGCTCGCTGCTCGGAGAGTGAGGTTTTGCGGCAAACCTTTGACACGCGTCGCAAGTTCGCACTATGTCCTTAGCGTCCTCTATTGCTGTCAACCGGTAGAATCCTGCCCGAAAAACCTTGGCTGCGATAGCTCGACTACTTGCGTGGTGGCCACATATTCCTTCATGTACGTCCTTTAGAATTATTCTTCCTTCTTCGGGTGTAACGCACCTTTGCAAGACGCCTGAAATACTTCGCTTATATAATTCTCCTTTAACCACCGTGAAAGCTTTGGAGCGTCGGATTACTCGCCTTGCCTCAACTGGATCATCTCGGTATTTCTTTCCCGAGGATATATGATATGTATGGCTGCATCCATGGTATCTCGTATTACTAGGACCAGGTCTTGCTCTTCTTCTTCTTCCTCTTGCTTCTCCTTGATAGCCCCCGAGGGTTTCTTCTCCTTCTTTTTTGATTTTGTCGTCTCGATGGATCTCTCCGTTATCTCCTCCCAAAATACGCCTGGTGGGACCGCAAGGCACTCGCGACCCGATGTTTGCAAGAACGTCGGCTTCGTCGTTGCTCAATCTGCTAATATGTTTTACTTCGCATCCATCGAACAATTCTCGAGCTCATTGTACACCTCCTTGTATGCCATCATGCTATCATTGACTGCGTCACATTGGTTCATAACTTGCTGAGCTACCAACTGTGAGTCGCCAAAGATTTTTAGTCGAGTTGCTCCGCAGGCTTTCGCCATTTTCATCCCGTGTATGAGAGCCTCATATTCCGCTTCATTGTTAGATGCGTTGGGGAACGTCATACGAAGGATGTACTTCAACTTGTCGCCTTCAGGTGATATGAGTACTACTCCTGCGCCAGCCCCTTCTAGCCTCTTGGACCCATCGAAGTTCATAGTCCAGGTTCTCGATAAATCTGGGGTCCCGTATTTTGCAACTCCATCCACTCGCGATGAAGTCCGGTAGTATTTGCGACTTTATTGCTTTTCTTTTTTCATACGTGATGTCCCGAGGGGAAAGTTCTATTCCCCAAAGGGAGACACGACCCGTAGCTTCTGGGTTGTTCAGTATATTTGACAAAGGAGCTTCATTGACCACTATGATCGGGTGTGCCGAAAAATAGTGGCGCAATTTTCGTGCTGTCGTGAACACTCCATATGCTAGCTTTTGGTACTGAGGGTACCTCTGTTTCGAGGGCGACAAGACTTCGCTCACGAAGTATACGGGTCGCTGCACTCCATGGATTTTCCCTTCTTCTTCTCTTTCGACAACTAACACCGTGCTAACCACTTGGGGCGTGGCTGCAATATACAGCAGAGAGGTTCCTTTTCCTTAGGAGCCACTAAGATTGGTGGTGTCGATATTTTTCGCTTTAGATCTTCGAAAGCTCGATCAGCTTCTTCGTTCCACTCGGAATTTATCTCCTTGCTTTATCAGCGCATAAAATGGTAGTGCTTTTTCTCCTAACCCGGCGACGAATCCGCTCGCAGCTGCGACTCGCCCGATTAGCTGCTCGTATTTCTTTCAACTTTGTTGGCTTCCTCATTGTTACTATGGCTTGTATTTTGTCGGGATTTGCTTCAATCCCTCTTGCTGAAACTAGAAATCCCAGAAGTTCTCCTGCTGGGACCCCAAAAGAACACTTCGTCGGGTTCAGCTTGAGGCAGAATTTGTCGAGGTTGTCAAAAGTTTCTTTGAGATCCTCGATCAGCGTTGCCCCCTTTTTTGATGTTATGACGACATCATCGATGTATACTTGCACGTTTTTCCCAATCTGTGTTGCTAAACACTTCTGCATCATCCTCCGATATGTTGCTCCCGCATTTTTTAGACCGAAGGGCATTGTCTTGTAGCAAAACACGCCGTAAGGTGTAATAAACGCTGTCTTGGCTTCATCATCTTCTTTTAGTCTGATCTGGTTATAACCAGAATATGCATCCAAAAAGGAAAGACGTTCACAACCTGCCGTGGAGTCGATAATTTGATCGATCCTTGGGAGGGAAAGTGATCCTTAGGGCAATGTTTGTTGAGACACGTGAAGTCGACGCACATGCGAAGGACTCGTCGTGTTTTTCTTTGGCACCATCACCTGGGTTAGCTACCCATGTGGCTTCGTAGATATCTCTCCGATAAAACCAGCTTCTTCTAGTCGATTTATTTCGATAGCATGGATTTGCGGTTTGGTTCGGAAAAGCGCCGCAAAGGTTGTCTCGATTGGTTTCGCTGTTGGATCCAAATTTAGGTGGTGCTCGGCAAGTTCCCCGGGTACTCCGGCATGTCAGCTGGACACCATGCGAAGATTTTCCAGTTCTCACGGAGGAACTCGACGAGCGCGCTTTCCTATGCGATATCCATGTTGTTTGCAATGGATGTCGTCTTTTTTGGATCTGTCGGGTGAATCTGCACCTCCTTAGAATTTTTCTCTGTGTTGAAAGTTGATTCCTTGTTTGGCTTTCCGACGTCTGGCAGTACGTCGTAATCAGTCATGCTCTTCGACGCCAAGTATTCCGCTTGCATCCCGAAGGTTTCTGACAATCGATGGAAATCCTTGTCGCACTTATCACCTAAAGCAAAACTCCCTTTGACCGTGATTGGTCCCTTGGGTCCAGGCAATCTCCATAACAGGTATGTATAGTGTGGTACCGCCATAAATCTAGCGTATGCTGGTCGTCCCAACAAAGCGTGGTACTGCGACGGGAAATCCACGACTTCAAACTCCAGACTTCTCGATTCTATAATTTTCTCGGGTTCCAAACCGAACGTCGAGGTTGATCTTCCCCAATGGGTAACTTGGTTTCTCCGGTGTGATGCCGTGGAACCTTGTGTCCGTTGGCTTCGGGTTTGCTAAGGATATGTTCATCTTCCTCAATGTATCTGCATACATGAGGTTTAGGCTGCTGCCGCCATCTATGAATACTCGAGAAACGTCGAATCCTGCGATAACCGCCGGCGTAATGAGTGCTGATCGCCCTGGTCGAGGAACTTGCTGCGGGTGGTCCGCTATGGTGAAGCCGATGTCTTGTCCTCGACCAATTGAGGTACTCAACTCGTTGGTGGAGGCATTTTCTCTGCCATGAACACCTGTCGCGAGATTACTTTTTGAGCTCTATTGGATGGCCTTCCCTTCGAATCATCGACACCTGCTCCGTTGGAGTTAGGATCAACATAGGGTGGTGGTGCTGGTGCTGCCGCTATTCTGAGCTGGTGTTGATTGCCTTCCGTAATCGCGGGAGGTGGCGGTAGATGAATTTCGCTCCTAGGCTCCCGAGGGTTTCTCTCGTGCTGCTCGTGCGTGAGCGTTTTCGCACATCTGAACATTGCTTGGAAATTTCGACAATCTTTCTGCAGGTGTCCTGACTGTCTTTTTCCATTGCTATCGAGGAAAAAATGCATCTGGCACGGTCCGTTCAGCATTTCTTCGGGAGACATAAAAGGTCGTGGAAACCTTGGCCCACTATTTTGCCTGTTACGGGAGTCGTCCCTATTATCGCCTCGCTGCTCATTGCTTCTCTGATAATCATCTCTGTTGCTTGCTCCTGTATTTGACCGAAATCCTGCCGAAATTTGCCCCTGGGCGTCGGAATTCGGATACCGCCGAGGAAATCGTCGCCTCGTTCGATAATTTCGACTACGGTCCTCCTCGGCGACCTGTGTCGTTTATTGTGGACAGCGTCTTCTCCGTCCGCCCATCTATTTGCTATCTCCATCAACGCGGATACTGTTTTTGGATTGGTTCTTCCCAAGTCCTCGACAAAATCTCCGCGCTCGATTCCCGCGACAAACGCATCTATTGCTCTCTCGTCGGATATATTTTTCTGCCGAGTTTTTTATGATGTTCCACCTTTGGATGTATTTTCTCATTGACTCATCCGGCTTTTGTCGACACGCCCTCAACTCTTCCAACGATGCAGGCTTCTTGCATGTGGATCTAAAGTTCTTGACGAAAACGTCCTCGAAACTTTCCCAAATTGCCGATGGATCTCGGCGGAAGTTTTTTGATCCAAGATCGAGCGGCTCCACTTAAGTGCACCTGAATACTTTGCATCGCTGTTGCTCTAGTTCCTCCAGCTTAGCTTCACCGTCTCGAGGTAATCAATTAACCAGTCCTCCGGGTCTTGCAAGCCGTCGAACTTTTTGAAGTGATCGGGTAACTTGAATCCTGAGGGGACTCGAGTTTTTCGGACTCTTCTCGTGAAGCACGGTA
The DNA here is from genome assembly GCF_022539505.1 of Lolium rigidum. Lineage (NCBI taxonomy): Eukaryota > Viridiplantae > Streptophyta > Magnoliopsida > Poales > Poaceae > Lolium > Lolium rigidum. Next base: position 265,001,517 of record NC_061512.1, on the reverse strand, counting down.
GACCACACATATCCTCGTCATTAAGCTCCGGGGACTGCCGATGATCTCTTCTGCTTTGCCTTGCTCTATCGACCCTCGCTTGTACTCCTGTGTCTCTTGCTCCACTTGGTCCTTCCGGAGCTGCCGCCGTTGCCGCCGCAGGTTGTGGACTATTTTGCCTTGCTGCTCCTTCGGGAGGCGTTGCTACGAACGCTGTCCCCATAGCTCCAACTCCTGCCAATGCCATGTTGTATAATGTTTCCCTTGGATCTCCTGGGGGCGGCTTGGATGCGAGGATGTAAGCTTGTGTCGCCATATACCCAGCTTCCGGTGTCTTAGGGATAATATTTCCTCTTGTATCTATCGTCATAAAGGACATGTCGAGGTTTTGAACCAAGTACTCTCTTTCGCTTCGGGTATGTGTTGTAGCCTTGATCTTCCTCTCGTTCCGAGCCTCCCGTGGCTATCACCCGAAACTCTAGATTGTCCACTTAGGTCCGCCCTTCTCCCGCTGGATGCGGAAGCTGCCTCCTTTCTCCCTGTTTAGCTCAGCTGTCTGTTTTTCTATTTCTCGGGCAGTTCGTGCGAGCATATATTGATAAGCTTGCAGTTCTTGAGCTGTAGCTGTTGTCGTCATTGGTTCTGAACCATCTATGGCTTTTGCCGCTCTATCCCAGGCTGCCTGTGGAAGTTGGACTCTGACGCGTGGTGTGGGCCCGACGTATTTAGTGCCCATACCTCTCCTTAGATCTGAGGGATCGACAAAAGGATTTCCCAATTGATCGAAAGCCTCCGATGTTTCCTCTTGATCTTCGATAGCATAAATCTGATGATATTTTGTACTCAGATCTATGTTGGGTTTGGTGACATCATTGTTGAGATTGATGAAGACCTTGCCCATTGTGAGAGATTTGTCGATGAAGTCGTAGCTGTCGACATCGCTTGAGCCATCGCTTATATATGAGTCCGCGGATGACCCGGACGATGCGTTGCTCGAAGATCTTGGCGAGTTTCTCTCTTGCTCGGTGCCGACGTAGCGTGTTGCCGAAGTTTCTTCTTCTGACTCGGTTGATGATGCATAGCTTGAAAATTCAGAATCGACCGCCGACGATCCCGACGAAATCGGAATTTCGACACGATACGATCCTTCTTTCTTGACGCGAAAGTGGAACCTTCCGAACGTCATCACCAAGGGCTCCGCCAGATACGCATATGCATCCAAACGGGAGGGTGGGTGAGGAACAAAATCAACAGGACCAGTAGCGATCTGTTTACCTCGATCCATAGTGTTGCTCCCGGTTGACGATGTCGAAGATCTTGAACGTGCCATCGAGATCGGATCCTTACGCCTCTAATTCCCACGAGACGGCGCCAATTGACAAGGGATTAACTTGTCAATGCCTATGGATTATAGGCTAGGGTTTAGTTAGAAGTAGAGGGCAAGTAGATCTCGAAGGTTTCAGCCGAAAAGTACTCGACGAATATGAAACTAGGGTTTGTAGACAATGATTCGATGATCTTCTCGTCCCTCGACCCCTCCTTTATATAGGTGGAGCCGAGGGATTCGTGCTATACAAGGATTACATAGTCCGGGACGGTTTCTAACTCATCCCGCCAGATTACAAATAACACTTCCTATTACAATTCTATCTTTTCCTTAAATACATCTTGGGCTCTCGAGTCTTCTTATTCTTCGGGTAGTGGGCCTTCAATAAACCCCGGGTACTATATGAGGCAGGCCCATTTGGGATGCCTATGTCACCAGCTCCTCGGGGTCTTCCTCTTCTTCCTCATCAACAGGTAAGGCAGCGGCCTCCGCAGCTATCTCCTGCAGGACCGCCGACACAACAAGCCGGCAGGCGGAGCGCGAGTGGTCGCGGGAGAAACAGAGGTTGCAGAAGAGGACCGGGGCCCCAGCCCCAGCTTGAGAAGCATGGTTAGCACCTGGGTTGTCCATGCGGGACCTAGCATGCAAGGAAGAAGAGGACCGAGAAGGGGATCTCAAGGCGGCGGGAGCAGAGAAGGAAGGGGAGAAGGGGGGCATCTTACATTTCTTCTCAAAATGGCCGGAGCAACGGCACCGACGGCAGTAGCGGGGGTCCCGGCAGGCGGCCACCAGGTGATCCGGAGCAAGGCACCGGAAGCAGCGGCGGGTAGATTTGCGTAGAGGTGGTGGAGTGGAGAAGGTGGAGGGAGGCAGAGGCTTAGAAGGGGAGGCTGCCATCTCGGAATAGGAAGGTCTCCAAGGGCCATCCATGGCGGCGCAAGGTCCGATGATGCCTGGAATGGCAATTTGACCTTGGAGATGCTCTGGGAGCGAAAGGGGAAGGGGCTCAGGTAGCAGAGGAAGGGTTGGGGAGGGTGTAGGAGGTTCAGAGAGGGGGGGGAGGGTTGATCACGGGCGTGGTGCACCGGCCATGGCATCGGTCCCTCGGGCAGAGGAAGGATACCATGCGAGATTAGGTCTAGGCACAGGGGAACGCGCCGTCTCCTAGCGCGAGGAAGGGGAAAGTGGGAGGAAGAATCCAGAGAAGGGGGGCACGCGTTGACTGCGACGGCTGGAGGCTCAGAAGACCGAGCCAGCGATAGAGGCCCAGACAAGGCAGGGGGCAGGTTAGACGTCATCAACGACACGGGTGGGCTGGACGGCCCAAAAGACAGAGACGCGGAACGGTCCAAAAGAGCGGATGGGCGGGAGAGGAAGAACTTGGCAACGAGTTGACCATGTCGGAGACCACCAAGCGAGACCAGGAACCTAGCGATCCGAGGCGACGCCACAACAAAGCAGAAGATGTTGTTTGCAAGCTCAATAACAGAAAAACATTCGAACGGAGATCCAAGCCAATACCGAAGCTATACTACGGACAAAGGAAGCTGGAGTAGGTTGGTGGTCGCCATGAGTCACTGCGATGAACACCGGGGACGGTGCAAACAGTAGAGAACCAGGGGCGACCGGAGAGCATACCAGGGAAGAGAAGTTTTCCAGCGTGAACTGCAGGAACGCGTCGCCCGGAGTCGAGAAGGGGTGCGACAGAGCTTGAGGATCCAGCGCCAGAGACCCAGGGACCCGCTTGGTGAGGAAGCCTTGCGCAGGGGTCAACTTGGCGACAACCATCGGAGGAGCAGCAGACGAGGCTGGCGGTCGCCTTGACGGCGAGGCAGAGGCTGGGCGCCCCAAGCTGGCGTCACGGAGGACGACCGCCGACCAAAGCGGACCGTCGGCCTGAACACACAGCCCACCTGGTCGTGGAGCATCAGAGGTCGCCGGGGTTCCAGCAGCAGGGGGCAGCATCGGGGTGCAGGTAGCTAGCGACGAGGACGCCAAAGGGGGTGGTGGCGGCGGGGGCGGTGGTGGGTTGGTTTGGTGGCTAGTCCTAGGGCTAGGGAGGCAGCTACCGGCGACCGAGAGGGCGGTGGGCGCAGGGGCGCCTTGGTCGCCATGGGCGTCGCGGGAGCCCATCCGTCACACACACACACAATCGTATTCTCCCTCTGACCAACATAACTGCACACAAACACCATCTTCAAATAATAGTATTCAGCTCAACAATACATTAGGAGAAAAGTGAACAATATACAATCTCTTAGTACTAGAAAATGGGTTAAACAATGAAAATTTGATACATATAGTGGTGTCGGCGTCGGCAGCCAAACTCCCGCGATTTTATTTTCCCTTTCTATGAGTTTTAGGGCATCTTCAGCGGGGCGACCCATCTGGTTCTCATCGCGTCTGAAACGGTCCGCGCGATCAGACCGACCGGCCGCGCACACTCTAGCGGAGCGACACAAACATACCAACCCATCTGATTAAACATCCCTTACGCAAAGAGAGGTCGTGATGATATCATCTACGCTGTGGCTCCGTGCGTCCTCCCATGTCCGGCCCGCATGGCAGTGGCCTAACGGCCTTCTTACTCTCTAGCCATCAACGGAAATAGACTCTAGAGTTACCCGTGCTGCCCGATGCATGCGCTCCTGCTCTAGCCTCGCTGCTTGATGCCTGCGACGGTCGTCTGACTTCATCAATGCCCCGACCTTTTTAGGCAACCACGGCCATTTTCTTCCACAACCTCATTTTCTTCCATCCACTACCACCACCACCACATGCATTTCCACAACCATAGCTGGTGGCATAGGATCGAGGGGAGGGCATCTAGGATGTCCACCGAGCCCACACCAGCACCTACACTACTTTCTAGCCTACTCTCTCCTTACATGATGACCCACACCAGCACCTACACTGGCTTTCACTCTAAGTAAATGTCTGAACCCATCCACAATACAAGTAACCAACTCTGAGACCATGCATTGTCGCTCAAGGTTTCCAAAAACCCTAGTGTTCCGCCGCTTCCACAAAGCCCAACTGACGATCATTGTGTCGTAGGCCTTCTTCTCTTCTCCTTGGAATCTCTTCCCCGTCTTGAGCAACCATGACTCAAGAGCGTCATCTTGCTCCGGGACATCAACCTGCAAGCCTGCCATGGTGAAGCACATGTGCCAAATCTCCCCTGCATACACACATTGCAACACAATGTGCTCTATGGTATCGTAATTTTGCAACTCAATGACATCTCCTCCTACCACCCGTGGGGAACATGTATGTCAGATGTCCATAATCTGTGTTGCAGTGCTATTCTAAACATAGCTATTCCCACTTTCTGATAGTAATTCTCACATATATGTAACAAAGTTGTTCTATATCTACGACAACTAATATGAGTTGGATGAAGTACTATTTTTCTATCGGGTTGGTCAAACCATTTTTTTACCTAGAAAAAAAATCACAGGTACACAAAGGGATAAAGTATTATTAGAAAGTTCAGATCTTCTACTTTATAAATACATAATTTTGATGTCGTACAATTTATATTATGTTGGTTAAATTTATGATCAAACATGACCAATAAACCGGAACAGGGGAGTAAGATATATAACCTCTTTTATCATTCCAATACAAAAAAATCTACAATAAAATCATCCTCTTGTCTATAATATCCCCCATTCTAAAAGAAGTGAGCCCATCTCAATTGATTAGGAAAGTCGATGCACAACTCAGCTGCCCAAATTCAAGTTCTCATAAAAGCCGATTTGAGATCTTCTTAGTACCTAGTATTTTTTTTAAAAAAAAAGCTGTATAGAGACTTTGCTCTGCCGACCTAACCATGAGAATGCCTAATAATTGCATCCAACGGTCAAACGAAAGCGGAGCACAATTTCCATATTAGAAGGCCGTACAAGTACGACAGCCGCATGACGTCGTCCCTACCTTGCCGCTAGTAGTATGGATATATGCAAGACAAGTAGGCACTAGGTGGGGATCGAGCGATGGCATACACACATAAGACGATGACTCCGGCGGCCGCGCTGATGGCGTTGCTGTTGCAGCTCAGCTTCTTGGCCGCGGCGGCGGCTCAGGTCAACGGATCTACGGCGAGCTGCCCGAGCAGCTGCGGCAACGTGAGCGTGCCGTACCCGTTCGGCATCGGCCCAGACCCAGTGTGCTACTTGCCGGGCTTCAACCTCACCTGCGACCGGACGCGCGGCCAGGAGCGGCTGCTCATCGGCGGCAGCGGCGCCACCCTCGAAGTGATGGAGATCTCGCTCGCCAACTCCACGGTGCGCGTCATGGACACCGCGGGCGCCGTGACCATCACCAACCAGGCGACCGCCCCGGGCACGGTGGATGCCAAAGGCGCGTGGAGCGGCCTTGGCGCCGGTGCCCTCGAAGGCCCGTTCGTGGTGTCGCCGACGCGCAACCGGTTCCTAGTCACGGGGTGCAACGTGCAGGGCACTCTGCTCGGGGAGGGCGGCAACCTTATCGTCGGCTGCTCCTCCTTCTGCGCCATCACCGACAATTTTGGTAGGGCCACAACGAGATCCCCCGAGAACGTCGCCGCGTGCGCCGGTGACGGCTGCTGCGAGACGCCCATCCCCATCGGCCGCCCCTCCTACGCCGTGGGGCTCACGCCGCTGGACAAGGAACAGGAGATGGACCAGGTGGTGCCAATCGAGGTGCGCGTCGCCGAGGCGGGATGGTTCGAGGGTGCCTCCGCCGCGCTGCTCAACTACTCCTCCCGTGCCACGTCGCGCCGGATGGCGATTCCCGTGGTCCTGGAGTGGGCGGTGAAGTCCGTGCCGCTCGTGTTCATGGCAACGACGACGCCGGGCTGCCCCGAGGACGCGGCGACGAGCTTGTGCCGGAGCAGCCTCAGCTCATGTTCCAACGTGAGCGGCAACTACCGGAGCGGCTACGTGTGCCGGTGCCAGGTCGGGTACCAGGGCAACCCGTACATCATAAACGGATGCCAAGACGTCGACGAGTGCGCGCTGCCCGACACTTGCTCCGGCGGCGAGTGCAGGAACACGCCCGGGAACTACACATGCCACTGTCCGCGCGGCTCCCGTGGCAATCCCCACATCAAAGATGGCTGCGTCAAAACATCCCTAGGTGAGCATCACTAGCTGCGTCAAAAGATCGACTGGGTTCTTGCTCTGCTTCACATCGATCACAGAATTCTCCCTCAACCATGACACATTCTCTCTCACAATTTCAGGTTTGAGTGCCGGCATAGGAATAGGCAGTGGTGCTGGCCTCCTGCTCCTGGTCCTCGGTGCCATTTTTGCGATCCGGAAGCTGAAGCATCACAGGGCAAAGGTATTGAAACACAAATTCTTCAGGGAAAACAGGGGACACCTGCTGCAGCAGCTGGTGTCGCAGAAGGCGGACATCGCCGAGAGGATGATCATCCCCTTGGTGGAGCTGGAGAAGGCCACCAACAACTTCGACAAGGCCCGCGAGATCGCCGGCGGAGGCCACGGCATGGTTTACAAAGGGATCATGTCCGATCAGCACGTCGTGGCCATCAAGAAGTCCAAGGTCACGATCCGGAGGGAGATCGATGAGTTCATCAACGAGGTGGCAATCCTCTCCCAAATTAACCATGTGAACGTGGTGAAGCTCTTCGGGTGCTGCTTGGAGACAGAGGTACCGTTGCTGGTGTATGAGTTCATCTCCAATGGAACCCTTTATGATCATCTTCATGTCGAAGAGCCTAAAGCATCATTGCCATGGGTGGATAGACTCAGAATTGCTACGGAGACCGCGAGAGCCCTCGCATACCTTCACTTGGCCGTGGCAGTCCCTATAGTCCACCGAGATGTCAAGTCTCAGAACATTCTGTTAGATGGCACTCTCATAGCGAAGGTGTCGGACTTTGGAGCTTCGAGGTGCATCCCGGTCGATCAAACGGGGGACGATACCGCCATCCAAGGGACATTCGGGTACCTAGATCCCATGTACTTCTACGCGGGACAGCTCACTGAGCAGAGCGATGTTTATAGCTTCGGTGTTCTCCTCATGGAACTGCTCACAAGGAAAAAACCATGCTCCTATCGTTCGTCTGAGGAGAAAAGCCTAGTTGCATGTTTCACCGCTTTGCTCGCAGAAGGTGACCTCATCAGTCTGCTCGATCCTCAGGTCATGGTGGAAGGATGCAAGAAGGTTGAAGAAATAGCTATGTTGGCAGCAGCATGCGTGAGGATGGAAGGTGCCCAACGGCCGACCATGAGACAGGTGGAGATGAAACTCGAGAGCCTTCGAGTACCCCATGAAAGTATAGTTATGTGCGACATGGATGCACCAAGTCATGCAGTGATCGATATTACAGGTACGAAGGAGGAGGTGAGTAGACAATATAGCTTGGAAGAAGAGTATGTGTTATCATCAAGATACCCACGGTAGCGCATTGTATGTTTTATATACAATAAAGGGTAAAAGTGGCTTGTATGCTTTATGTATATTTTCTTTTGTGTAAGGAAATAGGGAAGCTTACCAAATCATACACACCAAAGTGGAACTGGTACTCCTGTATCTAGTACATGCCTTCAAATAAATAAGGGGGAAATCTATACAAAAGCGCAGCACACAGTGGTAGTTCATGCGGCGGCAAAAAAAATGGTGCTCTCCCCCTATAGGATGCATGCACTGATCTGACAGCTCACGCTGACATTTAATAGTAGAATCCGAAACTTGAAAATGATTTATCTTTCAAACCGTTTATCCAATTTATGATCCGTTTGCACCGCTGCGTTCGTGTCGACGAGAACTTCAAAACTAGATCTCATGTTGTTATGTTTCAAAGTTTTTTTTTCGTCACATCAATTGCCAGATTAAAATCGAACAACTACCACAATAATTGTACAGGGTTATTAAATAAAAAAAATTACATGTTTTACATAGACAATGCATTAGTATGCGCACCTACAGTGTGATGCGAGGATGTTTTTTGGTCAAACCAATCTCCAGGTTATAGTAATATGGTTGTCAGATTTCAACGAATACTTGCTACAATAATTATACATGGTTATCGAATATTTTTTACCCATTTTAAATATTGCAATGATATGTAGGAGTACAACTAATGAACAGGTGTTCGAGTGTCTCTAAGACCTAAGATATTATATCATTTCACACAAATTCGATATCATGGAGCTTTACATTGGTGTAGAATGACATGCACGAACCTACCAACCAACGTATTACAATCCGGAAGCTATGTAGTGAATAATCTGGTAAGTTAACGATAATAATCTGGCAATTACTGACGAAAAAAAAATTTCACAAAATATACCAACATAGGATCTAGTTTTGAAGATCTCTTCGAAACTAAGTCAACGGTGAAAACGGATTTTCAAATGGGTTCGTGGTTTGAGAGATAAAGGTTTTTAAAATTTAAACATTGAGAAAATCTAGATGATGTCATCGTAAATGTCACTGCATGCATGCATATTAGGAAAGGGAATCCGCCGCACAGATTAGACTTGGTGCGGCGCCGCCGCGTAGTAAAGTCCATAAATAAGAGTTATCTTCTACGGCAAACATGTGCGGAAAGTGTTTTACTGATGATAGCAGTGTCTCATGATTCATGCCGATTCCTCTCCATACCATATTTCCCTACTATATGTCTATGAATTTTTTTTTGATATAAATGAAATGGTAATGAAATCTTGTTATTTAAAAATACCATATATATATTCCACATATTTGGATCATTTTAGTTTTTTCCATTTAAATTACCATTAATCTCAGTTCTTATAAAAATTCCACGAGATTTCACTAAAATTTTGTTTATATTTCATAGATATGCCACATGGATATGCATATCCGAAAATGGATCCGCTAGAGTTGCATCATGGATATGCATATCCGCACCACATGAATCATGCCCAACTAGATATAGGCCCCGAGGTCCGGGTTGCTACAGTAGGAACCTGCCAAGAGAAACCTCTTTTGAGTCAATGGTGATTTAGTACGGTTTCGCAAAACAAAATGGTGATTAAAAAAATCACTCTGTACCCATGGGCGCCTGCACCCCCTCCAGGGTGGACAAGATAGGTTCTCTGTGGTCAAATGTGAGTATGGTCGCGATGGCTAGTATCAATATATTAGTCTCATGCATCCATATGATGCTAGTATATAATACTATAGAAAAGTCACTCTAGAGCTGGAGCATGTTTTGATTTTTTTAATTTTTTTGTTGAGATTTTGGTGTTTCAAAGAATTCTGAAAAATCCTAGATGTTAACAATGATGTATTCTACGGTCATTCAAAATCACATAGCAAAATAATTTGTATTCTGGTCTATACAAAAATGACAAATACTGGAAAACATAAGGGTTTTCACATTTTGGACTATTCACTACTGCCTCCGATCCATAATAATGTCAGTAAGTGCCAGGGTTTTAGTTCCTCAGATTATGGATAGGAGGGAGTACCCAAGATTTAGAATTGTCATTTTAACACAGCCCGGATTATATAATATTTTTCGTTTGCTTTTTGCACATAGGTAAAACTCATCATTATCTACATCCTGGATTTTGTTTAGAGTTTTTTAACTTCAAAATATCGATTAAGAAAAAAGAATAAGGGCTCCATGGAGGCCGTCCTCCAAAACAACACATTCATGGCAATATCTCTATAATTCATAATATCATGTAATATTTGTACCACTGCCTTATTATATTTATTTATTTTGAAATCTCAATGCAAAACTATGTAGAAGGCTCAATCTGATATAGTTTAACAGACACACACATAGTTTAAAAATATATTTGACCACCGATTTCTTTTGGGTCAATGGTGATTACCTGATTATTCGACGCGATGAGTTTTCAATTGCAATTATTTCTTGTGGTAGTGCCTTGTCAATTGCAATTATTGCCACAAAAATTGCAATCATTGCCACAACTAATTATTGTATGTGATGCCTCTCCAGTTTAAGTTATTGCATGTTCTTAATGACTTATTAGCTGCAATTTTAATACTCCCTCCATTCTAGTATAAAACTTGTCTTAGATTTATTAAAATTAAAATAATGTCGATATAAATCTAAATTTATACAAGTCAAAGATAAATTTCATGGTGACATTGACATGGAAAAAGGTTGACGCCTAGAGGGAATTTTGACACGGGCTAGCACATCGTACGTGCAAGAGTTCAATAATTGAGTCCACGGTCAATCGAACATGTAGCCAATTTTCCATATCTTTTTTTTAGGAACCAATTTTCAATATCTAATAGTGCATGCATCCAAGGACAACAGCTCGCATGCGTAGATAACCAAGGGGTGTTGACGAAGTTTATAGAGAAATGCAGGCATCCTGCAGCTGACTGCCTGCAGATGTGATGACTAGTCCACTACTAGCAAACAAAATGCAACGTGCACCTTGATCGGTTCTATGGTTAGCACTTGTGTCTTGATTAGTAGCCTCTTACTATGGGAATGGGATCCGGTGCCTTGCCATGAGCCAGAGTCACGGCGTGCCTCATCCCTATGCATCCACCGTTCAAACACATTCCACGGTCAGTAAAATGGGTTAAAGAATGAAAAATTGATCCATACAGTGGCGTCGGCGACCAAGCTCCACAACCAAACTCACGCGATTTTATTTTTCTTTTCTATAAGTTTTAGGGCATCTCCAGCTGGCGGTCCATCTGGTTCTCGCGCGTTTGAAACGGTCCACGCGGTCAGACTGACCAGCCGCACATGCTGGAGATGCTCTAAACGGAAATAGACTCTAGAGCTGCCCGCGTCGCCCGACGCATGCGCTCCTGCTTTGGACTGGACGGCTGTATGCCTTCATCAATGTCTGTGTTTCGACCCTTGCGCTGGCATCCAATGCCCTGACCTTTTTAATCAGGCCAACGTCGGCCATTTTCTTCCACAATCTCATTTTCTTCCATCCCCCACCACCACCACCATAGGCATTTCCGCAGCCATGGCTGGTGGCATAGGATCGAGGGGAGGGCATCTAGGACGTCCACCGGGCCCACACTAGCACCTACACTACTTTCTAGCTTACTCTCTCCCTACATGATGACCCACACCATCACCTACACTGGCTTTCACTCTAAATAAATGTCTGAACCCATCCACAATACAAGTAACTAGCTCCGACACCATGTGTTGTCGCTCAAGGTTTCCAAAAACCCCAGTGTTCCACCGCTTCCACAAAGCCCAACTGATGATCATTGTGTCGTAGGTCTTCTTCTCTTTTCCTTGGAATCTCTTCCCCGTCTTCAGCGACCATGACTCAAGAGCGTCATCTTGCTCCGGACATCAACCTGCAAACCTGCCATGGTGAAGCACATGTACCAAATCTCCCCATCATACACACATTGCAACACAATGTGCTCTATGGTATCGTCATTTTGCAACACAATGACATCTCGTCCCGCAACCCGTGGGGAACATGTATGTCCAATGTCCATAATTTGTGTTGCAGTGCTATTCTAAACATTGCTATTCCCTCTTTCTGATATTAATTCTCACATATCTATTACAAAGTTGTTCTATATCTACGACAACTAATATGAGTTGGATGAAGTACTATTTTCTATCGGGTTGGTCAAACCTTTTTTTTTACCTAGAAAAAAATTCACAGGTACATGAAGGGATAAAATATTATTAAAAAGTTGAGATCTTCTACTTTCTGAATATAGAATTTTGATGTTGTACAATTTATATTATGTTGGTTAAATTTATGATCAAACATGACCAATAGAACGGGAAAAGGGAGTAAGATATATAACCTCTTTTATCATTACAATACAATAAAATCATTCTCTTGTCTATAATATCTTCATTCTAAAACAAGTAAGCCTATCTCAGTTGATTAGTGAAGTAGATGCACAACTCAGCGACCCAAATTCAGGTTCTCGTAAACGCAGATTTGAGATCTTTTTTTAATAAAAAAAAAGCGTTATAGGGACTTCCTCTGCCGACTTAACCATGAGAAGGCCTAATAATTGCATCTAACGGTCAAACGAACGAGCAGCGTAATTTCCATATTAGAAGTCCATCCAACTACGACAGCCGCATGACGTCGCTACCTTGCTGCTCGTAGTATATATGCAAGACAAGTACGCACTAGGTGGGAATCGATCGATGGCATACACACATAAGACGATGACTCCGGTGGCCGCGCTGATGGCGTTGCTGTTGCAGCTCAGCTTCTTGGCCGCGGCGGCGGCTCAGGTCACCGGATCTACCGCGAGCTGCCCGAGCAGCTGCGGCAACGTGAGCGTGCCGTTCCCGTTTGGCATCGGCCCAGACCCAGATTGCTACTTGCTGGGCTTCAACCTCACCTGCGACCGGACGAGCGCACGAGAGCGGCTGCTCATCGGCGGTGCCGGCGCCACCCTCGAGGTCGTGAAGATCTCGCTTGCAACCTCCACGATACGAGTCATGGAGATGGCGGGCGCCGTGAACTTCACCAACTACTTCAGCACCTCCGACATCTGGTGGAGAGGCCTTGGAGCCGGCGCCCTCACAAGCCCGTTCGTGGTGTCGTCGACGCGGAACCGGCTCGTGGTCACGGGGTGCAACATGCAGGGCACGCTGCTCGGGGAGGACCTCAACCTCATCGTCGGCTGCTCCGCCTTCTGCGCCATCACCGACAATTTTGGCAGGTCCACCTCCCCAGAGGACGTCGCCGCGTGCGCCGGCAACGGCTGCTGCGAGACGCCCATCCCCATCGGCCGCCCCTCCTACGTCGTGCGGCTCACGCCGCTGGACCCGAACGCGGAGGGTACCTTTGACGTGCCCATCGCGGTACGCGTCGCCGAGACAGGCTGGTTTCAGGGCGCCTCCGCCGCGCTAATCAACACCTCCGCCGATGACTCGTCACGCCGGACGGCCTTCCCCTTGGTGCTGGAGTGGGCGGTGAATTCGGCGCCGCTCGTGTACATGGCGTGTGCCAGAGTAGTTTCAGCTCATGCATCAATGTCAGCGACAACTACCGCAGCGGCTACGTGTGCCGGTGCCATCACGGGTACCAGGGCAACCCGTACCTCGCTGACGGATGCCAGGAAATCAACGAGTGCGTCCCCCACATCAAAGATGGCTGCGTCAAATCATCTATAGGTGAGCATCACTGTTGGTACATATGCAAGATTGCACACCAGGGAGAGATAAATTGCATCGGTTCTTGCTCTGCCTTAAATAAGAGAATTTTCCCATAACCATGACACATTTTCAGGTTTGAGTGTCGGCATAGGAATTGGCAGTGGTACTGGGCTCCTACTCTTGGTCCTCGGTGCCATCTTCGTGATCCGGAAGCTGAAGCATCACAGGGCAAAAGTATTGAAACACAAATTCTTCAGGGAAAACAGGGGACACCAGCTGCAGCAACTGGTGTCGCAGAAGGCGGACATCGCCGAGAGGATGATCATCCCCTTGGTGGAGCTGGAGAAGGCCACCAACAACTTCGACAAGGCCCACGAGATCGCCGGCGGAGGCCACGGCATGGTGTACAAAGGGATCATGTCTGACCAGCACGTCGTGGCCATCAAGAAGTCCAAGGTCACGATCCGGAGGGAGATCGACGAGTTCATCAACGAGGTGGCAATCCTCTCGCAGATTAACCATGTGAACGTGGTGAAGCTCTTCGGGTGCTGCCTCGAGACGGAGGTGCCATTGCTGGTCTACGAGTTCATCTCCAATGGGACCCTTTACCATCATCTCCATGTCGAGCAACCTAACCCATCATTGCCATGGGTGGATCGGCTGAGAATTGCAACGGAGACCGCGAGAGCTCTCGCGTACCTTCACTTGGCCGTGTCATTCCCAATAGTCCACCGAGATGTCAAGTCTCAGAACATTCTCTTAGATGACACTCTCGTAGCCAAGGTGTCGGACTTTGGAGCTTCGAGGTGCATTCCGGTCGATCAAACAGGGGACCATACCGCAATCCAAGGGACATTTGGGTACCTAGACCCCATGTACTTCTACTCGGGGCAGCTCACCGAGCAGAGCGACGTTTATAGCTTCGGCGTTCGTCTCCTCATGGAGCTGCTCACAAGGAAGAAGCCATGCTCGTATCGATCGTCCGAAGAGAAAAGCCTTGTTGCATACTTCACTGCTTTGCTCGCAGAAGGCGATTTGGCTAGTGTGTTGGATCCCCAAGTGGAGGTGGAAGGGGGCAAGCGGGTTGAAGAAGTAGCTATATTGGCAGCAGCGTGCGTGCGGATGGAAGGAGCCCAGCGGCCGACCATGAGACAAGTGGAGATGAAGCTCGAGAGCCTTCGAGTGCCCCATGAAAGCATTGTAATGTGCGACATCGATGCACCAAATCATGCAGTGATCGAGATTACAGGTACGAAGGAGGAGACGAGCAGACAATATAGCTTGGAAGAAGAGTATTTGTTATCGTCGAGATACCCGCGGTAGTGAATGGCATGTGTGGCTTGCATCATGTATTTTTCTCTCTTTTTCTACGGAGATAGCGAGGCTTGTATTAACTAGTAAATCATACCCCCTCGTAGTGCCTGGCTAAATAGATTGCATCCAAAATTTTAATCAAAGTCAAAGTTTACAAATTTTGACCATGCATATTTATAGAAGTATGTACATGCCCATTGCTAAGTTAATATTAATATTATTAAAATGACAAGAGAATTTTATATATTCCTAGTTAAATTTTACAAAGATTGTCTTGTACGAAAAATATACAATGTGCATCGATTGACAAGTGTCTCATCAACATCTTAGAGGACTGGATCTTGAGAGACTAACCGAGTGATGCAATGCGGGCGGTTTTATTGGAAAAACAAGACAACAAGATCGATCTTGGGAGGGAAAGAGTTGAGGTGAAGAAACAAGGAAACAAGACTTCATGATCTTAACGGCCGACATGTCCAACATGGATCCGAAGGTGAAGACATGCCATACGATATATCGTTAACATATTTTGCAGAAAATAAGGATTGTGTGGCAGCGGCGGCGATTGAAGATCAAACACCAGTGGCAACAGAAGAGCCAACATCTTGCATTTGATTTCTATGTATGTATGTGAATAATTTGGCCCAACCTAGCGTGTAATTTTGGTGGCCAAGCCATTGAATTTAGATCTATTTCTATATTTGTTTGGTTTTGCATATTTTATTTTATTTTTAAAAAATTACTTGGCACAGATGCAAACATGACCCATATTTGGTCCGTATTTGTGTCTCCATAGACAACTCAGTCAGTTTGTATTTGATCGTTGGGCTAGGGTGCAGACTTATTTTTTAACCACGCAGATACAAACCTCGGTTGTTTTGTATCCTCGTTTTGTGTCCGCTTGCGTCTTGAGATGCTCTAAGAATTAATAGGGTGCATGAACATGAATGACGAGCTGATACTATTCTGGGTCGCTGAACATCAAGCCATGTTGACCAGGTTGGCCGACAAGCCAACACATGCATGCATCCACGCAGCTCACTGGCTGCAGGTGGCGACTAGTTTACATCTATTGGCAACATGTATCTTGGTTGGTCCTATTATTAGCATCTGTGTCTTGATCTGTCTTTTTTGACTAGGAGTGTTTTTTTTTTCAAGATGATCATCATATACTCCAGATTTGTCACATCTGCGGCATGGGAAATTTGTATGAGGATGAAAACTCTCTCCGTCCAAAATCAATTGACTCATCGAGATATATACAATTTTAATTATGTTTATGATTTTGGATTTTCAATATCCGAAAAACTTCAGTCATCGGCGAATATACGACATTTTGAATCCAGTAAAGAGTCAACGTATGCATGCACATTGTCACCGGATAGATCCGAGTTTGCTACTGTAATGAAGATTCCCTAGCAAGTTTCCTAAAACAAATATTTCCTAGCAAGTAGCAGAAGGAGCATGCATGCACCTTGTGCACATCTCAATCGATCTGCCGTTGCCGCGTCATTGTCCATGAGAAGGACTGCTGCCATAAACGAGTAGCTCCTCCTGCTCCAAGTTGTCGTCAAGGTCTAAGTCCTAGCTATCATAATAAATATGGGTGAAACGGATCGGATATAAATTTCATAATGGTTTTTTTGCATATTAGTTTTTCTATATAGATGTTTTTTAATAAGAATGTGGAGCATATGTTATTTAAACACAAAATAGATTTTCTTATTTCAAAAAGGGTATGAATAACAAAATAATACACCTATATCTTACAGTGAATCAATTGTATAATGCTATAATACTCAATTGTTTCGAGTTCAATCATAGAAAATTAAATTTGACAACTTTATTCGTATTTTTGGTTGAATAATAGGCATGTCGAGATAGAGTTACTAAAGTAGGCTAACATAATTTTGTTCGGTTACAGATATAACCATTTGCAATCCACATTTGGTTCAAAATCCCATACCACTTTTGCTTTTGTATTTGTCAAACAAATCCATATATCAGAATTCGGATATTAGACTAGTAGGAAAAATCCTACTAATGACGTACCCATAGCGGTCATGAGAGTTCTGGGGCCTGGGGCGAAACCAAAACTCAGGAAAACTTACACGAAAAAAAAGAAGAGATAAGGGAGGATGCCATTTGACAAGTGGGTCCCCCTAAAATTTACAGGATAACCCAGAACCAATGTATGTGTATCTCCTTTCACCGTTACCAGCCGCTACGTCAGTCTAACAAAGGGACCCACGCATCAATTTTGCGATTAAACGAACATTAGATGTGAAGCAGTGTTTTTTGTTACATATTAGCAGTGAAGTGGTGCCTTTTTGTTACACATGCTTGAAGTGTGGTGGTTTTTTTTTTGTAATTTTCTTGAATAAGAGAAGGTTATTTTCTCCATTGTATCATGTGTCTTTCTGTTGCGGTCAGAAACCCACCGGCGGGCAGCGACGGGCAACACCGTAGAGCCGGGAATCTCCCAGGACTGCGGCTGGCCCTGGTCCCTCCGAGCGACGGCCCGCAAAGCCTTCTGCGCACACGTCCGATGCTCGTCGCAAGGGCGTGCCACCTCGACCTATACCCGGTCGGGAAGGTGTTGGATGATGCCTCGCTTAGTTTCCTGCATGGCATACACGTAAACGTTAAATACGAGCCTCGATCGGCTCTCGAGTTGTCTCCGTGAATCGGCTCAAAGAGCCGATCCACCCATGATGCGTACGAGGTGTACGATCGGATGGTGGTCCCGCTTGATCAAGATAAAGCTGAAGCGACCTACTACGATTTGGGGTTTTCACCGCACAATCGGAACATCCTACTCGTGATTGGGCCTCGCGCTCGCGTACGGTGATCGTAAGCCGATCCTAGACAGGACCTAAAAACCAACACGAGGTTGATCCTCGGAACGTCCCGTCTAGGGCTAGCAAACGACACCCTACACGCCGCCGGATCCTCCAACCCTTTGTAAGGCCTAACAATGCAGATATTAAACTAATCCTTGAAGAACAAGGAGCAATCATAACGGATCGGATCTACTAAATAATGATCAAGCGGGTGCCGCCCTTACACCCGTGACAGGCGTAAGGGCGGCTAGATGCCTAAGGGTTGCACGACGATAGCATATGATACGAAGAACAATGCTAACCCTAAAAACACCTATGATAACTACGTTGCTCGCCATCAAAAAGGCTTCGATACGAGCAACGCATGGAAGACGAATAAACGTGATGCTGCCTAGATCGCAAGATGCGATCTAGGCAGCATGGTGTTTACCCGGAAGAAACCCTCGAGACGGGGAGTTGGCGATGCGCCGAGATTGGTTTGTGTTGAACGTTGGTTGTTGTTTATTCCATAAACCCTAGATACATATTTATAGTCCGGGGGACTTTCTAATTCAGGCGTGCACCTAACCGTGCACGGGTAAAACTCTAACTTCTAAATTAAGACACGATCTACTATAATACAGATACACGGGCAATCTAGCCCAACTTCTTCGTGTCAGGCCGCTTCAGAGATCCCCCACGCGTATATCCTTCAAGCCCATCTCACTTACGGCCCATCTCCTGATTTGGCCAAAATCTGGTGATAACACATGCCCCCCTGGTTTTGGTAATGATAATTTCAAAACCACTCTGTTTTTCCTCCGAGGGGTCATGTCGTGGCAGAGCAGAACCGTCGCAGTATTTTTCATCATGACGACTTGCCTTCCCAACTTCTCTGCACGACTTGACAGTTTTTTGGCACCACTTCTTCGAAAACTGTTCGAACATTAAACTCCATCTTCTTTATTTAACCGCATCGAACAGTTCTCCTCCTCATCCTCTCTGCATTAGCACTCCAAAAGCCCTCCTGCGCCACCATGTCTTCTTCTTCCTCTGCCTCATCGGGACTTTCCATCGAGTCCTCTTCCTCCCACGAGCCGACGCCAGAACGGGACCCACAGGAGGTCCACGCGGCCAACATCCGCCGCGCCATAGAAGCCGGGGAGGAGCCCGGCCATGACTTCTCCGTCTGGTCCGAGGACGACAAGTCCTCGACGGACGGGGAGAGCGACCTCCGCTTCCTCGCCGACGGGGAATCGGAGGAGGAGAGCGATGAAGATCGCTTCTCCTGGGACGACTTCACTTCCTCCGAGGAGGTGAAGGAGGAGGAAGAGGAGGAGGACGACGACAGCTCCTCCGACGAGCCGCCGGCCAAGCGCCACTGCCCCTGGCCGGGGAATCTCAGTGATTTCGACAGCGACGATGACGACGACGACGAGGAGGATGAGGACAACGAAGGCCCTGTCGGCGGCCACTACAGCAGCGACGACGAGCCCGCCGGGAGTAGCGCCGACAGCGGCGACGATGGTGACGACGAGGGCAGCGACGGCCCGTAGATAGGACCCTTAGCATAGGATCAGCAGTAGTAGACGGGGCAATGTATCCCCTTAATACTTCCTTTTGAGAGCAACCAGCTCTTCTATGTAAGAAATCTCGTTTATCAATGAAGAAATTCCCCAATTTGATTTTGCCGATTTCCTTTATGCCAATTTAGCCGATTTCCCCTTATACTGATTCTGCCGATCATCACCTAGCTAATGCTCAATGAGCCGATGGCAACGCATCGGTTTCTCATAATCCGTCCTTCATCTCTTCGACCACGGGGTGATCGCGAACTTGGTCATGTCTAATAAGCCGATGCTAACGCATCAGTCCTTCATTCCTCCAACTAATGCCCTTGAGTTCTGGTGGATAATGTGGAAGACCAACGCCTTTAAGAGAGCCCCAGAACCGCTGCTGAAACGACTTGACGCTGAAGCCGATACCTCTGGATTTTCAGATATTCAGTGATATTCTTCAAACCTGCCCAATTCCCTTGAAGAAGATTATGATGGAGGGCCAGCCGATGAAATCTCAATCGGCTTCTTAAGAACAGAATATCTACGCAGTCAGTTGCCCCCCGAGCCTCAATCAAGGCGAGAACAGCCAAGTGAGCCAACCAAATGTGCCACCATCGGCTTCCAAGTCATAATGCGAGCCAGCCCGATTCCAACAAAATCGGCTCCCCGAAGCGAAGAACCTTCAGGGTGAGCTGCCCCCCAGCTCTTCCGGTCCACTTCTTGTGCCTTGCTGATCAGATCGGCTCCTTTCCTCTGGCGGATTGATGCAACCCATCCTTAACCTGATCTGCACGTCCATGCTGTTCTTGGTATTGGTCAGGGTTGTGATCCCTCAAACCTGCCCCAGCTTCTTCCAATAGAGCCTCTCCATGTAACTCGATACCTGCTCCATTGGGCTTCTGCTTATAACAGTTGTACCTCTTGAGTCGATGGCCATGCATCGGCTTTCTATCGCGCCCCCACACTTTTTCATTTTTTTACGGCCGATTTATGTATCGGCCCCCACACTTCAATACCCATCATCAAAGAATATCTTGGGCTGCTGGGCATTTGAAAGATACTTCCACTTCTTATCCTCGTGTTTTATCCACCTAGGTGCCCCCGAGCCGATTCTTTCAAGTAATTGAGGGTATCGGCTCTTCAGGTATTCCCTGTTGGAACAAATGCTGAACCCAGGCAGAATGCATGGTGAGGATAATTTTGGCCGATTTCTGGAATCGGCCTCCATGTTGCTTGCTCGATGAAGGTTTTTGCAATGTTCCTCCATAGATCCTTGGGGCCGATCACCTGGATCGGCATCGCCATGTTTACCCACAGATGCTGCTCTTGTTACACGGTCAAGCCGGTGGATAAAACCAGCCTAACCCCGTCCTTTGTCACGTCGATGCTTTCTCGTGGCTTCTCAAAGATGACCGGCCGTGGGCCGCAGTCAAGTTGTGCCACAGGTGCTTCATCTAATCCTGAAGCACTAAACTCCGTTGGAAGGATGAACACCATGTTTGCGCCAGCCGATGTCTCATCATCGGCTTTCTTTTGCCTGGGGCGCCACTCTTTTCTTTGTGGCCGACCTTCTTCGTCCAGGGTTCGCTGAATTTTGGCGGCCAGATCAGGCCGCGCCTTCCTCAACGTGTGCAGGTATAACCTTTCAGCTTCCTCCAACCCACGTAGACGCTGAACCCTTCGTTTTTGGGAACGGCCGAGCCCATCAGGGCACCACCTTGGCCGATGATACCTGTCTTCTTCTTCATCATCGTCCTCTAGTTCCTCGAGATCTTCCACCCGAGCGGACTCAGCATGCTTGTTCCGAGGCGGGAGAGGCCCTAGACGCTTGAACACGGACACGTTAGCTGCATCCTTCTTCTTTTGTTTGCATTCGGGCAGGTTGCCGATTGTTGGCAATCGGCTCATTCCTGAATCCCAGCAGTGTCTGAAGAAGGGGCAGTCCCGAGTGCCTATCCACGTCGTCTTGCTCCCTCGACTTTTCCTTGGCGTGGCGCTCATATCGCTCCTCGTCGCGATCATGCCGACGACGTCTCCCGTCGTCCCTAGCCGGACGATCCTTTTCATCATCGTCGTTGTATCGCCGGCGTTGGTCGTATTGACCCACATACTTGTTGAGGAGGTGATCGAGAGAGGTCGCCGATATCTTATGTTCCTTACTTCTCCCTCTGTGATGTAGCGCTTGCCGTCGTGGCGGAGCCGATCGCGTGGAGCGGCTTCCTCTCGTGTCTTTGCTATGAGAGCAGCCGCCCTCATCTCCGTCCTTACCAGGATGGTGCCCAGTGTCCTACCATGTTGATATTGCACGAGAAATCTGGGCCGGCACCCTCCATGGTAAGTGCACTCCACCGTGTTAACGGCGGGGAAGGGGTGTGTGTCGACCTTCATGGCGTACTGGTTGAAAATTAGCCGCCCTTGTTCTATCGCCATTTGGACCCGCTGACGCCACACCCTGCAGTCGTTAGTGGCGTGGGTGAACGTGTTATGCCACTTGCAGTATGGCTTTCCGTTCAGCTCCTCCACCGTGGGGATCTTGTGGCCTTCGGGTACCTTTAGCTGCTTCTCCTTGAGTAAGAGGTCGAAAATCTGCTCAGCTTTGGTCACGTCGAAGTCGAACCCTTTGGGAGGGCCTTGTGGCTTAACCCACTTACAGGACACGGGGCTTGCCGCCCGAGTCCATTCAGCCACTACTACCTCTTGATCTCCCGCAGCACCTTCATCCTCGTCTGCCTCAACCAGGACCACCGCACGCTTGAATTTGTCCCGGTAAACATCCGGGTGGCGCTGCTCATATGTTGACAGCTTCGCACCATGTGTGCCAATGAAGGGTAGTCTGCTTGGGAGGCCACGTCCTTGATCGATGATGAGAGACCCACCACCGCCAACTCGATCGCTTCTTTTTCACTTACATGAACCGAATAGCATCGGTTCCTAACGGTCCCGAAGCGCTGGATGTATTCTCGACACCGTTTCCCGCGCTCTCGTCGTACTTGTGCTAGATCGGCAATACCAGCCTCTGAAGCCTCTCGAGTGATACCGTATGTGGAACCGCTCTTCCAACTCGCTTCCAAGTCCGGATTGAGTTCGGTGGCAGCGATGTGTACCACCCGAAAGCCGATCCCGTGAGGGACCGTGCGAAGAACCTCACACGCAGCTCGTCCGATGCCGAGATCGTGCCTAGCCAGTGCCAAATATCGGCTCACATGCTCGATGGAGCCGGAACCATCCGATCCACTAAACTTTGTGAAGTCGTGGAGCCGATATTTGGGTGGTAGCGGGATCAATTCGTACTCGTTGGGGTACGGCTTGGTATAGCCGATTGTCCTCCTTTTCGGCATCATGCCGAACCGGTCTTTCGAGATTGTACAAATCTGATCCGCGGTGATGGCCGCAGGCGTCGAACTCGAAGATTCGCCGGGGTGGCATACTTAGCCAGCCCATGCTTGCTTTTCCAGCTCTGAGCCAACCTGCAGGAGCTGAGCTCCGGAGGTTTGTCGGAGTGGCGTACTTAGCTAGCCACGTCTCGCTTCTCAAGATTTGTTGCCGACGCTCCTCCCGCCGTTCCGTAAGTCCCCGCCGTCGCAGCCTCGGTTCGAGAGTGCCCGGCTAGCTGCAGCCTGGCACGTATGCGCACGTGTATCCGTGCGGGATCTCCTTGGGCGCCTCATGTAGGAATTGGTAGTCACTAGGGTCACCACCAATCTTGTAGACGACGTATGCCGATGAGTTCGGCACTTCGGTGCCGCCAACGCGAACGGCAGCGGTGGACGGGATCGGAGTGGCATCTCTCCTTGGTAAGTCCCCGCAGCTGGTCCCGACGGAGAATACCGATGGCTCATGATTTCCTGGATCACGCGCAGAGCGACACGCTCCAAAGTGTTCACTGTGCTCTCGTAGTGGCGGTGCAGCGAATGAGCCACCATGAAGTTGATCTCCCGACGCAGCCGACCCGGTGCGTTCTTCCGACGGGGAGGACAGGTCCACTCCATCGAGCGCGCTTCAGGTGAGAACCCTTTCCACCCGATGCCATGGGAGCGGGTTCTGTGAAAAGAGCCGATGAGGTCGGCTTCGAGGACCGCCTTGATCTCGTCATGCTTCTTCTTGAGCTCCTCGCCGGATCCTCGTACTTGACCGGAGTGCCTTCCGCCATCTCGGATGTAGATGGCGATGCGGTGGATGTCGAAGATGGTCCCACCGAGTGTGCCAGAATGTGTTGCGGTCAGAAACCCACCGGCGGGCAGCGACGGGCAACACCGTAGAGCCGGGAATCTCCCAGGACTGCGGGCTGGCCCCGGGTCCCTCCGAGCGACGGCCCGCAAAGCCTTCGCGCACACGTCCGATGCCGTCGCAAGGGCGTGCCACCCGACCTATACCTGGTCGGGAAGGTGTTGGATGATGCCTCGCTTAGTTTCCTCGCATGGCATACACGTAAACGTTAAATACGAGCCTCGATCGGCTCTCAAAGTTGTCCCGTGAATCGGCTCAAAGAGCCGATCCACCCATGATGCGTACGAGGTGTACGATCAGATGGTGGTCCTGCTTGATCAAGATAAAGCTGAAGCGACCTACTACGATTTGGGGTTTTCACCGCACAATCGGAACATCCTACTCGTGATTGGGCCTCGCGCTCGCGTACGGTGATCGTAAGCCGATCCTAGACAGGGCTGATACGTCTCCGACGTATCGATAATTTCTTATGTTCTATGCCATATTATTGATGATACCTACATGTTTTATGCACACTTTATGTCATATTCGTGCATTTTCTGGAACTAACCTATTAACAAGATGCCGAAGTACCGCTTGCTGTTTCTGCTGTTTTTGGTTTCAGAAATCCTAGTAACGAAATATTCTCGAATTGGACGAAACGAAGACCCAGGGGCCTATTTCGCCACGAACCTTCCGGAAGACCGAAGAGCATACGAAGTGGGGCCACGAGGTGGCCAAACCACATGGCGGCGCGGCCAAGGGGGGCCCGCGCCGCCCTGTGGTGTGGGCCCTCGTCAACCCCCGACTCGCCCTTCCGCCTACTTAAAGCCTCCGTCGCGAAACCCCCGAGGCGAAAACCACGATACGGAAAACCTTACCGAGACGCCGCCGCCGCCAATCCCATCTCGGGGATTCCGGAGATCTCCTCCGGCACTCCTGCCGGAGAGGGGATTCATCTCCCTGAGGACTCTACGCCGCCATGGTCTCCTCCGGAGTGATGAGTGAGTAGTTCACCCTGGACTATGGGTCCATAGCAGTAGCTAGATGGTTGTCTTCTCCTCATTGTGCTTCATTGTTGGATCTTGTGAGCTGCCTAACATGATCAAGATCATCTATCTCGTAATACTCTATGTTGTGTTTGTCGGGATCCGATGGATAGAGAATACCATGTTATGTTAATTATCAAGTTATTACATATGTGTTGTTTATGATCTTGCATGCTCTCCGTTATTAGTAGAGGCTCTGGCCAAGTTTTTGCTCTTAACTCCAAGAGGGAGTATTTATGCTCGATAGTGGGTTCATGCCTGCATTGACACCTGGCACAGTGACAGAAAGTTCTAAGGTTGTGTTGTGCTGTTGCCACTAGGGATAAAACATTGGCGCTATGTCCGAGGATGTAGTTGTTGATTACATTACGCACCATACTTAATGCAATTGTCTGTTGCTTTGCAACTTAATACCGGAAGGGGTTCGGACGATAACCTCGAAGGTGGACTTTTTAGGCATAGATGCAGCTGGATGGCGGTCTATGTACTTTGTCGTAATGCCCAATTAAATCTCACTGTACTTATCATGACATGTATGTGCATTGTTATGCCCTCTCTATTTGTCAATTGCCCGACCGTAATTTGTTCACCCAACATGCTTTTATCTTATGGGAGAGACACCTCTAGTGAACCTGTGGACCCCGGTCCATTCTTTAATACTGAAATACAAATCTGCTGCAATACTTGTTTTTACCGTTTTCTCTCGCAAACAAACATCTTCCACACAATTCGGTTAATCCTTTGTTACAGACAAGCCTGGTGAGATTGACAACCTCACTGTTTCGTTGGGGCAAAGTACTTTGGTTGTGTTGTGCAGGTTCCACGTTGGCGCCGGAATCTCCGGTGTTGCGCCGCACTACATCCCGCCGCCATCAACCTTCAACGTGCTTCTTGGCTCCTCCTGGTTCGATAAACCTTGGTTTCTTTCTGAGGGAAAACTTGCTGCTGTGCGCATCATACCTTCCTCTTGGGGTTGCCCAACGAACGTGTGAAATACACGCCATCAAGGGCCTAAAAACCAACACGAGGTTGATCCTCGGAACGTCCTGTCTAGGGCTAGCAAACGACACCCTACACGCCGCTGGATCCTCCAACCCTTTGTAAGGCCTAACAATGCAGATATTAAACTAATCCTTGAAGAACAAGGAGCAATCATAACGGATCGGATCTACTAAATAATGATCAAGCGGTGCCGCCCTTACACCCGTGACAGGCGTAAGGGCGGCTAGATGCCTAAGGGTTGCACGACGATAGCATATGATACGAAGACCAATGCTAACCCTAAAAACACCTATGATAACTACGTTGCTCGCCATCAAAAAGGCTTCAGTACGAGCAACGCATGGAAGACGAATAAACGTGTGCTACCTAGATCGCAAGATGCGATCTAGGCAGCATGGTGTTTACCCGAGACGGGGGAGTTGGCGATGCGCCGAGATTGGTTTGTGTTGAACGTTGGTTGTTGTTTATTCCATAAACCCTAGATACATATTTATAGTCCGGGGGACTTTCTAATTCAGGCGTGCACCTAACCGTGCACGGGTAAAACTCTAACTTCTAAATTAAGACACGATCTACTATAATACAGATACACGGGCAATCTAGCCCAACTTCTTCGTGTCAGGCCGCTTCAGAGATCCTCCACGTGTATATCCTTCAAGCCCATCTCACTTACGGCCCATCTCCTGATTTGGCTAAAATCTGGTGATAACACTTTCCTTATCAATCCAATTTACTGAAATTAATTAATTTACATTAATTGCTAAAGGTAATAATAAGAGATAGTAATACATTGTATCACCTATATTTAATGTCTTTTTCTAAATAAACTGGTCTGCTAAGGCGCTTTCTCTCACAGTGTACATGCCACACTCTGGGTTTTACCTTCAGATCCGTGCACTGTACTTTACATCTAACTAACTCACAAGCTTATCTGCCATAACTACGTTCACCAATCCTCCATCAATTGGTGAAAAATGAAGGACAACTTGGGCAATAACCGATCATCGGCCGATGTGGCTACCGCGTAGCAGAAGATGCTCCTCCCTCCTGCGCAAGATCCGGCGAAGAATTCGAGGTTATCACTTATCTTACATGAATCAGTTAGGACCGGCGTTCGCCGGG
>NC_061512.1:264650171-264674958 GCF_022539505.1 Lolium rigidum | reverse complement strand
CTAAAACCTCGAGACGAAAAAGCCACCGGTACGAGAAACCTTCCGAGCCGCCGCCATCGCGAAGCCAAGATCCGGGGGACAGGAGTCTCCGTTCCGCACGCCGCCGGGACGGGGAAGTGCCCCGGAAGGCTTCTCCATCAACACCACCGCCATCTTCATCAACGCTGCCGTCTCCCATGAGGAGGGAGTAGTTCTCCATCAAGGCTCGGGGCTGTACCGGTAGCTATGTGGTTAATCTCTCTCCTATGTACTTCAATACAATGATCTCATGAGCTGCTTTACATGATTGAGATCCATATGATGAGCTTTGTATCGCTACTAGTTGTGTGCTACTCATGTGATGTTATTAAAGTAGTCTATTCCTCCCGCATGGTGTAAAGGTGACTAGTGTGTGCACCGTGTGGTTCTTGTCGTAGGCTATGATCATGATCTCTTGTAGATTGTGGAGTTAATTATCATTATGATAGTATTGATGTGATCTATTCCTCCTTCATAGTGTAATGTGGACAAGTGTGTGCACTATGTTAGTTCTTGGTTTATTTTGCAATGATCTATTATGCTCTAAGGTTATTTAAATATGAACATTGAATTGTGGAGCTTGTTAACTCCGGCATTGAGGGTTCGTGTAATCCTACGCAATGTGTTCATCATCCAACAAAAGAGTGTATGTAGCACATATGAGAAAGAGTTATTTATTATGCGATCAATGTTGAGAGTGTCCACTAGTGAAAGTATGATCCCTAGGCCTTGTTCCTAAATATCGCTATCGCTGCTTGTTTACTCGTTTTACCGTGTTACTATCGCTGCCATATTACCACCATCAACTACACGCCGCCAAGCTATTTTCCGGCGCCGTTACTACTCGCTCATATTCATTCATACCACCCGTATTTCACTATCTCTTCGCCGAACTAGTGCACCTATTAGGTGTGTTGGGGACACAAGAGACTTCTTGCTTTGTGGTTGCAGTGGTTGCATGAGAGGGATATCTTTCGACCTCTTCCTCCCCGAGTTCGATAAACCTTGGGTGATCCACTTAAGGGAAAATTTGCCGCTGTTCTACAAACCTCTCGCTCTTGGAGGCCCAACACTCGTCTACAAGAATAGAAGCTCCCGTAGACATCAAGCTATTTTCCGGAGCCGTTGTCGGGGAGGAAAGGTAAAAGGTACTCACACTCCGGATCTCGGCTACTAAGCTATTTTCGCCGTTGTAAGTACTCGAAGCTATTTCCTTTAGATCCTGCAATTGCATCTTTTTGTTTCTTGTTTACACTAGTTTGGCATAATGGACAAGAATGAGCTTCTTATTCTATTTCCCGATTTAAAACATGGATTGTTTGATGCGAAAATTAAAAAACCTATGAAATCTTATTTGCATGCCGGTAGTAATATTAGTATGAACGCTTTGAACACCATTGTTGATAATGATATAGAAAGTTCTAAGCTTGGGGAAGCTGGTTTTCATGATCTTTTTAGTCCCCCAAGCATTGAGGAGAAAATTTTCTTTGATGATACTTTGCCTCCTATTTATGATGATTATAATGATAGTGGTCTTTTTGTGCCACCTACTATGGAGAGTAAATTTTGTTGTGATTATACTATGCCTCCTACACTTGATGAGAATAATAATGATAGCTACTTTGTTGAATTTGCTCCCACTACAACTAATAAAATTGATTATGCTTATGTGGAGAGTAATAATTTTATGCATGAGACTCATGATAAGAATGCTTTATGTGATAGTTATATTGTTGAGTTTGCTCATGTTGCTACTGAAAGTTATTATGAGAGAGGAAAATATGGTTGTAGAAATTTTCATGTTACTAAAATGCCTCTCTATGTGCTGAAATTTTTGAAGCTACACTTGTTTTATCTTCCTATGCTTGTCACTTTGCTCTTCATGAACTTGTTTATTTACAAGATTCCTATGCATAGGAAGCATGTTAGACTTAAATGTGTTTTGAATTTGCTTCTTGATGCTCTCTTTTGCTTCAACTACTATTTCTTGCGAGTGCATCATTAAAACTGCTGAGCCCATCTTAATGGCTATAAAGAAAGAACTTCTTGGGAGATAACCCATGTGTTTATTTTGCTACAGTACTTTTATTTTGTATTTGTGTCTTAGAAGTTGTTACTACTGTAGCAACCTCTCCTTATCTTAGTTTTGTTGCATTGTTGTGCCAAGTAAAGTCTTTGATAGTAAGGTTCATACTAGATTTGGATTACTGCGCAGAAACAGATTTCTTTGCTGTCACAAATCTGGGCCTAATTCTCTGTAGGTAACTCAGAAAATTATGCCAATTTACGTGAGTGATCCTCAGATAAGTACGCAACTTTCATTCAATTTGAGCATTTTCATTCGAGCAAGTCTGGTTCCCCTTTAAAATTCGTCTTTACGGACTGTTCTGTTTTGACAGATTCTGCCTTTTATTTCGCATTGCCTCTTTTGCTATGTGGGATGGATTTCTTTGTTCCATTGACTTCCAAGTAGCTTTAGGCAATGTCCAGAAGTGTTAAGAATGATTGTGTCACCTCTGAACATGTGAGTTTTTGATTATGCACTAACCCTCTAATGAGTTTGTTTCGAGTTTGGTGTGAAGGAAGTTTTCAAGGGTCAAGAGAGGAGGATGATATACTATGATCAAGAAGAGTGAAGAGTCTAAGCTTGGGGATGCCCCGGTGGTTCATCCCTGCATATTTCAAGAAGACTCAAGCGTCTAAGCTTGGGGATGCCCAAGGCATCCCCTTCTTCATCGACAAATTATCAGGTTCCTCCCTCGAAACTATATTTTTATTCGGTCACATCTTATGTACTTTACTTGGAGCGTCTGTGTGCTTTTATTTTCGTTTTGTTATTTTCATTCTCTGAATAAATACATGCTTGTGTGGGAGAGAGACACGCTCCGCTGGTTCATATGAACACATGTGTTCTTCGCTTTATCTTTTAGTGTTCATGGCGAAGGTTAAAACTGCTTCGTTCATTTTTATATGGTTGGAAACGGAAAATGCTACATGTAGTAATTGGTAAAATGTCTTGGATAATGTGATACTTGGCAATTGTTGTGCTCATGTTTAAGCTCTTGCATCATATACTTTGCACCCATTAATGAAGAAACACCTAGAGCTTGCTAAATTTGGTTTGCATATTTGGTCTCTCTAAAGTCTAGATAATTTCTAGTATTGAGTTTGAACAACAAGGAAGACGGTGTAGAGTCTTATAATATTTACAATATGTCTTTTATGTGAGTTTTGCTGCACCGGTTCATCCTTGTGTTTGTTTCAAATAAACCTTGCTAGCCTAAACCTTGTATCGAGAGGGAATACTTCTCATGCATCCGAAATCCTTGAGCCAACCACTATGCCATTTGTGTCCACCATACCTACCTACTACATGGTATTTCTCCGCCATTCCAAAGTAAATTGCTTGAGTGCTACCTTTAAATAATTCAAAATTTATCACCTCTGATTTGTGTCAATGTTTTATAGCTCATGAGGAAGTATGTGGTGTTTTATCTTTCGATCTTGTCATTTACTTTGACAGACTTTCACAATGGACTAGTGGCACATCCGCTTATCCAATAATTTTGCAAAAAGAGCTGGCAATGGGGTTCCCAGCCCCAATTAATTAACTTTCATTGATAATTCTCTTCACATGTTTTGCTCTGATTCATCAGTAAGCAACTTAATTTTGCAAATAGACACTCGTTCATGGTATGTGATTGTTGGAAGGCACCCGAGGATTCGGTTAGCCATGGCTTGTGTAAGCAAAAGGTTGGGAGGAGTGTCATCCATAAATAAAGAAAAACTAAACTAAAGTACATGTGTAAACAAAAGAGAAGAGGGATGATCTACCTTGCTCGGTAGAGATAACGTCCTTCATGGGAGCCGCTCTTGAAAGTCCGGTTGATGAGGTAGTTAGAGTGCCCACTACCATTCGTTGACAACAACAAACACCTCTCAAAACTTTACTTTTATGCTCTCTTTATGTTTTCAAAAACCAAAGCTCTAGCACAAATATAGCAATCGATGCTTTCCTCTTTGAAGGACCATTCTTCTACTTTTATGTTGAGTCAGTTCGCCTATTTCTCTCCACCTCAAGAAGCAAACACTTGTGTGAACTGTGCATTGATTCTTACATACTTGCATATTGCACTTGTTATATTGCTTTGCATTGACAATTATCCATGAGATATACATGTTACAAGTTGAAAGCAACCGCTGAAACTTAATCTTCCATTGTGTTGCTTCAATGTCTTTACTTTAAATTATTGCTTTATGAGTTAACTCTTATGCAAGACTTATTGATGCCTGTCTTGAAAGTGCTATTCATGAAAAGTCATTGCTTTATGATTCAGCTTGTTTACTCATGTCATTACCATTGTTTTGATCGCTGCATTCATTACATATGTTTACAATATGATCAAGTTTATGATGGCATGTCACTCCGGAAATTATCTTTGTTATCGTTTACCTGCTCGGGACGAGCGTGAACTAAGCTTGGGGATGCCGATACGTCTCCGACGTATCGATAATTTCTTATGTTCCATGCCACATTATTGATGATTTCTACATGTTATATGCACACTTTATGTCATATTCGTGCATTTTCTCGGAACTAACCTATTAACAAGATGCCGAAGTGTCGGTCCTCGTTTTCGCTGTTTTTGGTTTCGAGAAATCCTAGTAAAGAAATATTCTCGGAATTGGACGAAATCAACGCCCAGGTTCCTATTTTGCCCGGAAGCATCCAGAACACCCGAGAGCCGTCAGAGGAGGGCCCTATGGGCCCCAGACGACAGGGTGGCGCGGCCAGGGCCTGGGCCGCGCCCCCCTATGGTGTCGTCGCCCCTTCGACCTTCTGACGCCGCCTCTTTGCCTATATAAAGGTCCCAGACCTAAAACCTCGAGACGAAAAACCACGATACGGAAAACCTTCCAGAGCCGCCGCCATCGCGAAGCCAAGATCTGGGGGACAGGAGTCTCTGTTCCGGCACGCCGCCGGGACGGGGAAGTATCCCCGGAAGGCTTCTCCATCAACACCACCGCCATCTTCATCAACGCTGCTGTCTCCCATGAGGAGGGAGTAGTTCTCCATCGAGGCTCGGGGCTGTACCGGTAGCTATGTGGTTAATCTCTCTCCTATGTACTTCAATACAATGATCTCATGAGCTGCTTTACATGATTGAGATCCATATGATGAGCTTTGTATCGCTACTAGTTGTGTGCTACTCATGTGATGTTATTAAAGTAGTCTATTCCTCCTGCATGGTGTAAAGGTGACTAGTGTGTGCACCGTGTGGTTCTTGTCGTAGGCTATGATCATGATCTCTTGTAGATTGTGGAGTTAATTATCATTATGATAGTATTGATGTGATCTATTCCTCCTTCATAATGTAATGTGGACAGTGTGTGCACTATGTTAGTTCTTGGTTTATTTTGCAATGATCTATTATGCTCTAAGGTTATTTAAATATGAACATTGAATTGTGGAGCTTGTTAACTCCGGCATTGAGGATTCGTGTAATCCTACGCAATGTGTTCATCATCCAACAAAAGAGTGTATGTAGCACATATGAGAAAGAGTTATTTATTATGCGATCAATGTTGAGAGTGTCCACTAGTGAAAGTATGATCCCTAGGCCTTGTTCCTAAATATCGCTATCGCTGCTTGTTTACTCGTTTTACTCGTGTTACTACCGCTGCCATATTACCACCATCAACTACACGCCGGCAAGCTATTTTTCGGCGCCGTTACTATCGCTCATATTCATTCATACCACCTGTATTTCACTATCTCTTCGCCGAACTAGTGCACCTATTAGGTGTGTTGGGGACACAAGAGACTTCTTGCTTTGTGGTTGCAGGGTTGCATGAGAGGGATATCTTTGACCTCTTCCTCCCTGAGTTCGATAAACCTTGGGTGATCCACTTAAGGGAAAACTTGCTGCTGTTCTACAAACCTCTGCTCTTGGAGGCCCAACACTGTCTACAAGAATAGAAGCTCCCGTAGACATCACCGGCGTCGGTGCGGGCGGCACCGAGGGTGTCACGGACGCAAACGCCGCAGAGGCGAAGGCCGCAGACGGGGGCTGCGCCACCATGGACTCGGCTGCATGGGTCGCCGGCAGAAGTGCCAGAGACGGGGCAGACGCGGGTGAGGAGGCAACAGCAGTGGACGGCGACGACGAAGAAGCCGACGGTGGAGCGGAGAACATGGATCCCACGGACACCGTGCCGAGCGGGGGCGACGTCATGGCGCCGTGATCGACCGGCACGTTGAGGAGTGCGGCGAGCGAGGCCGGGAGAAGGCCCGCGTTAGCGTGACCGGAGGAGGCGGCGCTCGTCATGGAGGCGGAAGCGGAGAGGATCGGAGTAGGGGGCGGCGGCGGCGGCCAGGGAGACCCGGGGCTGCGGCGACCTAACCCTAGCTAGTCTGATACCATGTAAGACGTATAACGTATGTTGGTTGTGGGAACTGGCTCAACCCTCAAAGGGGTGGCCTATCACATATATATATTGATATACAGGTGTACAAGGTATAATACACAGATAGACTACAATACAAAGTCTAACATCGAGAAAGTCTTCTTACAGGCATGCCACGGACTCTATATCGCACTATGGATGCACCGCGAATTTCAAATGGAAATGCAGCACAAGAAGTCGGGGTAGAATCAATGTTGTGGCGGCCATGGACGAAACATTTTCTAGGGTTGGCTCTCGCGTAAGGCGGTCTACAGGCGACCAGCTTCTCCCCTCGACCGCCGGTGGCGGCTGCGGCCGGTTCCCTGCCCTCCGTTGCCACCACGACGGGCCGGAGGACAGGGGGTCCATGGATCACAAGTCTTGTTCCCCAGTTCTTTGTCTCCGGTGTAGGGGCATCAACGGCGACGAGAATAAAAGTTCTCCATCCAGCACCAGATCGGTGTTTCTCCTCGGAGAAGCGTCGACATGCAGGAGTTTGGAGTCGATCGTCTGGCATTAGGCTTGGCCTGATAAGTGTATGTCTACGGCGGCGGCGTTCCGTGGAGGGGGTCGATGATGTCGCAGCGTATCGGTGTCCTCAAGTTCCACCTCCGCCCGATGAAGCTCAGCCAGGTACGGCTTCGTCGTGGAACTTGCGAGTTTGGAGTCCCCTGTCCCCGTCTGGCTGGCGAGCTTCTCCGAGACGGCGATCTTTCGAGATCGTGGTCACCGGCATGTTCCAGTCTACGTCGGCGACTTTCTCAGCTTACCCACAAGCGTCTGGGGTTTTTTCAAGCTTTCTTCGCCACGAGATTTGCATTTGCTACGCGCGCCGGAGGCTCAGAGGTGGCATAGAGCTTCTGCTGTACAGGGGTGCAAGAGGAAAGATGATGCCAAGAGGCTTCATTTGCTGTTGGTGACGCAGGCCGGAGGACTGGCGGGTGACGCACGCGCGCTAAGTCGTGTAGCTCTCTCACACTGGACTGCCAAACCAAACAGTGCACCGGTACGTACGGCAGCTACCTCCTCCAGGGAATGCGAAGCACGGCTGGGCCCACGCACGTCTCTGGTATCTATCTGAGACACCCATCCGGCGGTGCAACTGCTCCCTGGCACCCACCTACACGACGACGCGCGCGCGCGGTGGCCGGCCGGCCGGCCGGCGAGTCACTCCTGTACGCGCGCGCATGCCCAGTCCAATGCGTGCTAAGCCAGACCCGTCAGGCACATGCATGCTAGCATGGACGGCCTTGTCGCCTGGCCAAGATTGGCCGAGACACCCCGTACGCCATGCAGGACGACGACGACGCTCGTCTGTCGCGCTAACGCAGGAACGTAGCTGCCCAAACTCGAGTCGGGGAGCTCCAAGAAGATTGACAGAGACACCTCGGCCGGGGAATCGACCAAGTTGGACGGTCAGGTGCGCGCGGACGGTGCAGCTAGCTAGCGGGCGGTTTCCCCCACATTCACACGATCCCATCCAACAGCCCATGTGTCAACGCGTTGGGTTTCTTCTTTGAATCTCTCATGGTTTGCCTCTCTTCATACGCCCTCCAACTTGCTATGGCTGCATTTCAGCGATTTCATTATTTTCAAACTATAATACTTCCTCCGATCTATAATAAGTCGGATCCCCGTTCATGCCGCCCGCATGACAACAAGTGAATGGAGATGCAAACGACCACACCCCTCGAGACGTCTCTCACTGCCGCCGCGAGGTGTTAAGGTTCATGCACTAACCAACTATTCCGAAAGACCGATCTGATGGAAAGAGTTAGGCAATCCACTTATACAGTTTAACATCCCCTCACGTGTGAGGCGGAGACAAGTCAACACGTGTAAACAGAGGCGTATGGCTCTAGAGGCCAGTACGTAGACATGAGTGTGAAAATCAGAACTCGAACTCGAGATCCTGGCTCTGATACCATGTTAAGGTTCATGCACTAACCAACTATTCCGAAAGACCGATCTGATGAAAAGAGTTAGGCAATCCACTTATACAGTTTCACCTTCACCGCCAGCAGCCGGCTAGCTTCGGGACAACAACAACTAAGTGAGATAGAAGGGGAGAAGGGCAGCCTGCAAGCTCGAGTAAAATGTCCGAGACTATTAATTGATGCACGTACTAGCCAAATCGATGAAAAGTCTAAACTGATAGAAATATCTAGACAGTGTATTTCAACACACCCCTCACGTCTAAGTTCTAGAGGTATATTTCAACACTCCCGTAACTATGAGCAGCTGACTTTTTTCTAACAGGAGAAGGGGCCCGAAGGTCCCAGAACTGGCATTAATATAGCAAAAGTGATACAATACTGCATGAAAAACCTAAAAGAAACATAAACTTATAGTTGTGTCCTTCCAGGTTGCAAAAGAGGCCCAAGAAGAAAATGCTGAAAAGCAATCGGGTCCTTGAGCAAGCTTCGACCTCTCCGAAGATGCAATTGCCACCATCACCATCCGCGTCCTTGCCATCATGCAAGGTAGAAAGGGCCTCCCGCTAGAGGTTGAATGAGGGGGCGTCAGAAATTCCCGGCGAAGCCAACTGAGGCCAGAGTACCACCCTAGCCACCCAAGAGCATGCTGGAGAAATTTGACTGGAGGGATTCAAGCTCCAGCAGTAGATTGAGGTCGACGAAGCAGCAGAAGAAGAAATGCGGTCGTAGATACCAGTTGTCCATCTTCTCTGCGACCTCCCAAACCCGCCTTCTACCACAAATCCATCTCCTATGTCAGCACCTTATCGACAGAGAAAGCGGAGTAGACATCTGCAAAAACGACGACATCACGAGAAGCACGAGCTTTATTGACGGAGGTCCCAGCAATGGTCTTCCCCCTCGCATTCGGCTCCGACCACCGGAGTGGCACGACGCGAAGAGCCCCCACTATCAAGGCCTAAATCTAGCTCAAAGGATTCAATCCCCACCTCCCGACAAGGAGCCGACGACCAGCAGAGTGCTGAAGACCGGCAGGCCCTACGCACACAAACCCTACAACTACTGAGACTACTATTTAGTATTTACAGCGCGAGATCCGATGCCTCTCCTGTTCCATCTCCTGCCAGCTACTCTGATGGTAGGGACGCCAGCGGCGGCCGACTCTCAACTGTGGACAAGTGAGAGAGAGAGAGAGAGAGAGAGAGAGAGAGAGAGAGAGAGAGAGAGAGAGAGACTCACGAAGGGTGGGAATTGTGTGGACTCCGTTTGACTAGTGCAATTGACGTACATGAATTCCTTAAATACATAAATACCTTAAACTAGGAATGATGAAAGGCCTCTACTATCTTATTTTCAATATGGTGTTGGGTAGATCTTTAACTTGATAACTCCCATATCATGTTAAATTCAGGGTTTTGCTAATTCTGAGAACTAAGTTAGTGTAGTGCTCAATTATATCCTACACCGTTCGATTGTATCGTGATTCATGCTATGAGTTGTAAGTTAGGTTCGAGTTTTTTTCAGTTGCAACCGAGGTTGCATTTGATTTTTCTCTGTTGCAAATAGGGATGCAACTAAAAAAAAAAAGCTCTAGACCATTATATCTGCTTCATGATTCATGCTAGTCATGAGTTGCAACCGAATTGAAGACGTCGTCCGAGTTGTCAATGGACTGAAAACTGGTCACACACTTAAATCTATGCACTAGCAAGCTCAATCAAAAGTGGGATAAAAGAGTTGTACAAACATTTCAACCGAGATTGTTATGGTATATTAAAACTCTATTAGTTGTGCAGATTTAATTATAATAGCCTATTTTTTAGTTTATGCACTTGCACCAATAGATTGATTGCCAGCTTAATTTTTTGCTCTGTCTGGCGTGTATGCATTTGCAGTTGTCATGAAGCTGCGACCAGACAAGACTTGTCCGTAGATACACTCGCGGGGTCGGGCGTATGTATGTCCGTGTACAGTATACCCGGCCCGTCGGAACCTTCTGAGTCCCCACCTGGGCCGGCCTCTTTATATACCGGCAGGCGCGGCGCGCGCCATCGCTCACACCGTCCCGCCATCCACCATCTTCTTCTTCCTCCAAAGTCCAAACGCGCTCCACGGACTCACTCAGTTCAGCCACCCCACCACCAGCCATGGAGAGCGAGGCGCCGCACCTGCTTCTGCACGGCGTCAGCCTGGACCTCCGCCTCGACACCACCACCACGCCGACGCTCCACCGCGGCGGAGGACGGCGCCCGGCGTCCCCCATCGCCGCAGCCGCCGTCGGCGACCGGGAGACGTTCGCGTGCAACTACTGCCACCGCAAGTTCCTCAGCTCGCAGGCGCTCGGAGGACACCAGAACGCGCACAAGCTCGAGCGCACCCTCGCCAAGCGCAGCCGCGACTTACCCTCCGGCCCCACCGTTCCAGCCGCGCCTTCCTCTACCTCCCCGGCGTGGCCCTCCCACTGGCTTGACGGCGGCGGGGAGCTCTGGGCGTACCCTGCTTCCGGCGCGGTGGAGTCGACGACGATGGCAGCGCCCGTCGTCGGCATGGGCATGGGCTTGGGCTGGGCAGGCGGCGCAATGGCGAACGGCAGCGGCATCTCGAACGGGGAGGCGGTGGTGGCGGAGATGGACTTGTCGCTCAGGCTCTGATCGATCGAGCTTAACTAGCCAGTGCACTCGAGCGGCAATATATGCATGCGCCTAGCATGCTAACTACTATACTACTCAAGTACCACTTGGTGTTTAAGTAATTGTTCTAGTGCAATTGATTCTAATTCGATCTATGTATATGGCTCTCTTTGATATATATATATATATATATATATAAATTAATGGCTAAGCTAGTATATACAACGTATGTGACTATGTGTACAGTTAATTGGATTATTCAATGGGCAAATCATATGAACTTGCTATGTATATGACTCTCTTTGTATTCTTTTAGCTGCATCCATGGTTGGTCTCATTTATCAAATATATCTAAGGGAAAAAATGTGATACATAACATGGCAAATGGAGTGAGAAAATTGAGTACCCAATGGCGCCAACCGATCATTCATGTGTGGTAGTACTTCATCTTAATTTGTTTCCTTTTTCTG
Source organism: Lolium rigidum (assembly GCF_022539505.1). Classification (NCBI taxonomy): domain Eukaryota; kingdom Viridiplantae; phylum Streptophyta; class Magnoliopsida; order Poales; family Poaceae; genus Lolium; species Lolium rigidum. The sequence goes on along the minus strand of NC_061512.1, from coordinate 264,663,456 downwards.
ATTTCTCTCTACTGCTTACTGTTACAGAGATAACCACATTTTTAGTGTTATATTCTTCTTGCGACTCTCAAACCACAAACGAAGGTGTATTCTCACGAAACTTCACAATGTGTACAGTGTATTTCCACAAATTAATGCATGCGTGCTCTTTAAGCTTTGGTATTTAAAACCTGTTAATACACATTTGGAAATACAGAGATCGCTGGAACACACTCCAATATACCATATTGGTACATGTGTAGAAGTGGCTCTTTCAGGTCTACCTAAGTACATATCGATCCTGTGGTGGTGTTGCTGTTGAGCTAGCTAGTGCTGCGTGTACACACTATACGTGTCTGCCGTTGGGTGAATTAACCTTTTCTTTTTGCTTGTACACGTCTTCTCTAGCTAGCTCCTTACTTAGACGTGAGGTCCGGTTTTTTTCCGGTTTCTTGGAAGTTGCTTGCTCGGCTGAACGAGAGCACCTTTGGTCCATGGTTAACCCCTGACGGCAAAAAACATTGCTTTGCCGCCGTGTCACTGCTGCCTACACCTTTTTTCGAAAATGGGCTCTTTATTACTTGCGCAATAGACCCGGCCTCTGCATAACTAAGATGCACCCAGCCGCACACGAATCCGTTACAAAATCACACAAAAGGGTTCAAAGATGAAAACATAGTCCAAAAAACGGTAACAACAACTAGGTAGGAGGGTCTAGCCGAAGGTCACGCTGCCACCCATGTTGGGAGAAAATATCCCTCGCCGTATCCTCCAACCGTGAAGACACCTCCGTAAATAGGTCTCAGGTGCTCCACACGCTGCAACGGTATCCATGAACGAAGCAAAGCTGTGCACCGGTAGATGACCTGCAAAAAGGAAGAAGAAATATTATTGAAAATCTTGTCATTTCTACATAGCCACAGCGACCAAATAATTGCAATCGCTCCCATCCTAATAAGACGTTTAAACCTAACATCCACACCATTGAGCCGGTTGCCAAATAAATTGGCAACACTACGTGGTGGGTATAAGGTAGACCCGATTTGGACGGCTGACCATATAGACCTAGCAAACTGACATTGGAAAAATAAGTGTTTAATAGTCTCGTCCGATGACAGAAGACACACTTTTTACTTCCATGCCGATTGCGTTTGGCAAGATTATCTTTCGTAAGAATAACCCCTCGACGAAGATACCGAGGCAAAGATTTTTGTTCTCGGTGGTATCTTCATCTTCCAAATCTTCGAGTTATTATCGACCGGGATATTAGGCTGAATTAGAGCATTGTACATGGAAGCCACTGAGAATGAACCATTCCCGGTAAGATTCCAGCGAAATACATCCGGTCCCTGCGTCAATTGAACTACCTCAAGACGCTGTAACAAATTCTGCCAAGAGGCTTGTCTGGGACCGATGAGACTTCTTCTGAACTCCACATTTGGTGGGAAATTTTCCAACACCTTGGCGATAGTATCGCCTTTGTGGCGCACAATATTGTACAAAGCCGGATATTGTTCTCGGAGTGTGGTATTACCCAACCATTTATCCTCCCAGAAACGAATTTCCGATCCATCCTTTATAGAGAAAGAACCATATGGAAAGAAAAACTTCTTTGTTTCCATAAGACCAGCCCAAAAATGCGAATCTCCTGGTCTCCAAATAACCTGAGATAAAGCCTTTGAGCCAATATACTTCCTCTTAAGGAGTGTTTGCCATATGCCCTCTTCGGTAAGTAGCTTATACAACCATTTACACAGATATCCATGATCTGACTAGATGTTTACTGACCCACACACCCAACTCAATCAACTGTCAACTCAACACATGAGTAGCAGATATGTGATCCACACATCTTCATACCACTATTTTACACGTGTAAACTTTTGTTTCGTCTACTCTGATACCATATTCTCACACTATACTTTTTGCAATAACTAATTCTAATCCACCGTTGGTGTATCAAGATTCGTGAAGGACAAAAGTGACGTAAGTTCTATAGATTAATTTTATGGAATTATATATGCATATACCGCTAATTATTCGTGTCATCCCTACGCAAATGGACGATCGCAAAGGAACACAGAATTTCCAAGCAAGATCCACCGACAAGTCGATCATTTCCAAGTGGTTCCGAAATATGATCTACTCTGACAGCGATGATGTACAACATATGGTAGCTAATTAGTCATGGCAAGTTTATAAAGAGGTGGAGACAATTAATTGTATGTAGTGGCCCTGGTGGGTCACGCTCTAAACTAAGCTAAGGAAGTAGCTCCTCCTGCTGAACAATCCTAGTCCTAAGCTGCTTACCATGTGAATAATTAATTGTGCGCATGACAAGTTTATATCATGCTTAGCCGAAGCCAGTGGTGTTGTATATGGGCCATGCCCGGCCTAAACTAAGCTAAGCTAAGTAGCTTCTCCTGCTGAACAATCTTACTCCTAAGCTGCTTAGCATGTGACTAATTAATTATGGGCACGACAAGTTTATATCACGCAGAGACGAAGCCGATGGTGTTGTGTGGGCCATGCCCTAAACTGAGCTAAGCAGTAGCTCCTCCTGCTGAACAATCCCACTCCTAAGCTGGCTAGCATGTGACTAACACAAACACGGGAAAAGCGAGACGGCACACTCAACTCATCTCTTCCTAACAAGATTCCAAATCTATCTGTCTATCTAGAATTCTAGATGGAGATCTCTGGAATGAAAACCTATCTATCCACCCATCTACGTTCACACTTCACACATCTATAGTAGTATATGACAAGTTGAGAACTAATGAGTACGTACCCTAATTGCAATAGGTAATTAAGTTCGTCTAATGTTGGGGAGCCACATCACAAATATTAACCGAAGTGGTTTAGCGTGTCTAGCTAGCTAGGCAAGCACGTAAAGTATTTGATACATAATTAGTGGCCAACTACAATCTGCTTGATTATTTTGTTTCCTTAAGACGTGGAGCTTGGCCAACTAGGGCTTAATCTGCATGGTACTTTTTGTTCCAACTCTCTTTAATGTCTTCTTATTTAGTTCATTGGACTTTTCAAAACAAAAAAGTTCACTGGAAGAAGATCCATTTTAGTGCGCTGACTGTCTAAGAAAAATAGGGTCGGAACAAGAATGCAACCAAGCATTGCCAAACAAGGCTCCAATTAGTGTTGCGCCTTTTGTTCGATCTCTCTTTTATTAACTTCTTTAGATATCTTCTTCTTATCTTATATAGTTCATCGAAGGAAGATGTCAGTTTTAGGGTGCTCGCGGTATGGTACACACTCCACTTGACTAAATTTAGGGCCGAAACTAGAATCGTAACCGAGTTGGCCAAACATGGCTCTAATGAGTGTGGCCCCTTTTCTACGAACTCTCTTTAACTAACTTCTCTTTATGTAGTTCCTCAAGATCCCTTCCAGCATGCTCGTGGCACGGTACACGTCACTTTACTAAAACTGAAGCTGAAAAGAAGAAGTACAACTAAAGTTGGCTTTAATATACATTACGGATTTCATGGGAACTGTATTTAGCTTCACTTTGATAAAAAGATCTTCGAATAGTTTCCTAGCAAGGGTGAAAGATCTTAATTTTCGGCAGATAGACGAGCCAGAGCTTGGTGGTACATACGTCGCTCAAATGCTTAAATGTGCATGTGTCTAGATGAGCGCAATAAACTCGGTGACCAATATGCTAAAAATCTTACAAAACCAAGATGCAAGAAAGCAGTAATTCGTGTGACTCGCCGAAATCATATCTATGGAAAATTTCCTAAGGATCAAAATATTAGAAAAAAATCTACAAAACCTGCATTCCGAAGTGCTTCACGTGGCAGGACTCGCAGTTCCTCTAGCAGGGAGAAGACAAAATTAGCATGTACGACCAAGTGGAGCAGTAACTAGTGTGGTACACCACATACTAGACTTGTAAACAACAATGCATGATGCGTGTGATGATCTAGCTCACTGACGCATGCATGCATCTAGTAGCTTGCAGCTAGCTAGTAGTTTAGTACGGTGGCAAACTTCTTGTCGCTGCTGCCAAACCGTTGATTTCTCCCGGCCAGGGTTTACGCACGGCGGCGGCAGGAGATATCTGGGACTGGGAGGCCACATCCCTGTTGGACCCATATATGGCAGCTCGACAAGAAGTACTGATCATGTGGGGTTCTTCTCTTCTGAGTACTGGCTTACTTGTTCCCTTGGTTGAATGTGGACTGCGGAGGTCTAATGTTCGATTACTTGTATCTCCTTTAGCAGCCTGTATTAATTGCTCGTTATCAGACAATTATTTACTAATGGAAAATCCTTTTCATTCCGCTTAGAGCATCTCTAACAGTAACCGAAAATTTCGGAACCAAAAAACCTATATTCAGTCTCCCGAAAATGTGGCTTAGGATGATTTTGCAGCTGACGCAGAGCAGAACCCGTAAACACGAACTAGAAAACCGCAATTAAAACGCCGTGGGAGAATTCGTCGATGATCATATATAGATGGTAGTTTGATGCTCTGATTGAGCATCAAAATTTATAGCCCTAACCGCGTGAGATGATTCCGAGCAAAATGAACTACAAACCTAAATTAGATACTAGCCCAAACTGCGTGCGGCGGTGCCGGTGGTGGCGGAGCTTCAGCGTCGACGCGGAGGACGGTGAAGAGCTCCTACTCGGAATCAAGCTCGACTATCTCGAGCTTGACGCGGCGGACGCGCTCCGCCGCCTCGTACTCCCGCACTTGGCGGACGGCGCCGGACTCCTCCCGCCGGAAGCGAGCACTGGCCTCCGCCTCCGTGATCGCCGCCACCTGCGCGATCACGGCGTCCTCCTCGTCGGAGCTGTGCATGTAGTCTCCCGCGGAGAACGTCGGCTCCAGCGCGGCGATGAGCTCCTCCTCCTCGGAGCTATTGTAGACGGGCGGGCGCGGTGGGCGGCTCCAACCGCCGGACGAGGAGCCCTCGCCGCCGTTGTTTCCGTACTTGGCGAGCTTCCCTGGGGGCATGAGCCCCCAGTTCGTCCACCAGCAGGTACTGCACTTGCGCGCGCCCTCCGACCAGTTGAACTTGCGCAGTTAAGCCTCCGTGCAAAACACGGGGAACCGCGTCGGCGAGTCCCTGCCGTCCAATCCCGCACCGTCCCGTGCAGAGCCACCACGTGAAGCCATGGCGTCGCGGAGATGGGGCGAAGCGTCGTTTCTGCGCGCTGGATTGCTCGCCGGAGAGGTGGCTGGTGGCGGCGTAGCGAGTGGTAGCGTCGGAGAGGTTTGGAAACCGAACTCCCCTCCACGACCCGTTTTAATACGGGGCGGCCGCCGAGTTTCTCGGGCACCTGAACTCTGTTTATAGGCCAGACCGCGAGTTCGGGCTTTGTTCTAGGCCTATTTTGGCCTGAAGCCGCTGGAATTTTTCGGTTCGGCTCCTCTTTCGTTAGAGTTGCTCTTAGGCCTATCAGGCACTTTGCTTTAATTAAGTGTTACCACAAGTAGATGATCTCATCTAGTCTTCAACATATATCTCCTGACTATTTTTTTATATGGATGTGTCAATAAAAAAATGTATGTTATAGAAAAAAATCGAGATATCTAATATTAATAGTTTTTGAGTAATCTAAAATTTATATTTACATATTTGTAAGAAAAATTAAACAGCAGTCCCTTTATCGTCTGGAACAGTGCTTATCAATGAAAAATACTTATTTATTGGGACATATACAAAACATCAAACCATGAGGTTAAGCTTTGACTTCCCCCTCGCCTAGCTCTCGCTCGACTACAGTAACTGGTCTTCTTCCTCCACATAACCGGGCCGATCCAAGACCTCTCCGCCGGAATAGTCGGCCGGAGTAGGTTGAGGTGACGCGCCGGAGTAGATAGGTTAGGGTTTCTTGTAGTTTCCGGCTCTATGCCGTGGTCTGGGCGTATGCCCCGTAGTGGTGGTGGCGGCCCGGATCGACGCCAGATCCAGGGCCTTGTAGGGCTGCTCCTACTGATGCTTGAGCTCCTATGGGTGGAGATCAGCGGAAGAAGAAGCAGAGCCACCCTTTTCAATAAATCGGCGGTGGATCTCTGCTGGCGCTGTGGAGTCCAAGATGAGATCCTTCTCCTGGCCGGCCGCGGCCGCGAGGAGGAGAAGGAAGAAATCTTGGCGTTTCTTGCTGTAGCCCTTCTCTCGGCCGGCCTTGGAGGCGAGGGAGAGCGGGGCAGCGGAAGAACTCTCTCTACTCCGACAAGATCCAGGTTTGTTCAGCTGTGCTGTTGGATGGGGTCGATCTGCAACTTGCTCCTATCTCTGTCTCACCATGGTGGTGCCGGGAGGGGAGGAGAAGTTGCTGCGGGTACCCTCTGGAGCAGGCTGCTGCCTGAAGGGTGCTATCTCCTCGAGCTCAATCACACAAGAGCCATCTGGGCTCCTGTGATCTTCTGCCGACAGGGCGGCGCGATTACAACCTCCAACACGGAGGCCTTCTTCGAGTCAGCGGCTGGAGCTCGGTGCCTCCTCTTCATCAAGTGGTTCGTCCCCGGTGATCAGAAGGTGACCAGCGGCTTCGACTCTTCGTCGGAAATGGAGCTTTCGAGCATACTGCTCTGGTTCCTCGGCGGCGACGCCTTGAGGACGCCGGCGACTGGTGGCGGCGACACACAGGGACCTGATTGCTTTTCCACATTTTGTCCCAGGGTGTTTTGTGCAACTCAAGAGGACCCTTCTTCAAATTACTGGTTTCTCAGGGCAAGAGATGTTAGGGGTCCTTTTTGTAATTTTTACCTGCCATGTTTGGATGAATGAATTTCTGGGGCCTTCTAGGCCCTGTTCTTGTTCAAAAAAAAAAACAACCATGAGGTTTGAATTTTGGTGCGTTCAGGATACAATTATCGATTGTACTAATTAATCACCTAACCATAGCTTCAAAATACTGTATAAAAGAGTTTGACGACACGTTAATTATGGGTATGATAAGTTTATAGCATGCTGAGACGAAAATAATGCTGTAGTGTTCTGCTGGGCCGTGCCTAAACTAAGGAAAGGCAGTAGCTCCTCCTGCTGAACAATCCCAGTCTAAGCTGGCTAGCATGTGACTAACATAGACACAACAAAAGCGATATGGCACACTCGACGCATCTCTTCCGAGCAAGAGCCCAAACCTATCCATCTATCTATATGGAGATCTCTGGAATAAAAATCTATCTATCCATCTACGTCCACACATCTCATCTATATATGAGAACTAGTGAGTACCGTAGGAGCTATTTAGGTAACTAATTTCCTCCAATGTTGGACAGCCACATCACCGGAAATAACCATATACTGGTTTAAGCGTATAGTTAGATAGGCAGGCACGTAACATGCTTGATCCTTAGTGGCCAAATATAATCGTCTCAACCCTCTTTTTTTTCAGGAAGTGGAGCTTGACCAAATAGGCCTCCATGTGCATGGCGCCTTTTGTTGGCACTCTTTCTTCTTCCTCCATAGTTAACTGGAAGAGAAGATCCATTTTATTCTGCTGACGGTGTGATATATACACTTGACGAAAAATAGGGCCGAAAGTGGAATGCAACCTTCCACTTAACTAACTTCTTATATATATTCTTCTTTTATATAGTTCATTGATAGAAGATGTCAGTTTTGGTGTGGTGACAATCTGGTACGTACACCTTCCACTTGCTAAAATTAGGGACAAACTACAACTGCAACCAAGTTGGCCAAACAAGGGGCTCTAATCAGCATGACGCCTTTTGTCTGAACTCTCTTTAACTCACTTACTCTTATGTAGTTCCTTAAGATCCCTTGTAGCGCGCTAGCTGGTGGCACGACATGGCTTTACTAAAACTGGAGCCGGAACCAAAACTGCAACCACGCTCGGGCTTAATATACATAACAGTTTTCATGTGAATTTAGTTTCATCTTGATAGAAAGATTATCAATAGCTATTATTAGAAATGGTAGGAAAATTTATTAGTTTTCTTCATGACCATAGATGTGGAGCTCAAGATTGGTGTGATCTAATTTTAGTGTGCATGTCAATAAATGATCTGAAAAGTCTTCAACTTCTTCTGCTATCTGTTAATCTAAATAAATTTTGGGGTATATTTGAATGATATAGATGGAAATATCATGAATATAATAAAAAAAATTGGACATATTAGAATGTAAGAAAAAAAGGAATTACAAAGCATCAAAACTGAAGAAAAAAATGTTTTTAATAAAATTCTCCAACAAACATGGCGCCTTCTGTTCGAACTCGCTTTGTATAGTTCCTCAAACAAGATCCCTTGTAGCGGGCAAGTGTTTTTTTTTTTTTTGCACAAGAAAGCAATAATTCATACAAAACACCGAAAGCGCATTTACAGATAATTTCCTAAAGAACAAAATTGTTAAATAAAATGTACAAATATTCGTGCATTCCTCTACCAGACTCGCAGTTCCTCTAGTAGATAGAAGACTAAATTAGCACTGCATCCAAGTGGGACAGCTCAAGTAATTGTGGTACACCATGGATGATGCATGTGATGAGCGAGGTGACTGACGCATGCCTGCATGCATCTTGTCGCTGCTGCCGAACCGTTGAATTTTTGTTCCAGGGGGCGGTTGTTCGTACTAGCGGCGCCGGCCAGAGATATCTGGGAGGCCACATCCTGTTGGAGCCAGATATAGCAGCTCGACAGGAACTGCTGATCATGTGGGGGTCTTCGATCTCTTTGGATTACTAGCTTGTACTTGTTGCCTTACCTCGGTTGAGTTTGAACTGTGGAGGTACGTGCTTGATGTCTTCTTGCCTTGCCTTTCTCGAGACACTGCTAATTCAACAAGTAGATGACTTTTTAGACATTTGATCATGTAGTTTTCAACATGACAGTTGGCTTCTTCTCTGGTTGATTTGCCATGTATCGAGTTAGTGGTATTGGTTGTGGAATCTATCTGTCTATCTGTTTAGTCTAGCTAATCACCGAGGAAGTCAAGCCGGCGCCGACGATATAGTGCATACTAATCCGTCTAATCGGCGAGGACGACTAGTCTAATCTTGTCTGCACTCCATCATTGAGTTGAATGATTAGTTAATTGTGTATGACATATTGCCATTGTGTCGATGAGTTAAGTTAGGAAAGTTGGAAAGTCATAGCTAGCTACGAACATGAAGGGGCTACAGGTTGGCCCTCAAGCGCCTGGCTCAAATATATATAGATGTTCGTACACGTTGCCTCGCCGCTTTTCACGTTTAATCTGCCGTCTCTATTCGAAGCAAATTTGGTGCACATGAGCACCCGTACTTTCGGTTTTTAAAATATTTGAAAATTATACTTTTTTATTTAAAAAATATCAAAATTATTCCATGAATACATACACATGTCGTGAATACTCCTGTGAAGTTTCGGTAGAAATTGAGTTGTATTTTGAGTTACGGGAAAAAAAAACTAATTTGTTGAAGTATAGGGGTATATATTTGTCAGAAATTTATCTTTTATGTATAGCTCAAAAAACTACATATTTTTCTCCAACATTTCTACCATACCTTTGGAAGGTTTATATGTATGTGCATATTTAATTAGAATATTTTTGGAATCTAAAAAATATGATTTTCAAAACTCAGTGCTCATGTGCCGAAAGCACTTTCCGGTATATGTGTCTTTATCTTGTCTATGTCTCTAGGGAGAGTTGAGTTGTCGTTAGTACATGCCACCCAACGAATTTGGCGGACCAGAGAGCATAGTATCAATCACTGCCGTTGTTAACCATGCACTTTCTACCCACTAATAATATGCCAATAGTAGAGTTTTAGGAGCAAATTAAGTTATTAGATATTATAAATACAAAAAAATGTAGGGGGCTCCTATCCGATGCATGTTGTGCCATTTATGGGCGTTACTCGACCGTGCGACCAATAGGTACGGTTTCTTTTTTCCCTTTTTCTATTTTAATTTCAGAATTTGTAATTAATATTGTAAAATATTGATTTTTCTGAAAATTATTTTCAAAAGTTGTGTTTTACATATCGTTCAAAAACAAATATAAAAAATTATATATTAGAAAGGTATTTTTAATACCTATATTAGCAAAGTAAAGAAAAATTGTTGATACAATTAAGAAAATGTAAAAACATGAGCAGTAACACGCTAACAAACATGTGGCGCCTACTCACCGCTCGACGCCGGAAGGGATGATAGCATCCCACCTACTGTGGTTTCTTCATGGGCCACAATCAATGCGGCCCAATAACATTAAATTATTTGTTTAAAACATTTTTTATCTAAACATTTTTTAGTTGAAACATTTTAAAATCGTGAACATTCTTTTAATATGAACTTTTTTAGATCATGATTTTAAGAAAATGAATAAGCTGAACTCTTTATAATCATGAAGATTTTTGAATCTGAACATTTTAAAACATGAATATTCTTAAAACTTGAAATCTCACAAACACCGAAAAACCAGACAGAAAATAACAAAACCGTAGAAAACCATAAAATCTAGAAAAACCATCAAAACGAATGAAAACCTGAAAACTGGTAACAACTGCCAGTTTGCCACGCTAAATGGGCCGGCTCATCGTAAGCGCCCGCGTGAGTTAAAACACTTGGAAAGCACAAAGGGGCATGATCCTATGCGGGCAAAAGAATACTGTGGTAGATGTTGAAAAATCTATAGAATTAAAGCATGTAGGGAAGCAAGCAATTCGTAGGAGTTGACCATAGTGAACACACCTAAAATAGAACTTCCTAATGATAGAAATCATTAAAGACAATCTAATAGTTCTTGCCAATTCCAAATACTTGTTCTTCTGGCAGAAATAGATTGATGCAGAGATGCCAGGCTATGTTCTCGATTTCAAATATAGTAAAATAAAAAGTGGAGCTGTGTACAAGTACAGTGTGGTACACCTCACTTGGTTTGTATGCACAAGCATGCATGATAAGTCGTGATGAGCTAAGTCACCGACGCACAGAGCCTGGTACGGAGGCAGATAACACATGTTGATACCGATCAAACAGTTTACTTTTTTCAGGGTTTACTGGCAGCTACAACAGTCAGGCGGCGTCAGGAGATATCGGGTAGGCCACATCCTGTTGGACCCAGATATGGCAACTGGACAAGAACCACTGATCAAGTGTGAGGGTCTTCGATCGACCTCTTTGGATTAGTAGCTTTGTACAACTTGTGTTGCCTTGCTTTGGTTGAGCGTGAACTGTGGAGGTACGTGCTCGATTACTTGTTGCCTTGCCTTGGTTGAGAGTGAAGTGGCTACTAATCAAATTACCCTCTCAAACGTCAACAAGTAGATGACGTCTTAGACATTTGATCATGTAGTTCTCAAGATGAGTACGTGACAGCTGCGTTCTTTTCGGTCTATTTTCTTGACTATTCACTCCAAAGTTGATTTGTCATGGATCGAGTTAGTGGTATGACTAGTGGAATCTACTATCTATCTATCTATCTAGCTTATAGCTAATGAAGTGAAGCCGGCGCCGATCGAAGACATGGTGCATGCTAATCCGTATAATCGGCGAGGGCGACTAGTCTAATCATGTCCGCGCTCTATCATTGAGTTGAGTGATTAGTTGTGCATGCAATTGTGGTGATGAGTTAAGCTTGGAAAGTTGGTAGCTCAGCTAGCTTGCTAGGGGCTGGGGGTTGGCGCGCCCTCAGTGCCTGGCTCAGAAATGGATGTTCGTACACGTTGCCTGGCCGCTTTTCACGTCAAGTCGGCCGTCTCTCAAGTCTCACCTCTGTGTTTGGTGGTGCATAAGTCTTGTACTCCGTATCCAGGCAGAGATGACTTGTCATCAAGTCATTCGTGGACGAGGAAACTGGCATACCTGACGATCACCCGCCTAGGTTAAGCACGCACTTCCCATCTATTACCTCCATTCCAAAATATAAGACTTTTTAAAAAGCTAAGTAGTAATGCGTCAAGGGAGGAGTAGGGAGGAGATTAAGTTGCTCGTAATAACTAGTAGAAAGTGGGGCAAAATGTATGGTTTGCACTCATACTAAGCCGCGTGCTGCCCGTACCAGTGCAAAGTCCATGAATCATGTTGGCTAGATGCCAAGGAAACATCTCCGTGCCGCCTCGGTGCAGGTCACCGTGACAATTCCTGCTCCGACGCTCGTTGGGTTGGTTAACGACCCAACATGTACCCCTCTAATCGTGTGGGCCTGGCGCGTTAGTGAGCGATAGCGACCGGAGATGGTGATCGAAGATCAGTAGCAGAGGTAGGATCAAAATTTTGGTGTGTACTACACAAAATTAACTAGTCTATGCATAATTACACATATATAATATACAAAGGTGTGACATGAGCCAGAGCTTGCCAAATAGCAGCCCTGCCACAACCGAGGATGATACGCGACAACCACCGGAGACGGCACATAAAAGGCCATAGGGGGCGACGGCGAGAAATGGACGAAGTCAAAGCAGTGGCTAGGCGGCTCGGGTGAGAAGTGGAAGAAACTTAGGAGGGCTGGTGAGGTGATCCTCATCGCCGCTAGGGGGCGAGTGAGGAGATCCTCATCGGCGTGGGGCGGTGAAATCGGTGGCTCGGACGGATACCAGTTGGGCTGGTGCGGGAGGAGAGGTGAAAAAAAGGTGAAACAAATCACGCCCGGTGGGACTCGAACCCACAATCGCCTGATTAGAAGTCAGACGCCTTGTCCATTAGGCCACGGGCGCTGTTGTTGACTGTAATTACTAAGAGTGGCATAAGTAGGCAAGAGAATAATCTACAAACTGTACACAACGATCGCAATGAAGCAGCACTGACAACAGCCAGAAGAAAATAGGGTTCACTACATAATTACTAAGAGTGGCATAAGTAGGCATAATGAAGAAGAGATGCCACTACAGGAAGGCCTGGCTAGAGAACAACAATGTTTTCACTTTTCACTTGCCGACGTCACATCGATCATCAGTGTAGCTGCAAGGAAGGACAGGTTCCCAAATCCCAACTGCTAAACCATTGAGACCAGAACCAAATTTGGAACATCACAAGTCTGACAGGCTCCAATCAAGAAACATTACATTTACACCTTACTATTTCATATTCACAGCAGCCAGGCTAAGTGGGCGAAAACACACATGCTCCGCCGCCTCAAGTCAAGTCATGCACCTGCACCTTACCAGCAGCACACCAATCTGAAGCAGTGCCGACAATCTTTCTGAAGAGAATTGGGGACCGATATGGATCGCTGATTGAACAATTGGAGTTTCCAACTAATCAAGTAACATGACTGTTGTGGGTATACTTCATGGGTGTACCATCGACAGTGCCTAGATCCGGCAAGCTCGGGTGGCCCACAGATGGTGATGAGGCATGTGGCCCATCGGGCGGCCC